>NW_006921764.1:4259787-4290965 GCF_000298275.1 Orycteropus afer afer | reverse complement strand
ATCTTCTGTGTCTGTGTTAATTGGTTTCCCTTTTCTTTGTTGAAGAGGGTCTGTGCAATCCTTCTGCCTAGTCCGCCATCTTGCCCCGCCCCCGGTCGTATCTTTTTAGTTTGATTTTAATATTTCATTAATATGAAACTCAGAGTGTCATATATAAATATATTAAATGAGAGAATCAAGATTTCAAAAGATCCTGGTTTATGTTTCATTGGTTCGTGTTATAATTGTGATGTATGATGAAAATGGACTTGAGTAGGTGGTAGCATAGGAAGCGAAAGGAAAAATAATAGCAATATTAGCAACATCTTTATCTTTATGGCATTTTATAGTTTACAAATTGATGCCATTTGATTTTTATAGTGGCTTTGATGAGTAGAAGATTTAAGAAAGGAAAAATTACAGAGAGATTTCTGGTGTCACTGACTGAAATATTGATGTAACGTTCTTTCTTTCTTGCCTAAGGTACTTGATTGCTAACCAGAAGGCTGGCAGTTCAAACCCACCAGCCACTCCTTGGAAGGAAGATGGGCAATCTACTTAATGTAGTGATAATGCCTCGGAAACCCAAGAGGGGTCGCTATGAGTTGGGTCCGACTTGACGGCACATAACAACAATAAGAACAACAATTTTGTTTAAGAAGCATTGCTGAACATAGATGCTTACTATCTTCTTCCTTAAACCACCTTGCAATGACAAAATAATTCAGTGTTTCTGCTGGAAGTCAAGGAAAATGGCATAAAGAGACCATAATTTCTTCATGTGTAAAATGTAGGTGACTGCTACATTTTTGAGATTTCTTGTCTTCTATTGATTAAATACATAACCAAACTCATTGCCATTGAGTTGAGTCTAACTTATGGCGACCCCCATTGGGTTTCTGAGGCTGTAAATCTTTAGATAGTGGAAGAGACTTGGAGGAACAAGGGCTACTATCAGACCTTTAATAATAATTAAAATTACAGTTTTTTTTAATTTTGTTAAATTTTTGGTAAATAATACTGGAATAAGGGTCAGTGGTATTGAAAATGCTAAGGAGCAGAAAATAATTCAAAATTAAATCCAGAATATTATGTTTTGGTTCCCTAGGGCTGCTATAACAGAAATACAGGTGGATGGCTTTAACAAACAGGGATTTATTCTTTTACAGTTTAGGAGGCTAGAAGTCCAAGTTCAAAGTGCCTGCTCTCGGGGCTGAGTGAAGGCCCCTTGACCTTGGACTTCAACTCTGTCTCTTGCTTCTGGCCCACTGAAGCTGGAGGCATCCCTTAACTCAGACAGCTGCTGGCTGCTGAGGCTGACAAACCCAAGGTTGACAAATAAAATGACACAGTTCCAAGATTATCAAGATTAACAAGCCAGTAGTTCAGGTCCAGAAATAGTCCCAAGATCAGCAAGCAACATGGCTAGGTGCTAAATGAAGACTTGGCTACATGCAGTGTCCAAGTATGCCAAAATGCTCAAGCCCTGTCTCAAGTGCCTTCTTACATGCTGAAAGCAGACCATGTCCCTAAGGTAGCTATTCAGCTTCCACCATGGAGTTCATTACCAGTCTCTTCACGAGGAATCGCTATATCCAGCTACCTAGCCACTCAAAATGAGGGCCAGCCAAGTTGACACATAAGCTTAACTACTACATTATGTAACTGTTTAGGAGAGTAAATGAACAAACAGATAAATGCAGCTAAACTTAATATAGTAAATCTTGGCCCAAATATGAAGATAATGAATAAAGTTGAGCAGTGGAGAGAAGAGGCAAGAAACAGTGTGAACAAAATGAATCCTGCTAAAAATGAGAAATAGTTAGTAACCAAAAAACACGTGCGGAATGGATAACCAAACTATGGTGTGTACACACAATGGAATACTATGAAATGGTAAAGAATAGTGTAGAATCTGCAAAATACCGCATAAAATGGATGAACTTGGGGGACATTATGCTGAGTGAAATAAGTCAATCACAGAAGGACAAATTCTGTATTAGTTCATTATTGTAAAGAGTCAAGGAAAGGTTTATATATGGAAAGAGACTTTGTTGGTTACCAGGAATGGGGGTGGGGGAGTGGGAGAGGAGAGGAAACATGGCCAAAAAAAAAAAAAAAAAGACACATATACACACACACAACCACATCCAGTGAGTTCTTGAGATGGATTGACATGGCAGTGGGTCTGGTTTTGGTATGTAACGAAAGTATAAAAACTCATTTAGTGCAAGATGGTTTCATTTTAAAGTATTTGTATTTTTCAGTCAGAAAGACCAGGCTCAGAGTTAGGCAAAATGGCTTCATCTGTACATCAGGCATTCTTAGGTCACCAGCAGTAGAAACAAACTGTAGCTAAGGAGGTAGAAAAGGAATGCACCAGAAGCTTAGTCAGTCTTCACAGAATTAAGGCCAGGGCTAGAGAACAGGCTCAGGGCAACACCAGCTGTCTAACCAGCAGGATCTTCTCAGTAGTCTATTCAGGAGACTGGTTCTGGGACTTTCCCTTACCATTCTTAAGCCATTTCACTTAAGATTCAAATTTTGTGAGAGTCTCATTGGCAGAGTTTTGCTTATTACTCATCCTTGGTTAGAAGAGGGCAGGACACGTTGATTTATTATCCCTAAGGTCGTGTGTGTGTATGTGTGTTCATATGTGTATTCTTATGTGTATTCATATATATATATGAAATAAGTGCCATGCCGTTAGGAATCTAGGAGGCCAGTCTATAAAGGATGGTAAAATATCACTGGACTAGATTGGAAACATGGCACTGGGTGTGATAGTTAAGGTCATGTGTCAACTTGGCTGGGCCTGGTTGAGTGGCTGGGCAGCTGGTGGTAGTTATTCCCCATGATGAGACTAGCAATCAAGTCTGGTGGGATTTACCACAAGCAGCTGAATAAGCTGCTTTAGGGACATGGTCTGCTTCCCATAAGCAGCAGCTTTGGGAATGGTCTCTAGCTTATGGCATGTTTGAGCCCTGCATGTAGCCGTATTGTTGTTCAGCAGCCTGCCATGCTCTGCTGATCTTGAGACTTTCAATGGACTTGAATTAGTGGCCTGCCATGTGGTTTGGTATCGTTGGGACTGTGCCTTTTTACTTGTCAACCTTGGGCTTGTCAGTCTCAGCAGCCAGCAGCTACCTGAGTGAAGAGAAGCTTCTAGCTTCAGTGGGCCAGGAGCAGGAGGCAGAGCTGAAGCTCAAGGTCAAGGGGATTTCACCCAGCCTCTGGAGCCTGGCACTTTGAGCTCAGACTTCTAGCCTCCAAAACTGTAAGAGAATAAACTCCTGTTTGTTAAAGCCATTTCACCTGTGGTATATTCTTGTCAGAGTTGCACTAGGTAACCAATACACTGGGTAAATTAGTTTTCTGTTCTTTACATAATGTGGGAAAATGTAAAGTTTCCCCTTTCCCATTGAAGTAGATGGTATGTTAGAGTGGGAAGAAATTACAATTGGGCATGAACTTGAAATATGTTTTGAACATTCTTAACATAAGTTTGAAGGGGAAACCAATTTTTTTTTTGCCTATTGAGAATACCCACTTCCTATCTGGCTGTGTCAGTGAGTCAGTTTCTTAAGCTGTCCACCAGCTCATTAACACTGGTGCTTCTTGCCTGAAACTGTCTAGGGCACAATGGGATGATGTGGGAGAGGAGCCAGATCATTAGGCAAAGTGTTGAGAAGTATGACATTGGGCTTTGCTTCAGTTGTCCCTAAAATCCCAAATTTGGAGAAAAGGATTAGCAGAAAGTTGCAGTTTCTCTACCACTGTCAGTAGTACTTCAGGATCTGGGCACGTTTGAGCCAACACAGGAATGTCTTCAGTGCCTTCAGCTTTGGGAAGCTCTGTTGTTGTTGTGTGCCGTGGAGTCAGCCCCAACTCATAGCAACCCCTCCTTGGGTTTCTGAGACAGTCTCACTATGGAAGTAGATTGCCCAGCCTTCCTTCTGAGGAGTGGTTAACAGTCAAGGGCTTTAGGCACTATGCTACTAGAGCTCCTGGTAGCATAGTGAGAAGCAATACAATAGATGGTATCTAAGTATTGAGTCTTTCCTTTATGCACCAAACCATAAAAAACAAACCCACTGCCATCAAGTCGATTCTGGCTGGTAGCAATGGGTTTCTGAGGCTGTGAATCTTTACAGAAGTAGATTGCCCCATCTTCCTTTTGCAGAGTGGCTGGTGGATTTGAACCACCAACTAAATGCACTAAGTTTTTTCTTTTTTAATGTGATTTGGGTGAAAATTTACAGAGCAAATTCACTTACCATACAGCAGTTTACATACACTTTGTCTCATGACATTGACTGCAATCTCCACAGTGCAACAGCTCCCCTCCCACTTCCTCCCCATAGCCACCTCTTCCCTGTGTCCTTCCCTCCCATGCACTCCTGCCCCCGAAGCTGTCTCCCTGTAGATACATCAGGTTTTTTAAATGTTAAATAATTTATATCTCATGGTAATCCTCCTTGGTAGATGTTGTTATTCTCATTTTATAGATCAGCAAACTATCTCAGAGCCAGAGTCATGTGAAGAATCTGAACTCAAACGCCAGTGCTATCTAACTCCAAAGCCCATGCTTCCTTTTCCTCCAAGGAGCTTAGAATCTATATAAGATAGATGTTCATCCTACTGTCCTACTGTTTCGCACAGTATCTATCTCAGTATAAGCAAGGGTGAGTATCAACGGAGGGAACAATATGAACACAAAGGCACAGAGTATGAGAGCTCAGCCTGTTCCACTTGGTATGTAGCTAGTGGCTTGAGCATCAAGTATGTGAAGGAGGTTTTACCAGATCATTTTGGAAAGTTAGATTGGAGTTGGGTCATGAAGCACCTTGATGATCAGATCAAAGAATTTTAAAGATTTCAGTAGCCCTCACAACCCTCTGAAGGTTTTTGTGCAGGGGGTGGCAGGATCAAAGTTGTGCTGTTGTTGTTGTTGTTGTTATTTGCCGTCAAGTCGGCCCCGACTCATAGCGACCCCTCCTTGGGTTTCCGAGGCAGTATCACTACGGAAGTAGGATTGCCCAACCTTCCTTCCGAGGAGTGGCTGGAAAGTTGTGCTACAAGAATATTAATTTGATAGCAATGGCAGAATGAATGTGGGGAAAGAGATTGAAGTTAAGAAGACCAGTTGGATACGTTGGCATTAAATTAAAGGTCTCGAGAATACGAATTTTGGGATAGATTGCGGTGGAAACAGAAAAGAGGGGGAGTATTTTTTTTTTCAATAAATCTTTTGCTATCAGACTTTATACAATAATAGCAATATTTTAATATGATGGAGGAGAGAGGGGTAAAACTCAATGTTCACTTTGAAATTTAAGGCTTAAAGGATTGGGTGTATGATATTGCCAGCCACAGGGAACAAGTCAGAGGAAGAATTGTTTTTTTCTGGGTTAGGGAAAGATGAGTTTGGTGTTTGGGGATATTGAGTTAGAGTTGGCAAAGAGAGCATCAGCAGGGCCTGAAATGCATGATTCAGTTTTGGAGAGAGGTCAAGGATTGCTGTAGAAATTTGAGGGACACCTACATAGAATAGCCAAAAAAAAAAAAAACCCTATCAACAGAATAATCACCATCTGGTGGTGGTTTGTACATGAATGTCAGCTTGTACATGAATGCACAGTACAGACCATATAAATATGGTGTCAAGTATTGATTTTGAAAGGGTTCCGATTGTGCTGTTTTCGGGAAGTACCTGGGCTGAGGGCTGGACAATTGAAGGGTGAGTAGTTCCTTGCCAGGATTGCTTTCTTATTCCTGGAGACAGTTGGGTGTAGGGATAGCAAATTCTGTACCATATTGGTGTTTCCATCTGGTCTCAGTACAGGGTGAGCTCTTTGATGACATTTGTTAAGAACTGAGAGCCGAGTTCAAGGGAGAAGAATCCTGTCGTATTTCCTTCCCCAGGCCAGCTGCCAGCTTCTTCCCTTTTGCATTATCTTTATCTTTCTCCCCTTCTGTATGGCTTGCAGTGAAAATTTCTGGTGGTGTGGTGGAAGGGAAAAAAGAATGGATCTTAGCATTTGCATGTGGAATGGGAAGGTGGAAACAGTGCTTGAGAATAATTTGTTATTCTTTATTAAAATCCCAGCATTTCCCCCAAACTTGCACGGTACTACGTATCTTTAAAAGCTGAATAGCATTCAGATCACTTAGCTGCATTAAGCAAACATATAAAAAAGCTGGACTAGCCAGCATCATACAAAACATGAGACCCCTTCCAGGATATATGTGCCCTAGAAGAATAACAAACAGTGTCTTTACTCAGATGATTGTTAAAGAGACAAAATTAAGGTCTTTTTATGGTATAGGAGCTGAGTCCTTTAGCTGTTCTAAATGTACCTCCGTGCTTTTCCTTGTTGTTGACATGATGTAAATAACAGTTTTTCTGTTATATGTTGCCTTTAAAAACAAAAAATTCCAGTGACGAATTTGACTATTGGACAGCCTTTCACATTTTCCGCTCTGAAACTTTTTAATAAATCCTTTTACAAATATAATCCTGAAATGCTTTGTTTCCTTTTTTGTGCATAAGGTAATGTTCCTTGGAAGCGTATTGTGTGTGAAGATTGTCACTTACTTTTGTGCATTGATGGTGAACAGAAAATCTTTTTAACCTCCTTCTTTGTAAAAATGATTTACACAATACCACTCCAAAAATTTGTTACCAGTAAAATTAGTTCTAGAGCTATTACAATGAAGAATGAAAGAAAACCTACTATGTTAAAAATGAATAATGCATTTATTTTAATCTTTGGCTCTACCCCCACCCTCACCCCCACCTGCTTCCCATTTGGCTACTAGAAAAGACTCAGTAAATTTCCCGAAAGTGTTAATTTTTTTTTTTTTTTCTTCCTGGAGCTGCTCCAGTGGCATGTCAAAAGAATTTTGAAAAGAACGCTCATTTATGTGTAACAGCTTTGGAATATATAATAGGATATATTAGTAAAATTTTATAAGGAGCATGGGTAGATCATGAAGTACATAGAAGCATGTGAGCTCCTTTACTGGCATTCATAATCAAAGCAAAATTGTTTGCATATGAACAGATTTAATTGTTTACAAAATCTGCATAACACTATTGACAACAGTTGGATGATGGGGGAGGGAGAAATAAGAGCTGCTAGCCTTGCAGAAAGACCCATTGTGATTCCTAGGTGCTCGCTAATGAGTAGCTTTCCCCAAATATAATCTGAAAGAAAAATAGCAATGACGACAGTTACTTATGGACAGTTAAAAACAATTCTATTGATTCTACGATATTTTTAATTGCAGGTTGAACTGGATCAGGAGGGGAACAAGAATGTCTAGAAAACAAAGGTATTTACAGTCTTTAAGGGAGCCAGTGACAGGGTAACCAGATACAGTAAAACCTGCAAAAGCAGAACCTGTAAGGCGGAAACTTGTCAGAGAGGGAAAATGCAAATATTTTCCACTAAAACAAATGATAGAAAAGTGATAAGACTGCACCATGTCTAAAACGGAAAACTTGTGAGACTCAGAGAAACACGGTGGTCTGTTGAGTTCCGGCCCTCACAGGTTTCACTGTATCTCCGCTTAAAGAAATTACCCTCCTTCTTAGCAATTTGATTTACCATACAAAGGCATTTCTTTAAATCCTGATTTTCTTCTCTTGTTTTAAGTGATCATGTACAAAGAATAGGATAAATATAATGCTTGCTCGCATGCTTGCTTTTTTAGGGATCTCAGCTGCAAGGAGTTGAGTTTATTGTATGCCCCAGTTTATGGTACAGTTAAAATCATCATTGCCTCTTTGTCCTTTAAATTTTTATTTGTTTTATTTTCTCCTGGATACTGAACACCCAGTTCTATCCCCAGTTCCTCTTGCAAGTTTCCATTCTGCAGGGGTCAGGTGTGTCTTCTTTAGGATATGCCTATCTGTTGTAGTAGTCAGTTGTGCTACTTCTGGTCTCCCACACTTTGAACCTGCCCTTCACGTGTTCTCCACAGGGATCTCTCTAAAGTATAAATCTGATCATGTCAGTCTGATACTTAAGATTCTTGAGAAACTTTCCCATTCATTAGAAGACTTTCCATGTGTTAAACTCCTTTCTGCTTTTCCTACCCGTCTTTCATCAAATTCCCCACCTTCCTTACTAAAGTTCTTAATTTTTGCTGAAGAACCTGTGATGTATCGTTACTCTATCCTTCTTACAAAGTCTTCACTGTACCTTAAAGAGAGTTTTCTCATAACATCTATCACACTTTTTTTGGTTTCCATGTTTGTGTCCCTCCTCTAACCTCTGAACTCTATAGAGGCAGGAGAAGTATCCTAGTCAACCATTTTTTTAAAAAATCCCAAGTAGCGTTTCCAAATTCCCAGTAAATATTAATCTTTGGAATTCAGGAATGAGAAATTGTAATGCCTGGGAATTCTTAGGAATTCCTGAAATCACAAGTTGTTCTGAAAATACTTCTAACATTCTTTATATGGTTTACTTATTATTATGGATATTTAAATTTTTTTTTTTATGTGGGAAATACTGAGTAGTATTTACAAAGAAGGGTAGGTATAGCGAATTCTCAAATACTTGAAAACACCAGTGAATGGAATTGGGAGGTATACAAATTATGTAACATGCAGATCTTCTAGAAAAGTTAACAGCACCACAGAAAATGACATGTTGAAAATGCCAATGTGAAGCCTTATTTTGCTTTCACAACTTGTTATTTCTTGGAACACAACTCGTAGGATTTGTATAAAGTATATTATGCATATAAACTTGTTAATATATATTTCATATGCAAGAGTGATTCACTGTTAGTGGCAGAAAGGGCCATGAACACACTCTACAAACAAGACTGATTAATTTATGACAACTTTTCTCCTATGTGGGTCTGCCCTAGTTATTGGAAATACTGACCTTTACCATCCACTCCATCTCTTAGCACTTTCTGTTTTGGCTTTCAACTTGACATCTGTATGTTCCTTTGAACCAGTAATGTCTGTATGCTGTAAAACTTTAATAATCACAAAGATATATTATGCTTTTATTGGTTTTCTCTATTTCTTGACTGATTTTTCTTTGGATTTGTGATTTGGGAAAGCATATACATTTTTGAGAAATTCTGAGAGCAATTTCTTGTATGAAAACTATAATCCATAGTGCCTAGAATATTATACATATTTTTTAAGTGAATATCTCTTTGTAACCCACAAGCATGTAATACAATGTCTGGTCCATAGAAGGTAATTAAAATACTTTCATGACTGAAGGTATGGTTCTTTTAAATCAGTGTGAGATAAAATAGGGCATTAGAGTTTAGATTTGGTGACTGACACCAGAAGTAGCAGTTTAGCTTACATTATTTTGCTGCTTTGGGAACAGGTACTTTCATTCACCTTAAATCTTATGACAAAGCCTGTAATATGGGTAAAATGAATCAAAGACTGTAATTGTCTTTTATAGCATTTATACCTATATGGATTGAATAGTGTTCCCCTAAAAAATATACAGGTATGTGTCACTTAATGTCCATTTGCACAGTGTTTG
Source organism: Orycteropus afer afer (assembly GCF_000298275.1). Classification (NCBI taxonomy): domain Eukaryota; kingdom Metazoa; phylum Chordata; class Mammalia; order Tubulidentata; family Orycteropodidae; genus Orycteropus; species Orycteropus afer. The sequence goes on along the minus strand of NW_006921764.1, from coordinate 4,281,453 downwards.
ACTCCATACACATCAGTGGTCCCATAAGGTTGTTTTTTTTTTGAAGGGAAAGCTGCTGTCCTATTATTATTTATTTTTTAAATGCTTTTAAAGGAGCTCTGATGGTGTAGTGCATGAGGCATTTGACTGCTAATCAGAAGGCTGGCAGTTCAAACCCACCAGCTAATCCTTGGAAGGAAGATTGGATAATCTACTCCTGTAGAGATACTGCCTTGGAAACCCAAGGAGGGCTCACTGTGAGTCGACTAGATGGCAGTGAGTTTGGTTTGGTTTGGAATGGTTTTAAAGACCCCAAACCCTGACTCTTGAAGCATTGGACCTGGGCTGGGATATAGGCAGGTGAGGCAAAGGACATGGCTGTGGCTGTGGGCTCTGGGCTTTGTCCACTGGGCAGGTGGTGGTGGCACCTCAGGCAAGTGGAACAGTGAGAGGGGCAGGATGTGGTCCACTCCCTCCCTGTTTGCTTTCTCTCCCTCAGCCCCCACTGCTCCTGCCCACCAGCTCCGGCAAGTGAAGAACAAGGGGAAAGGGGCTGCTGTAACGTTTGAATATGGTGTTTACACAATGTCCAAATCACAGAAAGTCCAATTTTACGGAACATATTGTGGATGTTAAGCAATGCATGTCTGTGTTGAAATCTTAGTGCCTGGTACCTGTGAATGTGACTTTATTTGGAAATAGGGCCTTTGAAGATGTTATCAGTTAAGTAAACATGAGGTCATACCTGAGTAGGATGGGTCCTAATCCCATCTCAGTGGTATCCCTATAAAAGAGAACGGACACACAGAGGAAGGAAGTCTGCATGCAGATGCATGTACACATCCCGGAACGTCTGTGGCTACCAGAACATGAGAGAGACGAGAAAGGGCCTCCCCCTGTAGCCAGGGCCCTCAGTTAGACTACTGACCTCCAGAAGCATGAGACAGGAAACTTCTGTTCTTATAAGCCACTTGTTTTGGTATATTTTGTTATTGCACACCTAGGAAACTAATATGAGCTATTACTTAATTATTGCGGTGATTATTCAGTTGATCTTTGTATTCTGAAGGGCAGGGATTATTTCTATCATATTCACAACTGTGATCCCTGGATAAAATTTCATTTAAAAGGTGTTAGTTAATGTGGTACATGTATGCGATAGGCCACTTAATGATTAATTACTGTACACATAAATGAATGAAGAATATATTAACCTGATTGAAGTAGAGTACCATAGAATGCCACCCTGCATTCCCTGAGGCCCCTGAGGGCTTCTGAAGGACATAGTTTTAAAACCACTACTCTACTTCATGACACAGACAGCATAGTTAACTGTGTCACATGGCCTTTTAAAGGATAGTCTTTGTATATGACTGATAGTGGAATGTAATTATCCCAACAGGCATCCTATGCTCATGAGCCCATCTGGGTTAGCAATATCATCTTTCATTATAAAAGATAGTACAATAATTATATTGTTATTGCTGCTATCATTAACTTCCTAGTGACCCCCTTAGAAAAAGCATTCCAACCTTTTCAAATTACTAAGTAATATTTTTGCTTGAATAACTCCAAGGATATCATAACACAATGTTCTAAATTCTCAAGATTAAAAATAATAATTATTATTTATATTGTTAGTATCTCCTTCTTGATAATTACGGGAAATGGAAAAGTAAATATGTTAATTCTTAGAATGCCTGCCTTCTATAAACTCAAACTCGCTGCCATTGAGTTGAATTCAACTCATAGCAATCCCCTTTGGGTTTCCAAGGCAGTAAATCTTTACAGAAGTAGATTACCCAGTCTTCCTTCTGCCCTTACTTCTGTGCTAGGGATTTTATCATGGTGACTAGGTAAGGATGGGCCAAAGGTAGGAAACTCAGTTCTGAAGAGTTGAAGTGGATGGGGAGAGGGGTATGAGGCAAAAGAGCATGTAATCTTCTGAATAAAAGGTTTAGATCAGAATTCCCTTAATGTGTTCTAGCTAAGACTTCCTTCATATCGTTTTAATATTCTTGCCATAGAATAACAGACCAATATAGTAGTTTTATATATTGATGAAATCCAGGGTTTCAAGTGGTCTGGTTAAACCCTCTCCCCAGCCCCACCCCTAGCTATATCCACACAGGACTAGTTTCTAGAGCTGGGAAATAACGGTGGGAGTGGGGGGTGGTGCGGAGTAAAGAATGGCTACTCAGTCAGAATATGTGGTTGTTGCCATTCATAGAGAATTATAATGAAGACATAGATGTCTCCTATTAGTGGAGATTTTTATGGAAAACCAAACAAAAAGGAAATTGAAAGGAGTAGCATATTATTGAATTTCTCTTGTATTCACTTTCATCTACATTAGACTAATTCTTGGTTTCCTATCAGATTCTTCTGATTTCTTTAAATTGTGGGGAACTTGGACTAATGTTTATATTTGTTGCAGATTTAAAGTATATTGAACTAGCTAAGGAAGAATTTTCCCCATATGTCTTTGTCAAAACCAAATAAATCCATCAATTTTAAACTTACCATTAGCATAGCCTTTACTGAAAAAAAGAGCAATCAAGCAAACTTAATCTATTCATACAAAATTAACTCCATCCCTTGAGTCACTTACAATAATTGGGGTATTGCTGCTTAAAATTATAAAATGCTTCCAACTATTTTGTAAGAGTATAAAAGGAAGACAAAAATAGCTATCTTATATTTATATAATAAGGGAGCTCTGGTGGCATAGTGCCTAAGGCATTTGACTGTTAACCAGAAGGCTAGTGGTTCAAACCCAACAGCCACTCCTTGGAAGGAGGGTTGGGCAATCTACTTCCCTGGTGATAATGCCTGGGAAACCTAAGGAAGGGTCGCTATGAGTCGGATTTAACTAGATAGCAGTGAGTTGTTTTTTGTATTTATATAAATGTAGAATTATTGATGTGTTGTATGTATTGAAAACTTGGTTTAGTTTCTAGAAACTTGTCAGATTTTTGTGACAAAATTCCTCAAGGAAGTCCTCTAGCCAAATTAAATTGAATCATAATCAGGATTTCCAGAAAAAAGTTAATTAATGTGACCAAAATGAGTGAAAATTATTAAATCAGGAAGTATAAAGACAATTCTATTTTTCTAGTATCTGCTGCAACCAAGTTCTATAGAATTTTCTGCTAAATAGTGTCTTCTCTAATGATACCTAAATCTAATTCTATAATTTTTACTATCCATTATTAAAATAATTCCCATTCCAGCTGTTGAGGCTCATTCTTGCTCATTTTATTTAAACAAATAAACAAATTGTAAACATATAATAAATTTTCACACAGTGATTACATCTATGCAATCAGAATTGAAATTAAAGAGGGAAAATTTTACCAGCAATCTAGGAGCCCCAGTTATAACCTGTTTTAGTCACTGCTGCTTGAAGGGTAATATTTGTCTCAACTTCTGACACCATAGATTAGTTTTCCTTTCCTTAAACATTGTTCAGTTGGAATCATATAGTATATATTATTTTGTATCTGACTTCTTTTGCTCTTCATTGTTTGCAAGATGCATTCATTTGTATAGAGTATACTGTGTTCATTCTCATTGCTCTATAGTAGTCTATTGTGTGAATATACTATAGTTTGTCCTTTCTACTGTTGATTAATAGTTTTGGGCTATTATGAATAGTGTTACTATAAACATGTTTATACTTGTCTTTTGGCAAATATCAATAAGAATTAATGCTGGGTATATAGGGGTAGGATAACTAGGTCATAGGATATGCTTATGCTAAAGAACTGTTAAAACTGTTAAACAACTTTCCAATGTTTGTATCAACTGATCCTTCCACTGGCACCATATGTGAATTCCATGTGCTTCACATTTTTACCAGCCTTTAGTATTTTCTTTCTTTTTTGTTTCAGCTATATGTGGGTATATCGTGGCATCTCATTGTGATATTAATTTGTGTTTCCCAGGTGACTAATGAAGTTGACCATCTATGTGTATGTGTGTGTGTGTTTGTGTATGTATAAATGTATATATAATTATAATATCCACAAACACATATATATTTGGTATTTGTTTATTCTCTTTCTGAAGCATTTCTTCAAATATTTACCTGTTTTTAAATTGGGTTATATGCCTTTTTTTGTATTGATTTGTAAGTGTGTAGTAGGTTTTTTGTTTGTTTATTTGTTTTAAATAATGTCCTGGTTATTAGTCCCTTATCAGATATATGAGATATATATATATACATATATATACACACACACACACACACACACACACACATACTTTTTTCCCTTATATTTTCTATAAATATAATGTACAAACAGAGTCAAAACTCTATTTTTCTAAAATTTGACAATTTGACTACAAAATTTATTTTACTTGGATCCACAATCAACAGCCATGGAGGCAGCGGTCAAGAAATCAGACGTTTATTGCCATGGGAAAATCTGCTGCAAAAGACCTCTTTAAAAAAGTATTAAGAAACAAAGATGTCACTTTGAAGACTAAGGTGTGCCTGGTCCAAGCCATGGTATTTTCGGTTGCCTCATATGCATGTGAAACCTGGACAATAAGTAAGGAAGACTGAAGAAGAGTTGATACCCCTGAATTGTGGTGTGGCAAAGAATACTGAAATACCATGGACTGTCAGAAGAATGAACAAATCTGTCCTAGAAGAAGTGCAGCCAGAATGTTCCTTAGAAGCCAGAATGGCCATGGCCAGATGTCATCTCACCTACTTTGGCCATGTTGTCAGAAGTGTCAGAAGGGACCATTCCCCAGAGAATGATATCATGCTTGGTAAAATAGAAGGTCAGAGAGAAAGGGAAAGACCCCCAACAAGATGGATTGACACAGTGACTGCAACAATGGCCTCAAGCATATCAAGGATTGTGAGGATGGAGCAGGACTGGGCTGTTTTGTGTTTTGTTCTGTTGTACTTAGGGTAACTGTGAGTCGGAGCCAATTGATGGCACCTAGCAACAACTACAACAACAACAATAAATCCATAAAATAGCTTAGAAAAATATATTAAAACTAGAATAAACTTGTGCTTTTAGCTATGAAAACATGCTACAAAACTACAGAAACTAAACAGTGTGATCAATGTACCAAAATAGAGTTGAGCTATAGATGAATATGTATGGAAAAATAATACATGCCAGTTTCGTTGGCAATCAAATGGATTGTTTACAAATGATGTTGAATCAATTTATTTACTTGCAAAACGTTTCCTACCGTACGCTCAAAATAAATTAGAGAGTGCTTAAAGATTTAAAGCAAAAACAAAATAAAAGCAATAAAGGGAAATTCTGGAGAATATTGTTATCATCTTGGCATTAGGAAGGTACTACTTTTGATGGTGCCAAGGCTAGAAACAATAAATCTAAGGAAAGTCAGACTTAATCTAACAAACATTCAAGGAAAAGCAAAGGACACCATAAACTCAGTTAAAAGATGAACTAGAAGAAATATGTGAAGCATTTAATATAGACTGGGTTAATAGTTATTAATTTAATAGGTCCTTTTAATTAATAAGAATAATGAAAAACTCAATAAAAATAATAAAAAACCCAATAGAAAAAAATGGATACAAATTATTGTTGCTGTTTGAATTGTGACCCTCTCCTCCCCTCTAAAAAGATATTTTCAAGTTCTAATCCATGGTGCTTGTGAATATACTTTTATTTGGAAGTAGTAGGGTAGTTGCGGATGTAATCAAGTAAAGATGAGGTCATATGTGATTCAGGTGGGCCATAAATTCAGTGACTCATGACTTTATAATAGGAAGAGGAGGGAGGTTTGGAAAGACACATTTGGTGAGGAAGGTGGTGTGAAGATGAAGGCCAAAGCTGGCAGCTACAAACCAAGGAACTGCAAAGACTGCTGAGACCGCCAGAAGCTATGAGGGGGCAACAAAGGGTCCTTCTCTGGAGACTTCAGAGGGAGCATGGCCCTGGTTTTAAACTTCTAGCCTCTGGAACTGTGAGAGAGTCATTTCTGTAGTTTTAAGTCACTCAGTTTGTGGTACAGTCAGTTCTCATCAGTTTTAGTAGTTATGTTCTATAAAGTCACTATGAGCTCTGAATTAGTAAATACTGAATTACTACACTAGGGAAATACGTTCCTGTGAAACTCTGATTACATTTTTGTCAACTGATCAGTACCTAACTTTGTTTTATGTTCTTCTTCTTTTTTTTTTTTAATCTAGTATATATTGTTAATTCATTGACATTGAACTAACAACGAACAGCATAATAAGCCATGCCTGAATGAAGCTTATCTAACACCTGTATTTCCTCTTGAAGGCCTTCTTGTACTTGGGAATGCTAAACAGCACTTCAGCATTATGCTTTGGGGCCATTGTGAACAGTGAAATAATCCACAAAAAGCACACAAATTTAAAAAACCATGACAGTAAACGGACTGTGGAAAGGACGCTTGTTTGCAGTATGACAGCTAAAACAAGAAGGCAGAGTGTCGCCTTGTTTGACCTCAGCTGGGAATGTGTGCATTGGGTGACTCAAATTTTTAGCACTCCGCACATTATTGGGGAAGCATAATTAAAAACAAAATACCTGCCATCCAGGCAAACTCTCCACAAAAGTAGAAGAGAAAGCAGTTTTATTAAGTAAGCAGTAAACCAGAGTGTGATGCGAATCACAGGAAATCCACTAAAGAAATTGCAAAGACAAAGGAATTTTATCCTTTTATGTAGCTAAGTTGATGCAACTCATTTCCAACATGTTCTCAAACTAAGTGATAGCTACTCCTCAAGTAAGAGGATTTGATAGCACCATTTGTCATTCCAAGCAATCTTAAATTCACCTGATAATTGGGAACAGCACCTTGTTTGCTAATTGCTTTTATCCAAAGAGAAAAAAGAGAAATCTCTCTTATCTTTATAACCAGAGGCAGGTTTGCTACTCAGAGCCAAGCAGCACTGAAGTTAAGCTTCTTCCCTCCCAGGAAACTGGAAGATAGGGGTGTCATCTTCCTTGATTGATTAGATTTTGGAGAGCTGGTTTCCAGGTCTTTGAGAAACATTCTTGAGTTGAAAATTGACAAGAGACTGATTTAGTCTTCAAAAAGATTAACATATATTTCAGAGGCAGAGAAAGAACTTATAATGACAAGTTTTGTAAAGAAAATGCTCTAACATTCTAAGAAAGCTCTTCCTTTTTTTCCAGCAGGGATAATAAGCATCTCTCTCTCTCTTTTCTGTCTTGTATCTAATTTGTACAGTTGACCCTTAAACAATGCAAGTGTTAGAGGCTCTGACCCCCTTGTGTAGGTGAAAATCCTCATTGAATATTTGACTCCCCAAACACTTTAACTACTAATAGCCTACTGTTAACTGGAAGCCTTACCGATAACACAAGTAGCCGATTAACACAGTTCTTGCTGCACATTTATTAGATTTTCACACAAAGACAAACACCTAAACAACAGGTAAGTTTATTAACTATATGTTATGATGATTATTTACTGTGCAGTAAGTGGAAGTGGTAATTTTATGGAAGATAATTCAAAAACAGTTGCAGCAATATATTGACAGGGAACTGCCAGAAATTCAAGCTAATTCTGAAGAGGATGTGGGATGAAGGATATAATTGCTGATCTCAGATGGATCTTGGCTGAAAGCAAAGAATTCCACAAAGATGTTTACCTGTGTACTATTGACTACGCAAAAGCATCCGACTGTGTGGATCATACAAATTACGGATAACATTGAGAAGAATGGGAATTCCAGAACACTTAATTATGCTCATGAGGAACCTGTACATAGACCAGGAGACTGTCATTCAAACAGAATGAGGGGATACCAAATGGTTTTAAATCAGGAAAGATGTGTGTCAGGGTTGTAACCTTTCATCATACTTATTCAGTCCGTATGCTGAACAAATAGTCCAAGAAGCTGGAAGTTGACATCAGGATTAGAAGAAGACTCATTAATAACCTCCAGTATGCAGATGACGGAACTTTGCTTGCTAAAAGTGAAGCACTTACTGATGAAGATCAAAGACTAAAGCCTTCAGAATGGATTGCACCTCAACATAAAGAAGAAAAAAAAAACCTCACAATTGGACTAATAAGCAACATCACGATAAATGGAGAAAAGTTTAAAGCTGTCAGGGATTTTATTTTACTTGAATGCACAATCAACACCCGTGGAAGCAGCAGTGAGGAAATCGGACAAATCTGCAAGAGATGTCTTTGAAGTATTAAGGAACAAAGTTATCAGATACCTGAGCCACGGTATTTTTAATAGCCTCATATGCATATGAAAGCTGGACAGTGAATAAGGAAGACCTCAAAAGAACTGATGCATTTGAGTAGTGGTGTTGGTGAAGAATACTGAAAATACCATGGACTGCCAGAAGGATGAACAAATCTGTCTTGAAGAAGTACAAGCAGTATACTTAGAAGCAAGGATGGTAAGACTTTATGCCATGGACTTTGGACATGTTACCAAGAGGAATTAGTCCTGGGAGAAGGACATCGCACTTGATAAGGTAGAAGGTCACTGAAAAAGAGGAAAGCCCTCAACAGTGGTTGCAACAGTGGGCTCAAACATAACAATTGTGAGGGTGGCATAGGACAGGGCAGTGTTTCCTTCTGTTGTAGTTAGGGATGCTGTGAGGCAGAGCTGACTCTACGACACCTGACAGTAACAACAACAATGTAGTGTTAATATCACTGGCTCTAAAATCAGGTGGCCTGGTTTCCAACCTTGGCTCCAGTGATTATTAGCTGTGTGATCTTGGATGAATTACGTTTCTATCCTTTGGTTCCTCATTTGAATCTCGGAAGTTAGATAAGCACCAACCTCGTATGGTTATGATGATTAAATAAAGTAATATATGTATAAAGCATTTAGCATAATGTCTCCAAACCAAAACCAAACTCGCTGCCATCACGTCGGTCCCTCATAGCGACCTCTCCTTGGGTTTCCGAGGCAGTATCTCTACAGAAGTACATTGCCCAACCTTTCTTCAGAGGAGTGGCTGGTGGGTTTGAACCATCAGCCTTCTGGTTAGCAGTCGAATGCCTTAGTCACTACACCACCAGAGCTGCTAAAAAAAAAAAAAAAAAAAAAAAACAAACAACAAACCCACTGCCATCAAGTTGATTTGAACTCATAATGACTCTATAGGACAGAGTAGAATTGCTCCATTGGATTTCAAATGCTGTAAATCTTTACGGAAATAGATTATCTCTTCTTCTTCCCATGGAGCAGCTGGTAGATTTGAACTGCCAGCTTTCAAGGAAGAACAGTTACTATTAAAATGAATGTTTGCATAATGACATGGAGAGATTAATCTGTCTTGTTTATTTATTTTTCAAGAATTGGTTACAGGTGGAGAGGAACCTGAGGAAGAGGACTATGTTTCATACTGTTGGGATTAGAGGCAAACTGGAATCTGGCTTGAATTAGATGCTCTGGTTTTCCTTTCATGCTTTCTTGGTTTTACGATTCTCTGTATGGTAACAAATTCCTTCTCATATTCTCAAATGCTAAATCTTGTGGCACAAACAGTGTATATTGTAGACAAGTCATAAATTCCATGATTACCACTCAAGCAGTTATTTCTGCTCACAGTCGGCCAATTCTGGGTTGCTGTTTCAATAGATGCTACTGAGAGTTGCATTAAGCAACTCAAGATGCATATTATTCATTAGGAAATGTTTGGTTGATATAATTTTGGCTCTGATGCTCCCTAGTGTGCTGAGTATTGTAAAATAAAGCATTACAGTCTATGATATGATTGATATGATTAGATACTTGCCCTATTATTTATTTAAAAAGTAAGGAATCTTTAAGAAATTGTCTGACTCAAATGGGCATTTATTTACCACAAAGACAATGTTTTGAGTTATTTTTAGAAAACATTTTATGTTATAAGAGTTCATCTTAAGTTTTTTTGTTCTGGACGTAACTATGGAGACCTGCCTTGTGCTATACAGGACAGTAGCCACTACCCACATGAGGCTATTGAGCACGTGGCATGTGGCCAGTTCCTCCTGAGATGTGCTAAAAGTGTAGGAAGAAACACTGAATTTGAAAACTTTATACAAAGAAAGGAATGTAAAATGTCACAATAATTTTATGTTGTTTATTGAAATAATATTTTGGCTGTATTAGGTTAAAGTATATTAAAGATAATTTTACCTTTTCCTTTTTTAATGTGGCTTCCAGAAAATGTAAATTTACATGTGAGGCTCACACTGAATAGCACTAATATAGACCCATTTGACCCATATGGGATCCTTTCAGCCATTGAGAATAAAATTATATCATCACTGTAGAGGTAAGAACTTAACTTAACAGCATTCAGCAGCACGCATCAGTTCCAAAAAATGGAAGCAAACAAGACACACATTGAAAAAGAGAGGGCTTTTGCATTGTTTGAAATTGTTATCTGATCTGTCAGAAGACCTTTGCTACTTAAAAACTCTGACCCTGCGTGGGGCATTAAAAGAACATTCTGTAGTGAGCTGCCTTACCTGGAGCCCAGGAGTGATCTTGTAACTCTAAAGCATTACCAAACTTTGTGAGTCAGATAAGGTCAAGGGAGGTGAAAACAGTCTTATGTTTCCTGATGGATTTTCTCCACAGGTTGGTAGAAGATACAGCGATGATCAATTTGTGGAGTAGTTGTGCCTACTTCCTATTTGCTATACACAGGAATCTTGGCCCAAGAAACTCAGATGTGCAGTTTTTTTTTTTAGGAATAATCTTCTTTAATATATGAAAGTACAGGAAATCAAATATACTGGCTAATGAAAATCCTGGTTACTTGAAAGTTCAGAGAAAAATCTATTTTGGAAAATTTGTTCTAAAATATAACTGACCCAGTTTGTTGTATTAGTGCATGTAGTTTAACAAAGTACATTCAGTCATTGGTAACTGAGGATCTCATATGGTTTTGGAGCATTTGTTCTAAACAAGAACTCTCACATACGAAGTTTAAAATATTAACACGTAGGTACAGGGGATGGGATTGATTGAGTTAAATTAAACTAAGGTTAAGGATCTATAAAATGCTTTTTTGCAATAAGTATATAATAAGGCTTTATTAACTTTTTCAAGACATTCTTCTCTTTACTTTAAAGGTGTCTAGAAACTGGTGGTGTAGTGCCTAAAGCATTTGATTAGGCATTTGACTGATAACCAAAAGGCTGGCAGTTCAAACACACCAGCCATTCCTTGGAAGGAAGATTGGTCAATCTACTTCCGTCCAGATACTGCTTTGGAAACCCAAAGAGGGATCGCTATGAGTAGGGTTCAACTCGAGGGCAGTGAGGTTTTTTTTTTTTTTTTTTTTTGGTATTTCTACAGTAGTAGATTGCCCAGACTTTCTTCCAAGGAGTGCCTGGTGGGTTTGAACCACCAGCCTTCTGGTTAGCAGTCAAATGCCCTAGGCACTATGCCACCACAGCTCAGGTCTTCTTAAAATTTAATGACTATGATTGAGAAAAGTGAAGAATAGAGTGCAAAAAGTTGTTATGAAGCAGAACATTAGGTCAAAGCTTGAGCTTTTAAACATTAATTCAAACATTTTTAAATTAAGCTTTCAGTTTCAGAGTTTGGATCTGGCTTATTATAATGTTTCAAGTGTGTGGGGATGTTATTTTGGGTATGTAGATAGGTGCCTAGAGGCTCTGTCAATAGGCGCAGACTAATATATTTATATATGTACCAAATTTCTATTCTAAGCCTCCTTGTTTCAAAAAAGATTTACCCATATCCATCCAGTTTAGAAAATGACACATGTATTGGAGGTTTTCTTTTCATGCTTCTATTATAATTAATTCATTTTTTTGGTAATGGGGAACTGAGATGGTATAGATAAATGAAGTCTGTAGGCTTCAAATTTTATTTTAGTTATAAATATCAGTATCTTCCCCTATTAAATATTTATGAGGTCAGATAACATGCAGGGAGTTTAAAAAATGCATATTTGAGTTAATTTACAGTATTTTCTCATTTCTTTTCTACCTTTTGCCAGAAGTATGGCTGAGCAACCCAGTGTTCTCAGGTGTAACTGAAACTGACTTTCCCTGGAACCACAACTGCCCTTGCAGTTCTCTTTAATGGGGATATTGTGGCATCCATTCATTTGATCCATGATGCCACTGCCAGAGAGTTGATTCTGACTGGTAGACACCCTATAGGCAGAGTAGAACTGCCCCCTAAGGTTTCCAGTGCTGTAAATCTTTCTCCTGTGGAGGGGCTGGTGGGTTTGAACTGCTGACCTTTTGGTTAGCAGTCAAATGTTTTAACCATTGTGCTACCAGAGCTCCTTTGGTCCATGATAGTAGCCTCAGTTATTCACTTCTTCGTATCCTATCTGTATGGAAACCGTCTCCCAAAGGTTTATCTTAGATATGTCTGTTTGAATTACTTACTTTTTCTCTCTGGAAAATAAAGTAGCAACCTGACTCCCTGCCATCAGTTTGTTCACTCTGTTCACAGCCCAACTGCCACAAGAGCTCTCAGTTGAACACGCCGATCTGCTCATGTCATAAACATGCTTGATAGCTCTCTGATAACCCTCTAGTTCCAGGCTGCCTACAAAATAAAGCTCAAACTTCTTGATATGCTGTAAGGCTTTTTACAGTTTGTAATATCCCTGACCTTTCTCACCTCTTATTTACTTTTCATTTTTTCTTAAAGAAATGCCTGCTAATTTTAACCATTATAACAGTACAGTGGTGGTTTATGTGTGTTTTCATGAATTTTTTTTAACACAAATTCATCTGTTTAATGGGAATAATAATAGTATTTGTATTATAGTTGTGTGTCTATAAATGAGTTAATACAAGTTAAACATATAAGATATTCTGTAATATACACATATACACACAATATTTTACAATGTGTTTTTTGCACTTAATGTTTTCAAGGTTAACTTTCAAGGTCAACACAAATAGATCAACTTATTTATTTTAATGACAGCATAATATTCTAGTGTGGATGAAATATAATTAACTTTTATCCTTTTATTTTTTATCATTTTTATTTATTATGCTTTAGATGCAAATTTACAGAGCAGTTTGTTTTACATTCAACATTTCATGTACGTTTGGTTTACTCCCTAATTACCATCCCCAACCCTAACCCACTCTCCTCCCCACTCTTCCCAGTACTCCCCACCCTACTATGACCCTCATAGTTATGCACTCCTGTGTGTCCTGCATTTCCTCTGTGCGAATGTTGTTTATGTATAAAATGTTGTTTATATGTAAAAACATAATTACTTTTTCTCCTTTTAGATGAACATTCATATGCTTTACCTTTTTATATTATTTAAAATTCTACATTATACATTTTTGAGTGTTGTTAGATGCTGTAGAGTCATCTCCAGCTCATAGCAACCTCAGGTGCAGCAGAATGAAACACTGCCCAGTCCTGTGCCAGCCCCGCCATCTTTGCTATACCCGAGCCCATTGATGCAGCCACTGTGTCAATCCATCTCTATGAGGGCCTTCCCCTTTTTCATCATCCCTCCACTTTGCCAAGCATGATATCCTCCTCCAGAGAATGGTCCCTTCTTACAACATGACCAAAGTAGGTGAGATGAAGCCTGGCCATTCTCACTTCCAAGGAGCATTCTGGCTGCACTTCTTCCAGGACAGATCTGTTAGTTCTTTTAGCAGTCTGTGGTACTTTCAGCATTCTTCACCAGCACCACAATTTGACTCTTCTTCGTTCTTCATTTTTCATTGTCCAGCTCTCACATACATATGAAGTGACTGAAAATACAGTGGCTTGTATCAAGCACACCTTATCCTTCAAGCAAATATCCTTGCTCCTTAGCACTTGAAAGAGGGCTTTTGCAGCAGATTTGCCCAGTGCTATATGGCGTCTGACATCTTGACTGCTGCTTCCATTGGTGTTGATTGTAGAACCAAGTAATAGGAAGTCTTTGACAACTTCAGTCTTTTGTCCATTTATCATGATGTTGCGTTTTGGTCCCATTGTGAGGACTTTTGTTTTCTTTATATCGAGGTGTAATCCATACTGCAGAGTGTAGTCTTCAATCTTCATCAGTAAGTGTTTCAAGTCGTCCTCACTTTCAGCAAGAAAAGTTGTGTTGTCTGTATAACGCAGGTTGTTAATGAGCCTTCCTCCAATCCTGATGCCACGTTCTTCTTCATATAGTCCAGCTTCTCAGATTATTTGCTCAGCATACAGATTGAATAAGTATGGTGAAAGGATACAACCCTGATGCACTCCCTTCTTGATTTTAAACCATGCAGTGTTCCCTTGTTCTGTTCGAATGAGAGCCTCCTAGTCTGTGTACAAGTTCCTCACGAGCACAATTAAGTGTTCTGCAATTCCCATTCTTCTCAATGTTATCCACAATTTGTTATGATCCACACAATTGAATGCCTTTGTGTAGTCAATAAAACAAAAGTGAACATTTTTCTGGTATTCTTTGCTTCGAGCCAAGATCCATCTGACATCAGCAATGATATCCCTTGTTCCATGTCCTCTTCTGAATCCAGTTTGCATTTCTGAAAATTCTCTGTCAATATACTGCTGTAACCATTTTTGAATTATCTTCAGGAAGATTGTACTTGTGTGTGATGTTAATGATATTGTTCGATAATTTCCACGTTCTGTGGGATCACCTTTGTTTGGAATGGGTACAAATATGTATCTCTTCTAGTCAGTTGGCTAGGTAGTTGTCTTCCAAATCTCTTGGCATAGCTGAGTGAGTGCCTCTAGTGTGGCATCTGTTTGTTGAAACATCTCCATGTGTATCCCATTAATTCCTGGAGCTTTGTTTTTCATCACTTCCCTCAGTGCAGCTTCGACTTCTTCCTTCAGTACTATTGGTTCTTGATCCTATGCTACATCCTGAAATGAATGAAGATCAACCAGTTTGTTTTTGGTACGGTGACTGTGTATTCCTTCCATCTTCTTTTGATGTTTCCTGCATCATTCAATATGTTGCCCATAGAACCTTTCAATACTGCAACTTGAGGCTTAAATTTCCTCTTCAGTTCTTTCAGCTTGAGAAATGCTGACATGTTCTTCCCTTTTGGCTTTCCAACTCCATGTCTTTGCACACTTCATTATAATAATTGACTTTGTCTTCTCAAGCTGCTCTTTGAAATTTTTGATTCGCTTCTTTTGTCATTTCTTCCATTTGCTTTAGCTACTCTTTGCGCAAGGGCAAGTTTCAGAGTCTCTTCTGACATCCATTTTGGTCTTTTCTTCCTTTCTTGTCTTTTTAATGACCATTTGCTTTCTTCATGGATGGTGTTCTTGATGTCATCCCACAATTCCTCTGGTTTTTGGTCATTTGTGTTCAGTACATCAAATCTATTCTTTAAATGGTCTCTAAATTCAGGAGGCATATAATCAAGGTCATATTTTGCCTCTTGTGGACTTGTTTTAATTGTCTTCAACTTCAACTTGAACTTGCAAATGAGCAGTTGATTGTCAGCTCCACAATCAGCTCCTGGCCTTGTTTTGGCGGAAGATATTGAATATCTCCACTGCCTCTTGCCACAGATGTAGTCAATCTGATTCCTGTGTACTCCCTCTGGCGAAGTCCACATTATATAGCTGCCGTTTGTGTTATTGAAAAAAGGTATTTGCAATGAATAAGTCGTTGGTCTTGCAAAATTCTATCATGTGATCTCCAGCATTATTTCTCTCTCCAAGGCCAAATTTTCCAACTACTGGTGATTGTTCTTTTTTTTTCCAACTTTTGCATTCTAGTCACCAGTGATAATCAACACATCTTGATTGCATGTTTGGTCAATTTCAGACCGCAGAAGTTGGTAAAAATCTTCAATTTCCTCATCTTTGGCTTTGGTGGTTGGTGTGTAAATTTGAATAATAGTAGTATTAACTGGCTTTCCTTGTAGGAGTATGAATATTATTCTATCACTGACAGCATTGTATTTCAGGATAGATCTTGAAACATTCTTTATGACGATGAATGCCACACCATTCCTCTTTAATTTTTCATTCCTGGCATAGTAGATCATATGGTTGTCTGATTCAAAATGGCCAAAACTGGTCCATTTCAGCTCAGTAATGCCTAGGATATCAATCTTTATGCGTTCCATTTCATTTTTGACAACTTCCAATTTTCATAGGTTCATACTTGGTACATTCCATGTTCCTATTATTAATGGATGTTTACAGCTGTTTCTTCTCACATTGAGTTGTGCCACTTCAGCAAATGGAGGCCCTGAAAGTTCTACTTTCTCCATGTCATTGAGGTAGGCTCCACTCTGATGAGGCAGCTCTTTCCCAGTCATATTTTGAGTGCCTTCCTACCTGAGGGGCTCATGTTCCAGCACTACATTGGACAATATTTCAGGGCTACTCAAAATTTTCTAGTAATATATCAGACAGTATTTCACTACTGTCCATAAGGTTTTCACTGGCCAGTTCTTTGAGAAGTGGATGACCTCTTCCTTCTTCC
The DNA here is from genome assembly GCF_000298275.1 of Orycteropus afer afer. Lineage (NCBI taxonomy): Eukaryota > Metazoa > Chordata > Mammalia > Tubulidentata > Orycteropodidae > Orycteropus > Orycteropus afer. The sequence continues at coordinate 4,265,035 of NW_006921764.1, read as the reverse complement.
AAGTCTTTCTCAGTCTGGAAGTTCCACCGAAACTGGTCCACCATGGGCACCCCTGCTAGCACAGCCTCCAGCCTCACAGCGACACTCAGGCCACCAGTATATTCAAAACGATGGACAAGTTTGTCTCCCTTAGTGTTCTAACCTCTCTGCTCACTTCCTGGGCTACCCCCTACCTGTTCTGGCCAGCCCTGTGTGCTGCTGCTCCCTGCCACCTGGGGCTCTCCCCCACCCACCTTTCCTGTTCCAGCTGCTGGCCCTGTCTGCTGCTGCTCCCTGGTGCTTGGGGGCTGTTCTCTGCCCGCCTTACCTGCTCCATCCTTGTGTTGGCTTCATATTAATACTTTTATTTCATAGGCATATATTCCAAAAAGTGGAGTGGCTCAGTCAAAGAAATTTTATTAGATATTGCCATGTTACTTTCTAAAAGGGTTGTAGTAATTCACACTCTAATCAGCAGTCTACAGACCAAAAAACAAAAGGACTGCCATCAAATTGATTCCGACTCATAGTGACCCCCATTGGGTTTCCAAGGCTGTTAATCTTTGCAGATGCAGACTGCCTCATCTTTCTTCCACTGAGCAGCTGGTGGATTTGAACCATCAATCTTTTGGTTAGTAGCAAAATATCTTAACCACTTCACCACCAGAGCTCCTTAGCAGTCTACAAGAGTAGTTACTTTCTTACAGTTTTCCCTTCATGTTCATTATCAGTTATTTCTTTTAAAACGTGTGCTTATTTGATACTAGAAAAATAGACCAGTACCATTTTACTGTGCCCTTTTCTGACCACAGTAAGGTTGAGTATATTTTGAAATGTATATTGTTTTCCTTAGCTGCTGAGGAGTCGACCCCTGACTCTTGGTGACCACGTGCACAATGAAACAAAACGCTGTCTGGTCCTGTGCTATCTCCAAGATTGGTTGCAGCTCAGCCCATAGTGATCAATAAGTTATCTTTGGCTGATTTTCTGATGTCGTTAACCAGGCCTTTTTTTCAAGTCCATCTTAGTTCTGCCGAAATCTGTTCAGCATCATAGCAACATGCAGGCCTCCACTGATAGATGTGTGGTAGCTGTGCAGTAGCTGCGTTGGCCGTGAATAGAACCTAGGTCTTCTGCATGGAAGACGAGGATTTTACCTCTGAATCAATGCCTGATAGCCCCTTAAATTTTCTCTTCCATGAATGGCCTTTTCACATACTTTGCCTATTTTTCTTCTTTTGTTGCCTTTTCATGATCAGTTTTTAGGAAGTTTTTTTTTGTTTCCTTTAAGGGATAATAATATCACTCCTTTGTTATATATTATAAATATTTTCTCCAATCTCTTGTTAGAGTTTTGGCTCTGTTCATAGTAGCATTTCTGTGTAGGAGTTAATTTTTTTATAAAGCTGAATATGTCAATCTTTTCCTTTCTGGATTCTGGGTATTGACTTTTTTTTTTTTTTAACTTTTATTGTGGTGAAAATATATACAACAAGACATTTGCCAGCATAACAACTTCCCCATTTACAGGTGAGGGACATTGATAACACTTTTCATGTTGTTGTTGTTGTTGTTATGTGCCGTCGAGTCAGACCCGACTCATCGCGACCCCTCCTTGGGTTTCTGAGGCAGTATCACTATGGAAGTAGATTGCCCCATCTTCCTTCCGAGGAGTGGCTGGTGGGTTTGAACCGCCAGCCTTCTGCTTAGCAGTCAAGAGCCTTAGCCACTACACTACCAGAGCTCCCACTTTTCATGTTATGCCACCATTATTGCTATCCTTTCCCGAAATAATCCACCACCATTAGCATGAACTCAATGCCATGCAAACAAAAGCTTCCCCTTTCCCCCTCCCTCCTTCACCTGGTAACCGCTAATAATCTTTGGTATATATGTGTGTGTGTGTGTGTGTGTGTGTGTTTGTATGTGTGTTGTTGTTGTTAGGAGCTGTTGAGTCAGCTCTGACTTATAATGGCCTTATGTACAACAAAACCAAACACTGCCTGGTCCTGTGCCAGGCTCACAATCCTTGCTATACCTGAGCCCATCATTGCAGCCACTGTGCCAGTCCATCTCATTGAAGGCCTTCTCCTTCTTCACTGACCCTCTACTTCACCAAGCATATCTTTCTTTAGGGAATGGTTCCTTCTTACAACATGACCAAAATAGGTGACATGAAGTCTGGCCATTCTTGCTTCCAAGGAGCATTCTGGCTGCACTTCATCCAGGACAGATTTATTCATTCTTTAGGCAGTTCATGGTACTTTCAGTATTCTTTGCCAACACCACAACTCAAAAGCATCAATTCTTCTTTGGCCTTCCTTATTCATTGTCCAGCTCTCACGTGCATTTGAAGCAATTGAAAATACCATGGCTTGGGTTAGGCGCACCTTAGTCTTCAAGGAAACATCTTTGCTCTTCAGCACTTGAGAGAGGTTTTTTTTTGCAGCAGATTTGCCCAGTGCAATCTGTTGTCTGATGTCTTGACTGTTCCATTGTTATTGATAGTGGAACCAAGAAATATGAAATCTCTGACAACTTCAATCTTTTCTCCATTTATTATGATGCTTTTTATTGGTCTAGTTGTAAGAGTTTTTGTTCTCTTTATGTTGAGATGTAATCCATACTGCAGACTAAAGTGTTTAATCTTCATCAGTAAGTGCTTCAAGTCATCCTCACTTTCAGTAAGCAAAGTTGTGTCATCTATGAATCACAGGTTGTTAATGATTCTTCCTCCAATCCTGATTCCACGTTCTTCTTCATATAGTCCAGCTTCTAAGAATATTTTTTCAGCTATATGTGTGTGTGTGTGTATCTCAACCTATCTAGGAATTTATCCTCCCCTCCCCTCCCATCCTTGGTAACCAGCAAAGAAAGTTCCCTTCCATGTATAAACCTTTCCTTGACTTTTTATAATAGTGGATAATACACTGTCTGCTCTTCTGTGATTGACTTACTTCACTCAACATAATGTCATCCAAGTTCATCCATGTTGTGCAGTGTTTTGCAGATTCTGCATTATACTTTTGGGTTGCATAGTATTCCATTCTGTGTATGTACCACAGTTTGTTTATCCATTCCTTGGTTGATGGGCACTTAGTTTTTAAGGAATCACCATACCAATTTCTAAAGTGGTTGAATCATTTTATAGTCTCACTAGCAGTCTGTGAGAGTCCCAGTCTCTCCACATCCTTGCCAGCATTTGTTATTTTCTATCTTGTTAAAGTTTGCTATTAATGCTGAGGTGAGATTGTGTCTCTTGATTGTTTTGATTTGCATCTGTCTAATGACTAATGATTGTAAACATTTCTTCATGTGTTTGTTGGCTGCCTGAATATCTTCTTTGGTGAAGTGTCTATTCATATCTGCTGCCCATTTTTTAATTGGATTGTTTGTCTTTTTGATGTTGAGGTGTTGAAGTTTTCTATAAATTTTAGGGATAAGTCCTTATTTTTTCTGTTCTGTAGATTCTCTTTTTACTCTTGTAGAAGTCTTTTAATGAACATGAGAATTTAATTTTTAGAAGGTCCCAATCATCTAGTTTATCTTCTGCTGTTTGTGCATCTTGGGTTATGCTTGATAGCCTACTTATGCCATAAATTGAGGCTCCTAAGTTTGCCCTTATTGTTTCCTTGATGAACTTTATAGTTTTAGTTTTCACATTTAAGTCTTTGATCTATCTGGAGTTTGTTTTTGTGTGTGGTGTGAGGTATGGATCTTGTTTCATTTTTCTGCAAATGGATATCCAGTTTTGCCAGCACCATTTGTGAAAGAGAGTATCTCTTCCACTATTGAGTGGATTTTGGCCCTTTTTCAAAGATCAGGTGACCATAGGTCATTGGATTGACTCTGGGTTCTCAATTCTGCTCCACTGGTTTATGTGTCTGTCATTGTTCCAATACCAGGCTGTTTTGACAACTGTGGGTATGTAGTAGATTTTAAGATATAGGCATGTGAGACCTCCAACTTTGTTCTTCTTGAATAGTGCTTTGCTTGTCTGAAGTCTCTTTCCTTTCTGTATACAATTAGTGATTGGTTTTTCTGTGTCTTTGAAGAATGTTGATGGAGTCTGGATTGGGATTGCCTTGAATGTATAGATTGCTTTGGGTAGTATTGACATTTTCACAATATTCAATCTTCCTATCCATGAGTATGGTATGTTCTTCCATTTTTGTAGTTCTCTTACAGTTTCTTAAAGTAGTCTTTTGTACTTTTCTTTGTATAGGTCTTTTGTGCTTCTGGTAAGATTTATTCCCAAGTATCGTATCTTTTTGGTAGCTATTGTAAATGGTATTGATTTTCTTATTTCCTTTTCAGAGATTTCTTTGCTGCTATAGAGGAATCCAACTGTTTTTATATGTTGATCTTTTATCCTGCTATTTTCTAAATCTTTCAATAAGTTCTGGTAGTTTTCTTGCTGAGTCTCTTGGGTTTTCTATGTATAGGACTGTATCATCTTCAAATAGGGATAGTTTTACTTCTTCCTTAACCAATATGGATGCCTTTTATTTCCCTTTCTTGCCTTTTCCCTGGCTAGGACTGTCAATATAGTGTTGAATAGAAGTGGTGATAGAGGGCATCCTTGTCTGGTTCCTGTTCACAAGGGGCATGGTTTCATTCTCTTGCTATTGAGAATAATGTTGGCTGTTGGTTTTGCATACATACCCTTTATTATGATGAGGAATTTTCCTTCTATTCCTACTTTTCTGAGTGTTTTTATCAGGAATCGATGCTGAATTTTATTAAATGCCTTTTCTGCATCGATTGATATGATCATGTGAAACTTTTCCTTTATTTTATTTATGTGATGGATTATGTTGCCTGTTTTTCTAATGTTGAACCATCCTTGTATACCTGGTATGAATATCACTTAGTCATGATGTATTATTTTTTCGATATGTTGTTGGAGTTTAATGGCTAGGATTTTGTTGAAGATTTTTGCATCTGTATTTATGAGGGATATTGGTCTGTAGTTTTCCTTTCTAGTGGTGTTTATGCCTGGCTTTGGTACCAAGGTTATGCTTGCTTCATGAAATCAGTTTGGGAGCATTCCATCCTTTTCTGTGTTCTGGAATAGTTTGAGTAGGATTTGTGTCAGCTTTTCTCTGAATGATTGGTAGAAATCTCTAGTGAAACCATCTGGGCCAGGACTTTTTTTTTTTTTTAATTTGTTTATTTGAGAGCTCTGGTAGCATAGTGGCTAAAGCACTTGACTGCTAACCAGAAGGCTGGCGGTTCAAACCCACCAGCCACTCCTCGGAAGGAAGGT
>NW_006921764.1:4221213-4258946 GCF_000298275.1 Orycteropus afer afer | reverse complement strand
ACTATGGTCCCAAGCCCACAGGTTCAACTACTCAGTCCCTCTTGGTAGCTGGCTGTTACTGAGCAGTGACCACAACCTTGCCCCATGTCAGCTCTACTATATGCCTGGGAATTCTGATCATTCACGTAACTTATAGGACCATTGTCTACGGCCATACCACCCTGAATGCGCCCGATCTTGTCTGATCTCGGAAGCTAAGCAGGCTCAGGACTGTTTAGTATTTTGATGGGGGGACTTTTTTTTTTTAGTATTTTTTTTTTAATAAAGGGGCAGGGAGGCGGCATCTTTTGACCTTCTCTAACAACACAAGAGGAAGACAGAATCACCATTAGCAGGCCAAGGCCTGTTCCTATGAGGCCAGACATGCTGCCACCCTCCAGCCCTCTTACCAGGCTTGATAGCAACCACCCCTCTCATGACACCCACCACCTCTCTGCTGGGTTCGATAATTTGCTGCAGTGACTACACAGATTATGGGGTTTATTAGGGAAGCAACAGGCTACAATTCAAGTTCAGGAATGTGCTCAGTCTCTCTCAGCCGGCAGTCTCTCTCTCAGCAGTGCATCTCTCTCAGCAGTGCATCTTTCTTAGATGGCAATGAGAAGATCCTTTCTACCCGTAGGAGGGCTCATTTTGAGCCTGGCAGAGTGGCAAAACCAACCAATCCAAACATCAGATTTCTATACACCTAAGAGAGAACAAACTTTTCCAGAAGATTGCTTTGTGCTGCCCCAGGTAGATGACTTTAACAAGCAACTACTCAGTTACTCATGGCAAAGTGGGAGTTACAAAGACTGGCTAGAAAAGCTGTACCATGTCATTCACTACACCACCCCTGTTCAATTTTTTCTTTTGTTATGGGGCTGTTCAGATTTTCTACCTCAGTCTGTGTTGGTTTAGGTAAGTAGCGTGTTTCTAGAAGTCTGTCCATTTCTTCTAGGTTTTCAAATTTGTTGGAGTATAGTTCTGCATAGTATCCTAATAATCTTTTTATTTCTGTTGGTTCTGTTGTGATGTCACCCCTTACATTTTTTATTAGTTTTATCTCCTCCTTCTTTACCTTTGTTAAGTTTGCTAGTGGTTTGTCGATTTCATTAATCTTTTCAAAGACCTAACTTCTGGTCTTGTTGAGTTTTTCTATAGTCTGTTTTCTATTTCATTTCTTTCTGCTCAAATCTTTTATTATTTCTTTTCTTCTGGTGACTGTAGGTTTTTTTTTTTTTTTTGCTTCTCCTTTTCTAAAATTTGGAGATGTTGGATTAAAATACTGATTTTGGCTTTTTCTTCTTTTTTGATGTGTGTATCTATTGCTATAAATTGCCCACTAATCACTGCTTTTGCTGTGTCCCAAAGATTTTGGTATGTTAAGTTTTCATTCTCATTTGATTCAAGGAATTTTTTAATTTCATCTTTCATTTCTTCTATTACCTGATTCTGGGTATTGACTCTTCTTTAAGAATGTATTTCCTACTCTAGTGTTGTGCATTGGATTTTTTGACAGAAAAACAACCATAAGGAACTAGTATTGGCAGTTAGCAGAGTCAATTTCAGAGTCTCAGATTAAGAGAAATAGTAATTCTACGTATAGGGTTCGGTGTCTTACACCCATTCTTGTTTAGGCATTGTGAACATCCTGGGAGGGAGAGGACCATTGTATAAAGCTAAAAAGATTTGCATCATCTCTGAGAGCCCGACTATTCTTTCACTGAGTTTTCCCCTCCCAGAGAGGTGGACATAAGTTAAAAGAATTTTAGGAGTCCAAGTTATTATCCTGTGGGGTCTTATCTAGAGAAAGAAAAGGAAGATATTTTTTGCCAGACTGGAGAAAAATGAGTACCAATATCTCCAGACAGGCCATAATAGAAATCTAGCTGATGAGAGGAAGTGGAATAATTATCCTAAGGGGTAGTGAATAGTCAAAGAGTTTGACAATTTTTACTGTTGTAAGTAGCATTGTGATAAATACTCTTATAGTTAAGTCTTTGCACACACTCTTAATTAATTCCTCTTAAGTGGAATTGCAAGGTAAAAAGTTAGCAGACTGTTAAGGCTTTTTACATATATTACAGTTGCATCCCAGAAAAATTGTACCAATTTCCATTTCCACTGCTAGGTTATTATAGTATCTTTTTCTCTGCACTCTATCCACCACTGAATATTAACGTTTATTTTCTCAAGTTGATGGAAAATATACAGTGGTATATTTTTCTGTTTAGTGCCAAGTAGAGGTATTCACACTATTTGTATTTAATTTAACAAGTATTTATTGGTCATTTACATTATTCCAAGCACAGATCTAGAAACTGTGAAGATACAGTGGTGACATAATGTCCATATGGAGCTTCAATTCTACTGGGGACACAAATAGTAAACAAGTATATAAATTCAGATAATGATAAATCCCATAATTGGGGGAAAAGAAATGGATGATCAGGTCCTATTTTTGATTGAATAGTCAAGGAAGGGGTCTTTGAAGAAATGGTTTCTTAATAGAAAGCTTGAGTCATGTAAGTACTGAGGGAAAAAGAAACTTTCTAAGCAAAGAGAATATAAAATGCAGAAACCAGAAGGTATGCACATACTTGTACTTTTAAGGAGACTTGTGTGATTGGAATGGGGTGGGTGAATAGAAGAGGGTAGAAAATGGGTCCAAAAGGAGTCAAGGACAGGTCATGTAGGATTTACTTTTGCTAAATTGTGTGAAGTGTAGGGAATGAAACATTTTTTTTCCCTGAATGATTTTTCTGCCAGGACTGTCTATTAAATAAGTTTTCCTTTTCCTGCTTCTTTCAAGTGTCATCTTTATCTTACACTAAGTTTTCACATATACTGCTGGTCTGTTTCTAGATTCTGTTTTATTAGTTGGTCTCTCTATTCTGGTACTAGAGTCATAATTTCTTTTCTATTGTAGTTTTAGAATGTGTTTTAATACTTGGTAACACATGAATCTCATTGCTGCTTCTCATTTTGCCTTTCTTTTTTCTGAAGTTATTCTGGATGCCCTTTACAACTTTCAGTCCAATTTTCCCTAGAAAAAAATACCACTGAGATTTTTATGAAGTTGCCTTAAATAGATATGTTAGTTTAGGGAGAATCCACATCTTTATAGATTTTTCTAGTGTAGCATTGATTTTATGATAAGAACAAAAAGATTGATGACAAACATTTATCGGATATTTATATGGTAATGGTATAGGCATTACGCTTAGTGCTTATATTGTAATTTCTCTATTTAGATTGTAAGCTCTTTGGAGACAGAAACTATCTACTGATTTTTGTAATTGTTGGACCTGTCTTATTTTCTTGTATATAGTAACAGCTTGTCAAGTACATGCTAATAATTAAAGATAGCAGATTGAAGTGAAAGTAATTATTATGAATAACTTCTCTTCATTTTAGCTTCCCTGAATAGTGAAGAGTAATGTTATTAGAGTTAAAAGTACAAAGATTTAAGTTGAGAGAATAGCTGTGGATGACTGTTTCTGGAATTTGTTTTACCTGTATAGTTGAAATATAAATGTCTATCAGTTTTACTCCTTCTTTTATATTTCTGTTTTTTTATCGAAGTTACACATGCACTTTTCAGTTTGAATAGTAATGTCCTTCAGTTTTGAGAATTTTTCTGAAATTATTTCTTCTGGTTTTTTCTCATCTATTTTTCTTAATATTTTAATTTTGTGGAACTGACATTCAATAGTATAACTGCTGGATGGGTGCTTTAGTTTTCTTTATTATTTTCCATGTTGTGGTTGTTGTTATTAGGTACCGTTGAGTCGGTTCTACTTCGTGGCGACCTTGTGTACAGCAGAATGAAACGCAGCCTGGTCCTGTGCCCTCCTCACAGCCGTTGCTCTGCTTGAGCCCATGTTGCAGCCACTGTGTCAGCCCATCTCATTGAAGGTCTTCCCCTTTTTCGCTGACCTTCTACATTAATCCTTCTCCAGGGACTGGTCCCTTCTGACAATGACCAAAGTAGGAGAGACTGAGTCAGGCCATTTTCACTTCTAAGGAACATTCTGCTTGTAATTATTCCAAGACATATTTGTTTGTTCTTTTGGCAGTCCATGGTATAGTCAATATTCTTCACCACCACCATGACTCAAAGGCATCACTTCTTCTTTGGTCTTACTTATTCATTCTCCAAGTTACACATGCATACAAAATGAATGAAAATACCATAGCTTGGGTCAAGTGCACTTTAGTCCTCAAGGTGATGTCTTTGGTTTTGAAAACTTTAAAAAGGTCTTTTGCAGCAGATTTGCCCAGTATAATATGTTGTTTGATATCTTGACTGCTGCTTCCATGAGCACTGATTATAGATCCAAGTAAAAGGAAATCCTGGACAGCTTCAATTATTTTTTCCATTTATCATGATGATGTTTTTGGTCCAGTTGTGATGATTTTTGTTTTCTTTATGTTGATGTGTAATCCAAGCTGAGGGCTATAGGATTTGATTTTCATCAGTAGGTGCTTAAAGTTTTCTTCACTTTCAGCAATCAAGATTGTGTCACCTACATATTGTGGGGTGTTAATGAGTCTTACTCCAAACCTGATACTGAGTTCTTCTTCATATAGTCCAGCTTCTTAGATTATTAGCTCAGCATACAATTTGCGTTAGTATGGTGCATCATCAGAGTAGGGCCAACCTTACTGATATGGATAGAGTAAAGCTTTCAAGACCTCCATTTGCTGACGTGGCATGACTCAAATTGAGGAGAAACAGCTGCAAACATCCGTTAATCACTGGAACATGGAATGTACAAAGTATGAATCTAGGAAAATTGGAAGTTGTCAAAAATGAAATGGAACGCATAAAGATTGATATCCTCGTCATTACTGAGCTGAAATGGACTGGTTTTGGCCATTTTGAATCAGACAACCATATAATCTACTATGCTGGGAATGACAGTTTGAGGAGGAATGGTGTGGCATTCATCATTACAAAGGATGGTTCAAGATCTGTCCTGAAGTACAGTGCTGTCAGTGATAGGATAATATCCATATGCCTACAAGGAAGACCAGTTAATATTACTATTATTCAAATTTATGCACCAACCACCAAAGCCAAAGATGAGGAAACAGGATTTTTATCAACTTCTGCAGTCTGAAATTGACCAAATATGTAATCAAGATGTGTTGATTATCACTGGTGACTGGAATGCAAAAGTTGGAAACAAAGAAGAATCACTGGTAGTTGGAAAATTTGGCCTTTGTAACAGAAATAACAGTGGAGATGGCATGGGAGAATTTTGCAAGACCAGCTACTTATTCATTACAAATACCTTTTTCAATAACAAACGGTGGCTACACACATGGACTTCGCCAGATGGGGTACACAGGAATCAGATTGACTACATCTGTGGCAAGAGCTGATGGAAAAGCTAAATATCTTCAGCCAAAACAAGTCCAGGAGCTGATTGTGAAACAGACCATCAATTGCTCATATGCAGGTTCAACTTGAAGCTGAAGACAATTAAGACAAGTCCATGAGAGCCACAATATGATCTTGAATATATCCCTCCTGAATTTAGAGACCATCTAAAGAATAGATTTGATGCATTGAACACCAATGACTGAAAACTAGAATTGTGGGAAGACATCAAGAACATCATCCATGAAGAAAGCAAGAGGTCACTAAAAAGACAAGAAAAGAAGAGAAGACTAAAATGGGTGACAGAAGAGACTCTGAAACTTGCCCTTGAGCAGAGAGTAGCTAAAGCCAGTGGAAGAAATGACAAGATAAAAGAGCTGAACAGAACATTTCAAAGAGCAGCTCAAGGAGACAAAGCCAATTACTATAATGAAATGTGCAAAGACCTGGAATTGGAAAACCAAAAGGGAAGAACACGCTCAGCATTTCACAAGCTGAAAGAACTGAGGAAAAAATTTAAGCCTCTAGTTGCAATATTGAAAGATTCTATGGGCAAAGTATTGAATGATGCAGGAAGCATCAAAAGAAGATGGAAGGAATACACAGAGTCACTGTACCAAAAAGAACTAGTCGATATTCATCCATTTCAGGAGATGGCATATGATCAGGGACCAATGGTACTGAAGGAAGAAGTGGAAGCTGCACTGAAGGAATTGGCTAAGAACAAGGCTCCAGGAATTGACAGAATACCCGTTGAGATGTTTCAATAAATGGATGCCCCACTTGAGGCACTCACTTGGTTATGCCAAGAGATGTGGAAGATAGCTACCTGGCCAACTGACTGGAAGAGATCTATATTTGTACCCATTCCAAAGACAGGTGATCCCACAGAATGTGGAAATTTTAGAACAATATCATTAATATCTTGTGCACATAAAATCTTACTGAAGATAATTAAAAAACTGTTACAGCAGATACTGTCTGAGAATTTACAGAAATGCAAGCTGGATTCAGAAGACGACATGGAGCAAGGGATATTATTGCTCATGTCAGATGGATCTTGACTCAAGGCAAAGAATACCAGAAAGATGTTTTCTTGTGTTTTATTGACTATGTAAAAGCATTTGATTGTGTTGATCATAACAAATTGTGGATAACATTGAGAAGAGTGGGAATTCCAGAACACTTGATTGTACTCATGAGGAACCTGTACATAGACCAGGAGGCTGTTGTTTGAACAGAACAAGGGAACACCACATGGTTTAAAATCAAGAAGGGAGTGTGTCAAGGTTGTATCCTTTCACCATACGTATTCAATCTGTATGCTGAACAAATAATCCGAGAAGCTGGACTATATGAAGAAGAACATGGCGTCAGGATCTGAGGAAGGCTTATTAACAACATACGATACACTGACAACACAACTTTGCTTGCTGAAAGTGAGGATGACTTCAAGTACTTACTGATGAAGATTGAAGAATACAGTTTGCAATATTGATTACATCTCAATATAAAGAAAACAAAAATCTTCACAACTGGATCTATAAGCAGCATCATGATAAATGGAGAAAAGATTGAATTTGTCAGAGTGTTCACATTGCTTGGTTCTACAATTGACACCAATGGAAGCAGCAGTCAGGACATCAAATGATATATAGCACTGGGCAAGTTGGCTGCAAGGGAGCTCTTTTATGTGCTGAGGAGCAACGATGTCTACTTGAAGACTAAGTTGCGCCTGACACAAGCCATGATATTTTCAATTGCCTTATATGCATGTGAGAGCTGGACAATAATAAAGACTGAAGAAGAATTGATGCTGTTTGAGTTGTGTTGTGCTGGTGAAGAATGCTGAAAGTACCACAGACTGCTAAAAGGACTAACAAATCTGTTCTGGAGAAAGTGCAGCCGGAATGCTCCTTGGAAGTGAGAATAGCCAGACTTTGTCTCACCTACTTTGGTCATGTTGTCAGAAGGGACCATTCCCTGGAGAAGGATGTCATGCTTGGTAAGGTAGAGGAGGATCGATGAGGGAGGGGAAGGCCCTCAATGAGATGGATTGACACAGTGGCTGTGGCTCTGGGGTCAAGTGTAGCAGGGATCATGGAGTTGGCACAGGACTGGGCAGTGATTCATTCTGTGTGCATAGGGTTGCTATGAGTCAGAGGTGACTCGACAGCACATAACAACAACAACAACAGGGTGAAAGGACATAGCCTTGACGAACACCTTTCCTGATTTTAAACCATGTAGTATCCCCTTTTTCTTTTTGAATGATAGCCTTGTAGTCTAATACAGTTTCCTCATGAGCACAACTAAGTGTCTGGAATTCCCATTCTTTGCAATGTGATCCATAATTTGTTCTGATCTACACAGTTAAATGCATTTGCATAATCAGTAAATCACAGGTAAACATCTTTCTGGTATTCTTTGCTTTCAGCCAAAATCCATCACACATCAGTTTGATGTTTTTTTTTTTCTACATCCTCTTCTACTTTGAGTTGAATTTCTGTAAGTTCCCTGCCAATATACTGCTGTTAACAGTTTTTGAATTATTGTCAGCAGAATTTTGCTTGCATGTGATATTAATGATACTGTTTGATAATTTCTGCATTCTTTTGGATCACATTTCTTTGGAATGGGTACAAATATGGAACTCTTCTAGTCCGTTGACCAGGTGGCCATCTTCTAAGTTTCTTGGCATAAATGAGTGAACATCTCCAGTGTTGCACCTGTTTGTTGAAACACCTAATGGCTGCTCTGTCTAGTCTTGGAGCCTTGTTTTTCACCAGTTCCTTCAGTGTAACTTGCCCTTCTTCTTTCCATACCATTGGTTCTTGATCCGATGCTACTTTCTGAAATGTCTGAATGTGACCAGTTCTGTTTGGTATAATGACTCCGTGTATTCCTTCCATCTTCTTTTGATGCTTCCTGAGCCATTCAATATTTTGCCCATAGAATCCTTCCATAGTGGAACTTTTGGCTTGAATTTTTTCTTTTGCTCAGTTCTTTCAGCTTAAGAAATACTGAGTGTGTTCTTCCCTTTGAATTTTCTAACTCCAAATCTTTGCACATTTCATTATAACACTTTGTCCTCTCTAGCCGAAACCTTCTGTTCACGTCATTTATGTCATCATTTGTTCTATTTGCTTTATGTACTCTCTGTATAAGAACAAGTTTCAGACTGTCTTTTGACATCCATTTTGGTATTTTCTTCATTTTCCTTTTTTTAGTGACCTTTTGCTTTCTTCATGTATAATGCCCTTGTTGCCATTCCACACCTCATCTGGTCTTTGGTCATTGGTGTTCAGTGCATCCAATCTATTCGTAAGATGGTCTGTAAAATAAGATGGGGTATAATTAAGGTTGTATTTAGGCTCTCATGGACTTGTTTGAATTTTCTTCAGCTTTGACTTGAACTTGCATGCAAGCAATTTATGGTCTGTTCCACAGTCATTCCCTGGCCTTGTTCTGACGGTATTCAGCTTCTCTATTCCTCTTTTCGCAGATGTAGTTAATTTGGTTCCTGTTAATTCCATCTGGTGAGGTTCATGTCTATAGTTGGCATTTATGTTTCCCATATTTTTGCCTTTTTAAAAATTAATCTTTTGGATATCTCCTTAACTTTATTATTCAGTCCTGTTAGTCAGTTTTATGTTTCTGCTATTGTCATACTTTTTATTTAATAGGGCTCTCTTTTTTTGGTCTCTAAATTTTCTTTTTTTATTACATTTTTCTTGCAGATAGTATCTTTTCTTATTTTGAGAGGATATTAATGATACTAGGAGCTCTGGTAGCATAGTACCTAAGGCACTTGGCTGCTAACCAGGAGGCTGGTGGTTCAAACCCACCAACCACTCCTCGGAAGGAAGGTTGGACAGTCCTACTTCTGTAGTGATAACTGCCTCGGAAACCCAAGGAGGGGTCGCTAGGAGTCGGGGCTGACTCGATGGCAAATAACAACATAACAACAACAATTAATGATACTATTTTTGAAAATTTTCTCTCTCTACACAATTCAAATTCCTTCCATATTTCTTTTTTCTATAGTTTGTTTCTAATTTCTTACCTCTTTTTGCTTATTTAATATTAGAGACTTTCCTCTGATGACTGGTGTGGTCCTTGGTTCAGATTTGAGGATATAGGTTTTCAAAAAGCAATTGGCAGCTCTTGAGTTCCTGGTTTTGGCGCTTGTGTGATTGTGGGCTTTTCAGTAATGTGTGTGATTCCTCTTGAATCAGTTTGTAAAACCAATTGTTAGCATTTCTTCCCACCCTTAAGTGGGCTTATTTACATTCCAGAAATTGTGAAGGCTACAAACTTGAACTCTCTCCATTTCCCCCATTTTTGCAGTGCTGGTTATTAAATACTTACAAGCACACTAGCTTTATTATAGGATGATCTGACTTGGGCCGTTCGTTTTGGGGAGCCTATTGGATTATTCATATATTCTTGATAAAGATATTCTGGTCACTGCCTGGAGCATAAAAACCTGGCTGTTCCTATTTTAGAAGCTGATTGGGGAAGATTTTTAGAGATTTCAACATTCTGTATGCAAACATTCACATAGGACTCCTGTTGTCAGTTTGACATGTCTGCCCTCAAATAACCACCTGAGATTAAATCCCCCCTTCTGCCCAGCAAACAGAGACAGCCAGTCTACTCCTGAGAGGGGTATGGGGCCTGAGAATCTGATTCTTACATTTTCAACCAATCTTCCTTTTTTTTTTTTTTTTTTTAAATTTAACATTTTCTAAGCTAAAATTGGGAGCTCTGGTAGTGTAGTGCCTAAGGCATTTGACTGTTAACCAGAGGACTGGTGGTTGAAACCCATTAGCCACTCCTCGGAAGGAAGATGGGGCAATCTGCTTCTGTAGTGATATCGCCTCAGAAACCCAAGGAGGGGTCACTATGAGTCGGGTCTGACTTGACGGCACATAACAACAACAACAAGAAGCTAAAATTGGCATACAAAAAATTGTGCATATTTAATGTGTACAATTTGATAAGGTGTGAAATATATATACAAGCTATTACTGCAATTGAGATAATGAACCTATCGATTACCCACAAAAGTTTTCTTGTACAAATTTGTAATTCCTCCTTTTACCTCTCTCTGTCCCACCCCCATTCCCAGACAGCCACTCATCTACTTCTTGTCACTAAAGACAGGCATTTTCCAGAGTTTTATATAGACAGAATCATACAATCTGTAGTCTTTTTGGTTTGAATTCTTTCAATTACTTTGAGATTCATCCATATTGTTGGATATATCAAAATTGGTTTGTCTTTTCACCTGTTAATGGACATTTGAGTCATTTCAGTTTAGGGCTATTTCAAATGAAGCTGTTATGAATATCCATGTATAATAAGTCTTGGTGTGGACATAAGCTTTCATTTCTCTTGACTAAATACTACAGTGGAATGGCTGGGTTATATAGTCATATATGTTTAACTTTTTAGGAAACTATCAAACTTTTTTCCCAGAGTAGTTGTTCTGTTTTATAACTTCACAGTAGTGTGTGAGAATCCAGTTGATTCATATGAGTTCCCACTTTACTATGAGAAGTCTTTTGAATGATGGCCATTTCAGTAGATATGCAGTAGTATCTCATTGTGATTTTTATTTGCATTTCTTTAATGACAGATGATGCTGAGCATCTTTTTCATGCTCTTATTGCCATCGGTAATGCTTCTGTGATGTACTGTCTCTTTAGATTTTTGTTCATTTTTTTTATTGGATTGTTAATTTTCTTATTCATGCTTTGTGACAGTACCTTACCTATTCTGGATACAAAAGCCTATCAGAAAATGTGACTTACAAATATTTATTTCCAGTCCATTTTCTTTTCATTCTCTTGCCAGTGTTTTTGGAAGACCAAGTTCTTAATTTTGATGAAGTCTAAATTAACAAATTTTCTTTTGTCATATCTAAGAAATCATTGCCTATCCCAAAGCCAAAAGATTTTCTCCTGTATTTCTTTTAAAAGTTTAGAAGTTTTATGGTTTTACTCTTAGATCTATGATTTTGTTTTAGTTCACTTTTTTTTTGTATATGTTATAGTATCTCTCTCCACCAAAGAAGAGGATACTACTTGTTCCAGCACCATTTTTTGAAAAGACTATCCTATCTGTGGGAGCTCTGGTAGCATAGTGCCTAAGGCACTTGACTGCTAACCAGAAGGCTGGCAGTTCAAACCTACCAGCTACTCCTCAGAAGGAAGGTTGGGCAATATACTTCCATAGTGATACTGCCTCAGAAACCCAAGGAGGGGTTGCTGTGAGTTGGGTCTGACTCCATGGCACATAAGAACAACAACAACAACAACAACAACCCTATCTTTAATGAATTTCTTGGCATCTTTGTCAAAAACCAGTTGCATGCATGCGTGGATCTATATGGACTGTCCTTTGTTTTGCTGCATTGATCTGCCTATTTTTTACTCTGCTACCACACTGTATTGTGTTGTTGTAGTTAGGTGTTGTCAAGTCATCTCTGACACATAGTGTGACCTTATGCTCAGCAGAACAAAACACTGTCTGGTCCTGTGCCAGCCTCACGATCCTTGCTATACATGAGCCCAGTGTTGCAGCCACTGTGTCAATCCATCTTGTTGAGGGCTTTGCCCTTCTTTGTTGACCCTCCACTTTACCAAGCATGAAATCCTTCTCTAGGGAATGGTTCCTTCTGACAACATGACCAAAGTAGGTGAGATGAAGTCTGGCCATTCTTGCTTCCAAGGAGCATTCCAGCTGCACTTCTTCCAGGATAGATCTGTTAGTTGTTTTAGCAGCCCATGGCACTCTTAGCATTCTTCTCCAAAACCACAACTCAAAAGCATCAACTCTTCTTTGGTCTTCCTTATTCATTGTCCAGCTCTCACATGCATGTGAGGCGATCGAAAATACCATGGCTTGGCTTAGGCACACCTTAATCTTCAAGGAGACATCTTTGCTCTTCATCACTTGAAAGGTCTTTTGCAGCAGATTTGCTCAACACAGTATATCATCTGATGTCTTGACCGCTGCTTCCATTGGTGTTGATTGTAGAACCAAGTAATATGATGTCCTTGACAACTTCAATCTTTTCTCCATCCATTGTGAAGCTGTTTATTGGACCAGTGTAAAGATTTTTGTTTTCTTTATATTGAGGTGTAATCCAGACTGCAGACTAGTCTTTAATCTTCATCAGTAAGTACTTCAAGTCATCCTCACTTTCAGCAAGCAAAGTTGTATCATCTGCATATTACAGGTTGTTAATGAGTCTTCTCCAATCTTGATGCCATGTTCTTCATATAATCCATTTTCACAGATTAATTGCTCAGCATACCAATTGCATAAGTATAGCGAAAGGATACAACCCTGAGACACTCCTTTCCTGATTTTAAACCATGCAGTCTCTCCTTGTTGTGTTCGAACAACAGGTTCCTGATCTATGTGCAGGTTCATCATGAGCACAATCAAGTGTTCTGAAATTCCCATTCTTCTCAGTATTATCCATAATTCATTATGATCTACACAACTGATTGCTTTTGCATAGTCAATAAAACATAAGTAAACATCATTTTGGTATTCTTTGCTTTCAGCTAAGATCCCTCTGACATCAGCAATGATATCCCTTGTTCCACATCCTCTTCTGAATCCAGCTTGCATTTCTGGAAGCTGTCAATATACTGCTGCAAACTTTTTTTTTTTTTTGTATTATCTTCAATAAGATTTTCCTTGCATGCAATATTAATGATATTGTTTGATAATTTTCACATTCTGTGGGATCACCTTTCTTTGGAATGGGTACAGATATGGATCTCTTCCCGTCAGTGGGCTAGATAGGTATCTTCCAAATCTCTTGGCATAGCTGAGTGAATGTTTCCAGTGGGGCATCCCTTTGTTGAAAGATCTCAGTGGGTATTCTGTCAATTCCTGGAGCTTCTTCTTCACCAATTCTTTCAGTGAGCCTCGACTTCTTCCTTCAATACTGTTGTTTCTTGATCATATGCCACCTCCTGAAATAAATGAACGTCGACTACTTCTTTTTGGTTCAGTGACTCTGTGTCTTCAATCTTTTGATGTTTCTTGCATCATTCAGTATTTTGTCCATAGACTCTTTCAATATTGCAACTCAAGGCTTAAATTTTTTCTTCAGGTCTTTCAGCTTGAGAAATGCCTAGCATGTTTTCCCTTTTCATTTTCTAACTCCAGGTCTTTTCACATTTCATTATAATAATTGACTTTGTCTTCTCGAGCTGCTCTTTTAAATGTTCTCTTCAGCTCTTTTATCTTGTCATGTCTTCCATTTGCTTTAGCTACTCTCCACTCAAGGGCAAATTTCAGAGTTTCTTCTGACATCGATTTTGGTCTTTTCTTCCGTTCCTGTCTTTTTAATGACCTCTTTTTTTCTTCGTGAATGATGTTCTTGATGTTATCCCATAATTCTTCTGGTTTTGGGTCATTGGTGTTCAATGCATCAAATCTATTCTTTAGATGGTCTCTAAATTCAGGAGGGATATTATCAAGGTCATATTTTGGCTGTTGGGGACTTGGGACTTGTTTTAATTGTCTTCAACTTCAACTTGAACTTGCATAGGAGCAGTTGATAGTCTATTACCTAATCAGCCCCTGGCCTTGTTGTGGTTGAAGATATTGAACTTCTCTATTGCCTCTTGCCACAGATGTAGTCAGTCTGATTCTTGTGTATTCCATCAGGCAAAGTCCACATGTATAGCTATCATTTATGTTGCTGAAAAAGGTATTGAATAAGTCATTAGTCTTAGAAAATTCTGTCATACAATCTACAACATTATTTCTATCACCAAAGCTGTATTTTCCAACTACTCTTTTGACTCTTTTTTGACTTTCAGTTGACTCTTCTTTGTTTCCAACTTTTGCATTCTAATCTCCAGTGATATTCAACACATCTTGATTGCATGTTTGTTCAATTTCAGACTGTCGAAGTTGGTAGGCAGTCTACACTGTATTAATTATTGTATTGTTGTTGTTGTTAGGTCGAGTTGGCTCTGACTCATAGTGACCCCATGTGCAACAGAACAAAATGCTGCCTGGTCTTGCACCATCCTCATAATCCTTGCTATACTTGAGCCCATTGTTGCATTCATTGTGTCAATATATCTCGTTGAGTGTCTTCCCCTTTTTCACTTACCTTCACTTTACCAAGCATGATATCCTTCTCCAGGGAATGGTCCCTCTGACAACATGACCAAAGCAGGAGAGATGAAGTCTGGCCATTCAAGTTCCAATCAGCATTCCAGCTGCACTTCTTCCAGGACAGATTTTTTCCTTCTTCTGGCAGTGCACGATACTTTCAATAGTCTTTGCCAGTACCACAGCACAAAAGCATCAACTCTTTTTCAATCTTCCTTATTCATTGTCCAGCTTTCACATGTGTATGAGGCTATTGAAAATACCATGGCTTGGGTTAGATGCATCTTAGTCTTGAAAGAGACATCTTTGCTCTTCAGCACTTTAAAGTAGTCTTTTGCAACAGATTTGCCCAGTGCAATACATCATCTGATTTCTTGACTGCTGCTTCCATTGGTGTTGATTGTGAATCCAAGAAGTACAAAATTTTGACAACTCCAATCTTTACTTCATTTAACATGATGCTGTTTATTGGTCCAGTTGTGAGGATTTTCGTTTTCTTCATGTTGAGGTGCAATCCATACTATAATCTTCAAACTCCGTTAGTAAATGCTTCAAGTCATCTTCACTTTCAGCAAGCAAGGTTATGTACTCTGTGTATCCCAGGTTATTAATAAGTCTTCCTCCAGTCCTGATGCCACGTTCTTTTTTGTATAGTCCAGCTTCTTGAATTATTTGCTTAGCATACAGTTTGAATAAGTATGGTGACAGGATAAAGCCCTGACATACACCCTTTCTGATTTCACACCATTCAGTATCCCCTTGTTCTGTTTGAAAAACAGCCTCCTGTTTTGTGTATAGGTTCTTGGTGAGCACAATTAAGTGTTCTGGAATTCACTTTTTTTGCAACGTTACCCATAATTTGTTTTGATCCACACAGTTCAGTGATTTTGCATAATCAGTAAAACTCATGTAAACATCTTTCTGGTATTCTTTGATTTCAGCCAAAATCCATCTGACATCAGCATTGATATCCCTTGTTCCATGTGCTCTTCAGAATCCAGCTTGCATTTCTGGAAGTTCCTGTCAATGTACTGCTACAAGAGTTTTTGAATTATCTTCAGCAAGATTTTACTGGCATGTGATATTAATGATATTGTTAGATAATTTCCATATTCTGTTGAATCACCTTTCTTTGGAATGGGTACAAATACGGATCTCTCCCAGTCAGTTGTCCAGGTAGCTGTCTTCCATATTTGTTGGCATAAATGATTAAGTGCCTCCAGCACAGCATCCGTTTGTTGAAACATCCCAGTGGATATTCCATCAATTCATGGAGCCCTGTTTTTTACCAGTTCCTGCAGTGCAGCTTCAACTTCTCCCTACCATTCGTTCTTGATCATATGCCACCTACGGAAATAGATGAACATTGGCCAGTTCTTTGTTGTATTGTCATTCTGTTTATTCCTTTTACCTTTTTTTTGATACTTACTGCATCATTCAGTATTTTGCCCATGTTGTTGTTGTTGTTACGTGCTGTCGAGTTAGACCCGACTCATAGCGACCCCTCCTTGGGTTTCCGAGGCAGTATCACTACGGAAATAGATTGCCCAACCTTCCTTCTGAGGAGTGGCTGGTGGGTTTGAACCACCAGTCTTCTGGTTAGCAGTCAAGTGCTTTAGGCACTACACTACCAGAGCTCTGCTAATTGAGGCTTGAATTTTTTCTTCAGTTCTTTCAGCTTGGGAAATACCAAGTGTGTTCTTCTCTTTTCATTTTCTAACTGTAGGTCTTTGCCCATTTCATTATAATAACTGACTTTATCTTCTCGTGCTGCTCTTTGACATCTTCTGTTCAACTCTTTTATCCTGTCATTTCTTCCATTTGCTTTAGCTACTCTCCATTCACGAACAAGTTTCAGAGTCTTTTCTGTCATCTGTTTTGTTTTTTTCTTCCATTCTTGCCTTTTAATGATCTTTTGCTCTTTCACGTATGATGTTCTTAATGTCATCCCACAATTCTTCTGTTTTTTGTTCACTGGTGTTCAATGTGTCAAATCTGTTCTCTCAGATGGTCTCTAAATTCAGGTGGGATATGTTTGAGATTGAAATCTGAGTGATTATAGGCTTTTGGATTATTTTTTCCTCCTTTCCTCCCATTAGCCTCTGCATTATATTGATTCTTATTTTTAATTCAGTCTTTTCTACTCATTTTCATTTTTCCATCTCAGTTTCAGTCTGTTATGATCTCTTATGTGGAATTGCTAGTCACTCTCCTCTCAGAGATATGGTCCCTCAACTTTCTTACTACTCTGTGATTATTAGTTATGTTTTTATCTCCACATTCCCTCATTAGACTGTATTCTTGTAAAGGAGGACCTTGAGTTATGGTTTTTCACTCAGTGCCTATCTTAAAGTGTGACATACAGATGGTGTACAAGCAATATTTGGTGAATATTGAGCTAGTTGTCATAAAACATATCATTATAACAGCAGATAAAGTCATTTTTTTTTTTTTTTGGTCACTTTTTGCAGAAGCATCTTTCGGTACTTTATTTTCCCAAAAGCTACAAATGGTTTATTTAATTTTAGTGATTTTGGGTAAAATGGACTCTCTTATATAGTTACATGTTCTATCCAGAATATATTGTATAATAAAATCAACAATAACTGCAAAATTGTTAGAATCTTCTTATGGTTTAAACAGTTCACATCTTCAATTATACTTTCAAGTATGAAATACTGACTACATTTTCTTGGTAGCAATAGAACAGCAAGAAGAGATTATATTCTCATAGTGCAAAAATATCTTATAACTTACATAAATCACTGCCATCTCAGAATGTGTGTTAAAATGGAGGAGGCGGGTGTCATAAATCTTTATTCTTTGGTACAGAATATAATAGTTGAATGTTAATTGCTTTCAATATTTAAGTAATGATAGAGAGTAATAGGGAATTTTTGGATTTGAACTTGAATGCATGGCAGTGGTCATATGCTTGCTACTAGTTTCTGAAAGTAGTTCCATTCCTCATCACTTTCTCTGTGTCTACTCAAGGGGAGTGCATGAAAGATGGCAATCATTGTCTACATGACTAACGTTTTCATATGCAACATGCTGCTGGCTGTGGGACTATCAGGCTTCTTTTTGTTTTTCAGAGCATGATTCTGCTCAGCTGTTAACTCTGCACTTGTGCTTTATTTGCAGCATCTGGCGAGGCCCCAATGTGAACTGCACAGACAGTTCGGGTTACACTGCTTTACACCATGCAGCCTTAAATGGACATAAGTAAGTGCCACTTATTTGGACTGGTATCCTTGTGTATTTAGTTACATAGGATGACAGTAATTACGTCTGACAATGCCTATCTCATGTCACTATGAGTCCACTGGGCTTAGATGAATTTGGAGACACAGCAGGTGGCAGCCCTGACAAGTTATACTCGGTAGGAGTGATGCTGAGGATGAGTGTATACAGAGTATACAAGGAGAGAGAATGCTGTACAGTAGCCTAATATCACACAGGGAGATTGGAGGGATTCACCCGGACATGTTAGTCATGTGGCATTTGGGGAGAGATTGGGATAAAACCCTCCTCTCTTTTTTTAGTGTCTCTCTGTGTTCAGCCAACATGGGAGTGCTTATTAGGAGCAAAATTTTTATAAAATCAAAAACAAAACCAAGCTCACTGCTGTGGAGTCAGCTCCAACTCACAGCAACTATAACTATGGAAGTAGATTGGCCGACCTTCTGTCCGAGGAGTGGCTGAAAATTTTTATAGACTCCTGATATTTTAAGCTTGGACACTTACATTAACTGCTTCAAAATCTTCCAAATTTAGCTGAAATGCTTTCTCTTTGTGCTCCATGATGGTCTTTCTGATTTCAAACCTCTCAACTATAACAATTTTTTAAAATAATTTATTTGATGTGATTTGATTTGTTGTTATTGTTGAGAAAAACATACTGATTCAACAGTTTCTACCTGTACAATTCAGTGACAGTGATTACATTCTTTGTATATTGTAACCATTCTCACCTTTTCTGAGTTGTTCCTTCCCTGTTTACATAAATTCACTGTCCCTTAAGTTTCCTATCTAATCTTTTGAGTTGCTATTGTCAGTTTAGAAGCTCTGGTAGCATAGTGCCTAAGGCACCTGACTGCTCACCAGAAGGCTGGCGGTTCAAATCCACCAGCCACTCCTTGGAAGGAAGATGGGGCAATCTACTTCCATGGTGATACTGCCTTGGAAACCCAAGGAGGGGTTGCTACGAGTTGTGTCCGACTCGACGGCACATAACAACAACAACAACAACATTGTCAGTTTGATCCCACATAGCTAGATTTTACAAGAGCCCTTGTGGCACAGTGGTGAAGTGCTTGGCTACTAATTGAAAGACCAGCAGTTAGAATCCACCAGCTAGTCCAGGGAGAAAGATGAAGCAGTCAGCTTCCATAAAGATTTACAGCCTTGCAAACTCAATGGGGCAGTTCTACTCTTCCTTACAAGGTTGCTATGAGTAGGAATCAACTCCATGGCAGTGAGGTTTTGTTTTGTGTCTGGTTATAGCTAGATCTTAAAAGAGGATAGTACTCAAGGCAGACATTCTTCACTAGTCAAGTTAAACTATTTCTTGGTTTTAAGAATACTTTAGGGGATCTTTTTAGTTTAAGGTCAACTTTAAAACATTTTTAAACTGTGGAACTATGTTGCAAAGAAAGTGATAGTACACAATATCAGAACTAAAAAAATGTGTGGCTATAACTCCCATTGTGTTTGTTGTGTTTTAGCAAATAACCTAATGGTTTATAGTACAGAGTCAAGTGTGAAGAACATTCTGAATGACTCAGATGTTCTGTCTTCTGCAACTAAAGACAGAAAAATGCCCCTCCTTGTGTATCTCCCCTTTCTTTCTTTCTTTTTTCTCTCTCTCTCTCTTTTTTTTTTTAAATTGTGATTTGGGTGAAAATTTACAGAGCAAATACACTTTCTATACAGCAGTTCACATACACTTTGTCTCATGACATTTACCACAGTTTACCACAATGCAACATCTCCCCTCCTACTTCCTCCTGATAGTTACCTCTTCCCTGTGTCCTCTCCCCTTCCTTTCAAAGTAAGTGTTGTTTCTTTGCTTGGATGATTGATGTTAATATTCCCATTTCACTTCACTTTTATGGATGATGTAATTACCACCTTAAACCTTCCAGCTACCTCTCACTTTCTCATCTAGATTTTTTTTACTTGTATGAATTAAGACACAAGGTACTTAGTCTTACTTGACCATATTTTATGACATCAAAGCTCTTGTTGCAAGAAATTTATTTTCTTGTTGTCATTATTGCTACGATGACGTTCTGAACTTTAGAATTTTATCTATGAGAGTGTTTGATTTTACATATTTTAAGTACCCATGGACTTTTAAAATTGTTGTTGTTGTTAGGTGCCATCGAGTTATCTCTGACTCATGTTGTTGTTGTTGTTATGTGCTGTCGAGTCAGACCCGACTCATAGCGACCCCTCCTTGGGTTTCTGAGGCAGTATCACTACGGAAGTAGATTGCCCCATCTTCCTTCCGAGGAGTGGCTGGTGGGTTTGAACCGCCAGCCTTCTGGTTAGCAGTCAAGTGCCTTAGGCATTAAGCTACCAGAGCTCCTTCTCTGACTCATAGTTGACCCTATGTACAACAGAACGAAACACTGCCTGGTCCTGTGCCAGCCTCACAATCCTTGCTATACCTGAGCCCATCATTGCTGCCACTGTGTCAATCCATCTCGTTGAGGACCTTTCCATTTTTTGTTGACCCTCCATCTTACCAAGCATGAGATCCTTCTCCAGGGAATGGGCCCTTCTGACAACAGGACCAAAGTAGGTGAGACTAAGTCTGGCCATTCTCGCTTCCAGAGAGCGTTCCAGCTGCACTTCCTCTAGGACAGATTTGTTAGTTCTTTTGGCAGTCCCCGGTACTTGCCGTAATTTTTGCCAACACCACAACTCGAAAGCTTAAGTTCTTCTTCATCCTTCCTTATTCATTGTCCAGCTCTCATCATTAAAATTAGGGATCATTTATTCTACCCAAGTCTCTCATCTCCTTATTTTATAGATGGCAGTGCAGGCCCTTCTGGTTAAATGACTTGGTGGCCACTTAGATATTGAAGTAAACTTGGGTTTAGAGCTTCAGTATTCTAGTTCCAAGTGTTCATTTTTACTGGTACTCTGCATTTTCTTTCTTTTACAGCTATATGTATAGCAGCTTTCTAAACTCTTGGCTGCCTTTTTCTTTGTCACTTGATGTATTTCTGGGTTGCCTCTCATTCTCATCAAGTAGTGTGGCTGCTAGGAATGCTAATTTCATATTGACTTAAGATACTTGAAGGAGAAAAAAATGTTACAGACTATAATTAAAAGCTTGAGAATGGTGATTTTTCTCTTTGCCTTTGTTATTCTCACTTATGGTTGTTAATGAGAACTGCTCCATTGGATTTTCAAGACTGTGACCTTTTGAAAGCAGATCACCAGGCCTTACTTCTGAGGTGTTTCTGGCTGGGTTTGAACTGCCAACTTTTGGTTAGCAGCCCAGTGTTGAACAATTTTTGCTATCCAGGGACTCCTATTATCATTTAGCATAGGTAGTTCATAACTGATTTTTCCAAGCAAGCTTTGGCAGTCAGAAACACATCATTTCCTTGTCTGTTACTATTCTTGTAGTATACCTCTGTTCTAGATTGTTTCCATGTTATGATTTCTAGGCTAACATTCATGACATCATAAGGCTGGAAGTGGTGTTATAAGACATATAGTTTATTCTTTTCTTTTGAACACAGGCTTTTCCCCTTATCCTCAATATATAATCTACAGGCCCCATATTATAAATTATTGAGAGCTGTTATTTATCAATGCTGGTTAATTCACAAATGGAGCAATATTTTGTACCTGAAATCCATTATTTCATAATAATGCATCTCCGCTTAGCCAGTCAGGACACAATAGAAAATGTCCTCTATTGGTGTTTTCCTGGAACATTTATAATTATAGAGTAGAAATTTTTTGCTGTCAAATGATAGGAAAAACATAATACAACAAAATTTACTAGCAATGATTCTGAATAAATAACTTCACTAGATAGGCTAGAGCCTTGGAGTCTCTTTCTCTTTGTTTAAAATATGGAGGATTCTTATCTTTCTCATGTATTTCTTTCCCAAATTTGAATCTCTTCTCTTCCAGCAGATCTGTTCCTTCTTCCCTCCACTCCTCCGTCCTCCCTTCCATCCATTTCCTTCCCTTCCTCTTTTCCTCTTTCCTTTCTTTTCCTCTTTACCTTCTTTCCTACTTTCTTCTTTTCATTCTTTCTTTTTTTTACTTTTAAAAAGACTCTTGTATTTTTCCTTAAGTTTTTGCTGAATCTATATCTTTCTATTTCTTTTCATTTCTCTTTCACCACTGTGTTAGACTGGGTTCTCTAGAGAAACAAAACCAGTAAAGATCATATATATATATATATATATATATATTTATCTTAGGAAAATAGCTCACACACTTATAGGAGCTGCAAGTCCAAAGTTCTTGGATCAGATGTCAAGCTGGAGGCTTTTTCTAACTCACACAGCTGCAGGGGCTGACGAGCTCAAGGTTAGCAGGCAGTATACTGGCTGTTGATTCCAACGAATGATGAATCCAAGATCTCCAGGCCGAATGGTCAATTGTTTGCTCACGGACACTTGTAGGCAGCACAACAGAATCCCAGTCTACGGAAGAATGTCTCTTTTCCCAGCATGTCCATAAATCTACTGGAAGCAGGCCACACTCCTAGGGAAACTCCCTTTCAGTGGATGGGCTGCTCAAAACATATTCATCTAATCCCATCATGGGAATAACCACATCATAACTGCTTAAACCACACAGAATTGTGGTCTAGCCAAATTGACACAGAGCTCCAACTATCACAATCACTTAACAAATTGCTCCTTTTTTTTTTTAAATCTAATTAATTTTTTTTTCTTAAATCTAATCTCATTAAATTATATGGGGCACTTTGATTCTTGTATGCTGTTTAGAGAAATGTCGGCACTGAACTGATACTGTATCTTTGAAATGTATTTATTTTTTGGTATGTATGAGGCCAAAGTATTTTCTATACTTATTTCTCATTCTTTAAACATTTAATGCTTGGATCCTAAACCCCATTATCTGTAATCCAAATTATACACCAAACTGGATCTTGACTCCAGATCGTAAGTTATGCATACACTTAATTTGCTGTTTCTTAGGCTTTCTAATGAAAGAGGGACATCTTCTCTAAAAATTAGTATAGCCTGGTCTATGAAGTTGTTCTTTGAATAACAGAAATATCTTTGGTCTGATTGTATCTTTCCTGGATTAAGCATTTAAAATTTGACTGTATTCACTCTGCAATCTAGAAATCAATGTGTGAGTTGAATATGTAAAGGAACTTTGGTTAGAAAGTGGGATGTATTTTCCTAAAGTTTTTTGACCATGTCAGAATACATTTGAAACTATACCCCTTCAAGAGAGGTAAAAGCTTCAAGAAAATTTGAAATCAGAATGGTCTTATTGAATTTGAAATTTTCATTAATTTGTTAATTCTGCAAGCAAATGAAGATGATTTGCATTTATATCAGTGTTCTTTGGACTGCTGTCAAGCAAAGGAGTATGGAGCAAAATAAACATTTTTGGTTATGACTTAATTACAGGGGCTCTTGATTTTGCAGTAAAGAACTTAGGACGTTGAACCTTCTTAATTCATTTACTTTTCCTCAGAATATATATTGAACTTCTTGAAAGAAATTTATGTATTAATCAGAAGTGTATTTATATCTGCCAGAAAATGAATGCAAATTAAATATAGTAGGAAAGATCAATACTTTTAGAGTTCTTTATTTTTACATGGACTTAAATGCATTAGCCTCATCTTATAAAATATTACAATTATTTTTATTACTATTAAATTTAAGTTGATATTTTGTTTTGCTCCTAAGAAGTGGTATAACTTTTCTTGTTATCCCACCAACCACATTTACTTTAGGATTTTAGAATATTTCTTGTTATATGCTGAATATAAGAAACAATATATCAAACAGTGTTTCACTGCTATTCATAAGGTTTTCACTGGCCACTTCTTTGAGAAGTGGATGGCCTCTTCCTTCTTCCAAGTCTGTCTTAGCCCACAAGCTCCACTGAAACCTGTCCACCATGGGTAACTCTGCTGGCATTTGAAACACTGGTGGCATAGCCTTCAGCCTCACAGCAACATGCAAACACCACAGTACAACAAACTGACTGACAAGTTTGTTTCCCTTAGTTGTTCCAAACCGCCCTGTTCACTTCCTGGTCTCCCTTAGCTGTTGTTCTAAACCACTGCCAGCTTGCTTCCTGCTCTCCCTTAGCTGTTCCAAACTGCTGTGGGCTCACTTCCCATGGAAGCAGCAGTCAAGAAATCAGAGGATGACAGCTAGATAGGAAAGCTCAGGTAACAGGCAGTCTGCTCTGGGCTGAAGGCCTTGGCTTCCACAAACCCTCTGGACGACTCCATCATCCTCAGCCTAGATTCCAAGTATCTTGACCCAGGTTTGAATTTCACTTGCTCCCTTGCTTGGCAAAGTGGAGGGTCAACAAAAAAGGGGAACTCCTTCAACAAGATAAATTGACACAGTGGCTGCAACAATGAGCTCAGGTATAGCAAGGATTGTGAGGCTGGCACAGGACCGGGCAGTGTTTCATTCTTTTGTGCATAAGGTCGCTATGAGTTGGAGATGACTCAGTGGCACCTAACAACAACTACAACATAAGAAACAATGCTAATTTATATTGAAGACGTAGGGTTACTTTACTCCTTGTTCTTCTACAGACATTGATTGGCAATTAACTTAATATTTCATAATAGCTAACTTAAGTTCAGTCAGTATTTATTGGTACCTCTGACTAAGATATAGGAGCTCTGGTAGCATAGTGCCTAAGGCACTTGACTGCTAACCAGAAGGTTGGCGGTTCAAACCCACTGGCCACTCCTCAGAAGAAAGGTTGGGCAATCCTACTTCTGTAGTGACACTGCCATGGAAACCCAAGGAAGGGTTGCTATGAGTCGGGCCCAACTCGTTGGCACACAACAATAACAACAACAACTAAGACATAAGGCTCAATTAAGTAAAAAATAATAATACTAACTGGGTAGGATCCTAGTGTTATCTAGTCTAGTTAGACTTTAGAGGAAACACCTGAAATTTAATTTATTCTTAATGAACCTAGGTGAGAAAGATCTGTGTAATCCACATTATTTATGACATACTTGGATACATCATAAGAAAGATTAATGACAAATTGTTGCTTTATATTTTATTTTACATATAATTCAGTAAGGCTGATAGGTACTTATTTCATCCAAGATAAAGCTTTTTATTTTATAAGTAACTGAATTTCAAACTAGGTATGTGAGGTCAGACAATTCATTAGCTGACACCTCTGAATGAGATGCAAGGCTTAAATAAAACAAAAAATAAGAAATTGTATTTAGTTATTAGGGTCATATTGCTCACATGCTTATAGGAGAAGTTTCAGATATTTCTTTGTTCACATTATTGTTATTGTCAAGCACTGAGCTGTTTTCAATTTCATAAATTTAGAGGTTATTGTCAAGCACTGAGTTGTTTTCAATTTCATAAATTTAGAGGTTATTCTTTTCTGATTTAGATTTTGGAGAGTGGTAACATTGCATAA
This sequence comes from Orycteropus afer afer, assembly GCF_000298275.1. Lineage (NCBI taxonomy): Eukaryota > Metazoa > Chordata > Mammalia > Tubulidentata > Orycteropodidae > Orycteropus > Orycteropus afer. Next base: position 4,233,751 of record NW_006921764.1, on the reverse strand, counting down.
TATTAATAATGAGTAAGTTAGCTGTAAAATATACATATTTTTTACGCTATCATAAGTCTTCCTGATAAAGAAAGAAAGATGGATAAATACCACATACATATTGGAAGATGACTGCAAAAACTAAGCCAAAGAAAAAATGAAATTCTGAATGGTTTGAGTGAGAATAAAAGGGAATAAGGTTGATGAACCCACCAATCTTTCCTTTTTACCCTTTGAAAGAACATGCTTATAGGAGACGTTTCAGATATTTCTTTGTTCACATTATTGTTATTGTCAAGCACTGAGTTGTTTTCAACAGAATCAAACACTGCCTGGTGTTGCAACATCTTCACAATCCTTGCTATACTTAAGCAATGTTTAATTGCAGCCACTGTATCAGTCCATTTTGTTGAGGGTCTTCACCTTTTTAGCTGACCCTCCACTTTACCTAGCATGATACCCTTCTCCAGGGATTAGTCCCTTCTGACAATATGACCAAAATATGAAAGATGAAGTGTGGCCATTATTACTTCTAAGGAGCATTCTGGCTATACTTTCTCCAAGACAGATTTTTTCATTCTTCTTACAGTCCATGGTACAATCTATATTCTTCACCAACACCACGGTTCAGATGCATCAATTATTTTTCTGTCTTCCTTATTCATTGTCCAGCTCTTAAATGCATATGAGGCTATTGAAAATACCATGGCTTTACTCAGGCACACATCAGTCTGCAAAGAGACATCTTTGCCCTTAAACACTTCAGAGTCATTTGCAGCAGATTTGCTCAATGCAATATATCATTTGATTTCTTAACCATTGTTTCCATGTGCATTGACTGAGCATTCAAGTAAAATTAAATCCTTGACAACTTTAGTCTTTTCTCTATTTATCATGATGTTGCTTGCTGGTGCAGTTGTGAGGAGTTTTGTTTTATGTTGAGGTGTAATTCATACTGAAAGCTGTAGTCTTTGATCTTCATCAGTAAGTGCTTCAAGTCTTCTTCACTTTCAGCAAGCAAGATTGTGTCATTTGCGTATTGCAGGTTGTTAATGAGTCTTCTAATCCTGCTGCTACATTCTTCTTCATAATGTTCAGGTTCTTGAATTATTTGTTCAGCATACAGATTGTCTAAGGATGGTGAAAAGATACAAGACTTAAACACACAATTCCTGATTTTAAGCTGTGCAGTATCCCCTTGTTCTGTTCAAATGAGTGCCTCTTGGTCTATGTACAGGTTCCTCATGAGCACAAGTAAGTGTTCTGGAATTCCCATTCTTTGCAATGCTATGCATAATTTGTTATGATTCACACAGTTGAATGCATCTGTATAGCCAATAAAACACAAGTAAACATTTTCCTGGTATTCTTTGCTTTGAGCCAAGATCCGTCTGACATCAGCAATGATATCTCTCATTTCACGTCCTCTTCTGAATTCAGCTTGCATTTCTGGAAGTTCTCTGTCAATATATTGCTACAACCATTTTTGAATTGTCTTCAGCCAAATTTTACTTGTGTGTGATATTAATGATAATGTTCTATAATTTCCACATTCTGTTGGATCACCTTTCTTTGGAATGGGCACAAATATAGATCTCTTCCAATCATTTGCCCAGGTAGCTGTTTTCCAGATTTCTTGGCATAAATGAGTGAGTGCCTCTTGTACTACATCAGTTTGTTGAAACATCTCATTTGGTATTTCATCAATTGCTGGAACCTTGTTTTTCACCAATTCCTTCGGTGTCATCAGTTCTTGTTCATGTGTTACCTTCTGAAATGGATGAACCTCAACCAGTTCATTTTGGTACAATGAGTTTATTTATTCTTTCCAACTTTTAATACTTCCTTCATAGTTCAATATTTTTCCCATTAACCAAAACCAAACCAAACTCACTACCATGGAGTCAGATCCAACTCATAGCAACCTCTCCTTGGGTCAAATGCCTTAAGCACCACACCACCAGAGGTCCTATTTTTCCCATGGAATCTTTTAATATTACAAGTCGAGGCTTGAATAATTTTCTTCAGTTCTTTCAACTTGAAAAGTGCTTAGCATTTTCTTCTGCTTTGATTTCTAAGTCCAGGTCATTGCACATTTCATTATCATACTTCGCTTTGTTCTCTGGAACTACCCATTGAAATATGTCAGCTCTTTTAATTCATCATTTCTTCCATTTGCTGTAGCTACTCTCTGTTTAAAAGCAAGTTTCATTTAAACATGGAGAAATTAAATAAAAATCCTTTTCACAATTGCCTTTCTCTGATGTGTGAATTTGGAAAATGTCTTTGGAGTATGCTAAATTCTACTTTTTTAGACCTAGATATTTAATTTGGCCATATTTCCTTTGGTACTATTTTACCTTTTAAGTACTGAAATATTTCTGTTAAATTACTAGTGTTGTTTAACAGTGCCAGAGCCTGCCTTCAGCCTAGTTTTTGATTATTTATAATTTTATAGGGGTAAAAAGGCTTCCATAGTGGTTTCTCCTTTGATTCACACTGTAATACTTTGAAGCTGGCAGAATGATGTAATCTCTGAGCTCTGTTTTATTTGTGTGTGTGTGTGGTGTGTGTGTGTGTGAGAGAGAGAGAGAGAGAGAAAGAGAGAGAGAGAGAGAGAGAGGAAGGAAGGAAGAAAAGGAAGGAAAGAGAGAGAGAAAGAGAGAAAGAGAAAGAAAAGAACAGAACAGAAAAGAAAGAAAGAAAGAAAATAAAATTATTGTATTTACACAAGGTCACCAAGCTTGTGAGCAGTGGAGAATTGAAACTTCAAATTAAACTTCTGGTTTTTGACTGCTTTTGTTATTCATGAGCATTAAATCCTTTTAACTCAAGGTAGTGACTTAATTATTTCAAAATGGAAGACCCTACATAACAATTCTTGCACAGGGGGGACTTGATAGAAACAGATGAACTGGATAACTTTCAAGTTTCCTTTTGACTATTCTGTTTTTTCTAAAGGTGACTTGATGGAAGAGTTTTCACATAAAAAAGATTTTATTTTTACTTGGGGCAAGTACTCATATTTGTAAGGAGCTCTGGGAGCATACTGCCTAAGGCACTTGACTGCTAACCAGAAGGCTGGCGGTTCAAACCCACCAGCCACTCCTCAGAAGGAAGATGGGGCAATCTATTTCCATAGTGATACTGCCTCGGAATCGGAAGGAAGGTTGGGCAATCCTACTTCCGTAGTGATACTGCCTCGGAAACCCAAGGAGGGGTCGCTATGAGTCAGGGCTGACTCGATGGCACACAACAACAACAACAACAACAACTGCCTCGGAAACCCAAGGAGGGGTGGCTATGGGTCAGGTCTGACTCGATGGCACATAACAACAACAACAACTCATATTTGTATGGTGCTTTGTTTTACATTAGGAGCTCTGGTGGCACTTTGGTTAAGGCATTGGGCTGCTAATCAAAAGGTCAGCATTTTGAACCCACCAGCTGCTCTGGGGGAAGATGAGGCTGTTTACTTCTGTAAAGATTTACAGCCCTGGAAACCCTGTGAAGTAGTTCTACTCTGTGCTACAGTCTGTATCTATGAATAGGAACTGACTCGGTGGCAATGGGTTTTTTTGTTTTAGTTTTGATTTTTACTTTATATTGAGTAGTTTCTTTTCTGTGAACTCATTTATCATTTGGTTACCACCATTTAGAGTGTGATTTTCTCAAAAATGTATATTTAGTTCTACAATCACCCTCCCCTTTGGTAATTTATTATAGTAACTTTAGAATATGTGTGTATGTATCATTTAGTGAATTTATAGAATTTGCTTCTTAAATGGGGCCAAATGAGAATGAAGATTTCTTTTTTAAAGAAGGACTATTTTTGATTGTTTGATACAAAGTTCAATATAATGTGTGCTCATAATTGTTAATTAATTCATCCTGAGGTTGAATATTACAGTAAGGATTGGTACAAAATCCTGTAGGTGGTATTTATTGAAGATGTGTTGACGTTGGAGTGGGGTGGAATTTATCTTCTTAAAGGCATTTCCCTCTTGAAATGATTTATTAGGCTTGGTGGAGACCGATGAGGGAATACAGAGATATAAACAGCATACATTGAAACTATGATGTGTGCCACGATTATAAAAATGTTATTAAATGTTTCCAGTCCTGAGGTTGTCCAACAGCTGGCTCCTCAGGGTCTTTACTGTGCCTTCTTCTTTCTCTTTTATACGCAGCTTCAATCCTTATTCTAGTTCTTTATAGAATGATGTATGAATGTCCTAAATGTCTGTAGGTACTATGGTTTTTTTTTTGGGGGGGTGGGTAGGGAACAGGGAGTTTGCTTGTAACCCCAACTTTTCCTTCAGGCTAAGTCTCAGAAGTAGCCTCTCTGGAAAGATCTCTTTCAAAAATTGGAGAAAATATCCTTTTTATTTATTTCACTTAATTCATTCTATTAATAAAATAAATGTGCAAATGAATTCTCTGAAGTAGCTTCATTGGTTAGTCAGTGCTCTCTCCGCATGTGGTGGTTGGTGTTTTCCAGGTAAGTAAAAGAGCCAAATGCTTCACATAAACCTAGTTTTATGTCTTCTTAGTAACTTGGATGATTACTCTGAAATTGTCAGCCAGCACCTGTTATATTTTCTTAACTATCGGTTTAATAAACTCTGTGTTGTTCATCATATTTTGTTTTTTCTCATTTTTTTTCTTCCTAGGGACATAGTTCTCAAACTACTTCAATATGAGGCATCAACAAATGTAGCGGACAATAAAGGGTATTTTCCTATTCACCTGGCTGCCTGGAAAGGAGATGTGGAAATTGTGAAGATTCTTATTCACCATGGACCCTCCCATTCCAGAGTCAATGAGCAGGTGCGCTTGTCAAATGTTGCTGTCATTTTTCTAGAGTTTACAAAGCCAAAGCCATATTGAAAAGTAGATCATTTCAGTCTTTATCTTGCCAAGAACCTTTCCACTGGTGGATCTCCCAAAGGAGAAGTTTGCAAAGTTATCTGGCATTTGGATATGATGCACAAGCACTAAATTGGAGCATATGAAAGGCTGTTTTGTTAAGAAAATCCCACATAAAGGAGGTAGTTGTCATATTTTTGCCTGAATTATATAAGCATTCATTTTATAGATACTGAATATTTAAAGATAGAACAGAATACACATTTGTAATGCAAATTAGTTTTTCTTAAAATGTTAAATGCTGAAACAACGATAGCTACATTTGCATAATGCTTTACCATTTACATCATTTACTTTCACTGTAAGTACAGTTTTGTGAATCAAAATGCAAAGTACAGTGTATACTGTTGCTAGTCACATATTTAATTAGAAATGTTCTGCCTGTGTTTATATGTACATATATCTACAGGAAGCTGTGTAGAACAGCTGCTGTATGACACTGACAAACAGTCGAAATCTTTGCAAGTATGCCTTGACGATGACATATACTGTCTCTATTACATACAAAGGAGACACTAAAAAAGGAGTGTCACTTTCAGTATTCTAAATGAATAAGATAAGAGATTCAGAAAAGTAAAATATGGGCCTTTCATACACTGTGATAACAAACATCTTGAGCTCCGTATGCCCCCTACTGTTCCCATTTTGTAAAACTGTTATTTGAAAACCAGCATGCAGTTCAGCAATTGAATTACAACCGTGGCATTAAGCTGTAGGTTGGCAGTTGTCCAATATCAATGCAAATAAGTTACTCTAGGGCAAGCCCATCTAATAAAGTACAATTAGCGTATTGTTCTAATGGATACAGACTGTGCCTGCCTTTGACTGAAACTCAGATTGTTGTTATGTGCCTTCTAGTCAGACCCGACTCATAGCAACCTCTCCTTTGGTTTCCAAGGCAGTATCACTACGGAAGTAGATTGCCCAGCCTTCCTTCTGAGGAGTGACTGGTGGGTTTGAACCGCCAGCCTTCTGGTTAACAGTCAAATGCACCAGAGCTCCTTGAAACTCAGATTAGAGACTGAAAAAGTAATACCAGCTGTAAACAGCAAAGGGAAGAAAAATAGACTCAACAAAATGCAGTTATTGAAAGGGATTAGTCAGGAAGACATTTTATTAACTGGAAAACTAAATATCTTCTTAATATTTTTCCCTATAAAGATTCCTATACTTAGAGGTTACCAAAATTGCAGAATATTTATGAGAATATCCTCAGAAATTCAGTCTTCAAAAGATGTGATATTTATGGTAATCTTTATTTTTATATCATACTAAAAGGAAATTTATGAGAATGTGCTTCTGTTCCTCAGAAAACTAAAAGTTAGAATATCATTTATGGGATGAGCCATCTGGTGGATGTTCTTAAAACTGCCTCTAACACCACAAAGCAAATCTGAAATAATAAAACGGAAAAACAATCCAAGGTTAAACAAGACAGTGTTAGCTTTTACAAACAAAATATATTTTAAATGATATGGAATAAGAAAAAAACATGTAGTATTCATTTATATTTGAAAGATAAGGATTTTAAATGGCATATTATTGTAGCAATAGGTTTTAAAGAGAAACATGCTGTGATGTGGAACAGAGAGTTGAAATACAATGCTCCTTTTTATTTGTTTTTTTAAGGAGACTGGAATGAAAAGTTCTTTCTTTACTTCTACTGTTAAGGCTTCCACTGGCAGCAAGTTTTAAGTTTCTTGAGGTGTTTAATGCTATGCTTTCTGTACTTATGGTCATTTGTATTTTATGTATATCCTCCTTTAGTGGTAACAGAGTTCTCTCATGAAAGGTCATGTTTCTGAAATATTTAAGACATGGAAATTTTATTTTTATGAGTAACTCTTGATTTTAGAATCCACCCCCACCCCCAATGGGACAAGGGAGCTCTGGTAGCATAGTGGCTAAGGCACTTGACTGCTAACCAGAAGGCTGGAGGTTCAAACCCACCAGCCATTTCTCGGAAGGAAGATGGGGCAATCTACTTGCGTAGTGATACTGCCTCGGAAATCCAGGGAGGGGTCGCTATGAGTCAGGTCTGGCTCGACGGCACATAACAACAACAATAACAAGTGATGCAGCCAGTATCTGAACTCCGGCTTTTCTGATCCACGGCCCACATTTTTAACTAGTTGTGCACTGTGTTATGATGATAAAATTATCACAGGCCTTCATCTTGATATCTGAAAGTGATCCTTTGTTTCCAATATCACTTTAAAGTTTATGAAACATTTTCCTCCCTATTATCTGTTAATATATAAATTATACATTAAATTTATGGGGAAGATAATCTTCTCATTTTATAGATAAGAAAAGTTAGGTTCAGAGAGAGTGAGTGATTTACTATTGCTAATAAGTAGTATTTTAGTACTTTAGCCAGTGTCTTGTTCATTGTTCCCTAATGCCTTGGAGTTAGGGTGATACAGGTTGTTTTGGTTTTAGTTTTGGAGGTGACATTTTAGGGTAACATAATTTTAAAAAACAGAGTGGACACTGGACACTATAATCTCACAAAGCCTGATTATGACTTTTATAATTGCCACACCCTTCTATCTTTTGTCAACGGGTGTATAATTTTTTTTCTTCTGATGTATATATTTAAAATTTATATTTCTTTACACATTTATATTTTTCCTTTTTTCATCTTCTCTTTTGGTAAACCGTTTTTTGCCAGCCTATTTACTTCTGTCTGGAAGTGTCTTAATTTTTCATGAATACGTACTTAGTTGAAAAAAAAAAAAAGGCATCTAAAACCTTTTGAAAATGTTCTTGGTAGACTGACTAGCAATTATTAATTAGCATTTCATTCTAGCCAATTTATTTTGGAATGTTTTTTCTTTTAAAGACCACTAGTGAGTGTGAACACAAGTAGAGAGTCATACTGCTCATTAAGGTGCCAGTGTTGTGTTCTCCACTAATGTGACGTCCCAGGTATGCGTTTATCATGGATAAAGTCTGTGAACATTTTCTCCCGAGTCAGTCTTGAATGATTGAAATAATTGCTCTTGAGATTGGAACAGTGCTAATTGGTATTATTAGAAAAACTTCAATTTTGCTCTTATAATTTCCTAGACTAAAGGCTCTATAAAAGTGGAGAGGCCTTTGAGAAATCAGCATTTCATAATTGGTCTTTCTCTTTTCTCAAAGAGTTACTGTATTTTGAAAAAGTAGATTGAATCTCTTTCAGAACAAGGGGAAATTTGCTTGGTCAGACAAGATATTCTATATTACATTTGCAAGGTGGTTGTTAGCTGCCATCAAGTTGATTCCAACTCATAGTGACTCTGTACAACAGAATGAAACACTGCCTGGTCATGTGCCAGCCTCCCAATCCTTGCTGTACCCGAGCCACTGTGTCAGTCCGTCTTGTTGAGGGCATTCCCCTTTTTTCCTATCTCCCCACTTTACCAAGCATGAGATCCTTCTCCAGGGAATGGTCCCTTCTGACAACAGGACCAAAGTAGGTGAGACGAAGTCTGGCCATTCTTGCTTCTAAGGGGCATTCCAGGATAGATTTGTTCGTTCTCTGGCAGTCTGTGGTATTTTCAGTCCGTGGTATTTTTTGCCAACATCACAATTCAAAGGAATCCACTCCTCTTCAGTCTACTTATTCATTGTCCAGCTTTCACATGCCTGTGAGGTGATTGAAAATACCATGGCTTGGATTAGGTGCACCTTAGTCTTCGGAGTGACATCTTTGCTCTTCAACACTTTAAAGAGTGTTTTGCAGCAGATTTGCCTGGTGCAATGTGACGTCTGATTCCTTGACTGCTGCTTCCCAGAGTGTTCGTTGTGGACCTAAGTAAAGTTAAATCCTTGACAGTGTCAATCTTTTCTCCATTTATTATGACATTGCTTATTGGTCTAATTGTGAGGATTTTCATTTTCTTTCTGTTGAGGTGTAATCTATACTGAAGACTGTAGTCTTTGATCTTCATCAGTAAGTGCTTCAAATCATCTTCACTTTCAGCAAGCAAGGTTGGTCATCTGCATATAACAGGTTGTTAATGAGTCTTCCTTCAAACCATTTTCAAGGTATAAAGTAATTAAGGCTGATTTTCTTCTCAGGTTATAAAATTTACTTAGTAAATGAACCAGGGAGGCTAAGCTTATGTGTGGTCTGTCTGTATGAGGAGATTATAGTAACCCATTCAAACAATGTACAGGAATGGTTCCTGTTCTCGTTACTTATTGCTGCTCTAACAGAAAATACCACAGGTATATGGCTTTAACCAGCAGAAGTTTATTCTCTTACAGTTTGAAGGCTAGAAGTCCGAGTTCAGATTGCCAAGCTTTGGGGGCTGGGTGAAAGCCCCTCTACCTTGGGTTTGCCTCTTGCTCCTGGCCCACTGAAGCTGGAGGCTTTCTTCACTAGGCAGCTGCTGGCTGCTGAGGCTGACAAACCCAAGGTCGACAATTAAAAAGGCATAGTCCCGATATTACCAAACCACACAGTAGGCCAGTGATTCAAGTCCATTAAGAGTCCCAAGATCGGCAGACAACATAGCAGGCTGCTGAACAATGACTCAGCTACATGCAGGATTCAAGTGTGCCAAAAGCTTGAGACCTTCTTCAAAGATGCTGCTTATAAACTGGAAGCAGGCCACATCCCTAAGGCAGCTATTCAGCTGCTCAGGTAGATTCCACCATGGAGTCAATTACCAGTCTCACCATGGGGAGTAACTACATCCAGCTGCCCAGCCACTCAAAACCAGGCCCAGCCACGTTGACACATAACCTTTACTACCACAGCTCCTCAGACATACCTGAAGTGATGATACCCGTAACTTGTGTCTCCACCTGTCAGCTCTTAGCTTTCCATTGACTGTCTCCAAGGGGTCGGTTTTCCCTGTGCAGCTGGTCTGCAGATGCCCTCTGCTGATACTTATTTAAAGTGAAAAGGGAAGCTTACAGACTTGGAACTCAATGGGACTGCCTTGTTTTTCTGGGTCTCTTAAGTTTTCTGCCCTTGACAGGGTGCAGTCTTACCACTTTTCTATTGCTTGTTTTAGTGGAAAGTACAGTAAAGACCTTTGAAAGCTGGAACTTGTGTAAGGAGGAAATTTGTCTGAGGAGGAAAATGTAGTATTTTCCACTAACAGAGAAGGGTAGAACAGTGGTAAGACTGCACCCTGTCAAAGGCAAAAAAGTTGTTTGTTGAATAAATAAGGCAGTCCTCTAGCGTGACAGGTTTCACCGTACTTGAGTTTTCGTTCTCTAACAGGTTTTCACCTTACAAAGGATCCAGCTTGCACAGGTTTTATACTCTCGCCTAGTGCTTTGTTTCCTCTTGCCATTCCTTTTCTAAGCTTTCAAATCTTCCCTTTAGACTTTGAACTTATTTATCTGAGTTCTTGTACCATCCAGAGCAAGACTGAGTTTTTTTATTCTGCAGGATTAAAGTCTATTTGGGTTTGGACTCTCCTTGTCCTTGTGTTCTGGTTGGAATGGCTCTCTAAGCACCCATTTCCCATTCCAGATGCGTTGGTGTTCTTCTGGGCATGGCCTCTTGAAACACTGTTTTCAGATCACTAATTTCCTAATCTTATTCTTTGACAATATAGCAATACAGGGGAGGCAGTGTAGTATGGTGGAAAAAAACATGAGTGGGGAGAGAGGGAAAATAGATGGGTAATTAAGACAGTACTTTGATATGGGTGAAGGGATTTAAAACACAGATACACACACATATATATGTAAGAGATAAAATTATTTGTGAAGGGATTTAAAACACAGATACACATATATATGTAAGAGATAAAATTATTTGTTGATAGTTTTTGAAGCTATGTTATGGGCATATATAAATTAAAGTAATAAATTAAAAAGAAGAACATGAGTGGGTTTTGGACTTTGACAGAAATAGGTTCTCTGAAAGATCCTGACTCTACCTGGGCATATAATTTAACCTTTATGTTATTTCAATTTTCTTGGCCACGAAATGAAAATAATAATACCAGCCTTTTAGGATCATTCTAAGAGTTAAACGAGGCAATGTTTGTAAAGTTTTTAGGTACTAAACAAATGATAATAGTAATAGTTGTTATTGAGGAAGGCATTATATATGATTAAGAGCACTGACCTGGGGTCTAGACTAAATGGGTTCAAATCCTGGCTCTACAACTAGATGGCTATATAATTGAAAGCCAGTTATTCAACTACCCAAAGCCTCAGTCTCCTCTTCTGTAAAATGGAAATGATGATAATAGTACCTATCTTACTGTGTTGTTGTGGGAATTTAATGAGTGAAATGAAATTCTGTCTGTTATGTAGTGTTAGCTATGATAACTCTAATGTCAATAGCTCCCTTTTTCTCCAAACCAGGCTTCCACAGTCATTGCATTTTTATTGCTAAGATTTCTTTCTTGTTCACATTTCATCTGACTTACTCTCCACCTCCTGACATATCTATAACTCATCTACCTACACTCTTCTGTCCAAAGGGTAAAAAATGTCCATCTACCTTGCATCTGGGTTCAGTTTTCTCCATCTTAACAATTTTCATCTGCTGGGGACATCTCACTAATTTACAGCTGGAACACTTACTAGACTCTCTCCACTTGCAACGCTGTGATTCTCCTGGTAGCTTGTCTGGGAAGGGGTCTAGGCCTCCCTCTCAATCCAGGAATATGTTTTAAAAAAGATACTGTTGTATCTTTGATGACAGCATTTCTTCATTCCCTTTGCAAAATTTGTATTTATATGGAAAATAAAAAGAAACTTAATTTGTCAATATATCATTATTAAGAGTCTACCATCTCAGCTGTCTTTTGAAAGACGAGTCTGTTAAAAGTGTGTTATAATTGTTACTAATCTCCATCACCAACAAATGTCAGAGAGGCGTGGTGCACAGTGCAAATAGCACTGACCATCTGGGCCCAGCAGGAGCACCAACTAACATGGCTAAATCATTTATCACTCTTGGAAGTTGGGATTTATAATGTAAAAACATTAGGCTTTTCCATATTGAAGTGATAACAAGAAATGTGATTTTTTTATGTGAGAAGTGATAGGTACTTTATGAACTCTGCAGACAATGAAGCATAATTTACTAAGATACATAAACTTGGCTTTTCAGAGACTCTCAGTCTTTGACTCATTGTACATTATTGCTAAGTGATAACTAAGAGAATTTCTGAAAACTTGTTTTTTGCCTTTTTCTGAAATAGAACAATGAAAATGAAACTGCTTTACACTGTGCCGCCCAATATGGACACTCAGAAGTAGTTGCTGTGCTTCTGGAAGAACTCACGGATCCCACAATCAGGAACAGCAAGCTAGAAACACCTCTGGACTTGGCAGCTCTCTATGGAAGGCTCAGAGTGGTCAAAATGATAATCAGTGCACACCCTAACTTAATGAGCTGCAACACTCGCAAGCACACACCTCTACACCTCGCCGCGCGCAATGGGCACAAAGCAGTCGTACAGGTGCTGTTGGAAGCAGGAATGGATGTAAGCTGTCAGGTGAGTCTTCTGTTAACCATGCCATAAAAGTGACGAGGCTGTGGCTTTGCTTTGTAATATAGATGTTATAATCTGTATGTAGAAATTTTTTTTTTTTTTTTATTAGGATTTGGGTGAAGATTTACAGAGTAAATTCACTTTTCATACAGCAGTTCACATATACT
>NW_006921764.1:4217498-4219435 GCF_000298275.1 Orycteropus afer afer | reverse complement strand
TTATGGTTTCTTGAAGTAGCTTTTTATAGTTTTCTTTGTAGAGGTCTTTTGTGTCTCTGGTAAGATTTATTCCCAAGTATTTTGTTTTTTTTGGTAGCTATTGAGAACGGTATTGAAATTTTTTAATTAGCCGAGTAGTCCACAAGTATTTTAGAAACTGTTAAATTCAAGGTATTGTGCCGCATGATATTAGGAAATATGAAAATGTATAAGCATGGTCTCTAACCTTATTCTAGTCTGAGGTCTTACACACATGAAGCATTATTAACAGATGGCAGTTGTGTGTGGTATATTAGTAATTGTTTCCTGTCTTCTGGTAACCAGTACACAGTCTGACATACTCTAGGAACCCAGTCAATGTTTAATGAATGAAGAAATGAAAAAATTGCACTTTAATCATTTTGAATATGTGCTTTGTACTTCTAATAGTGATATTGCCTCGGAAACTCAAGGTTGCTATGAGTCAGATCCGACTCGATGGCAAACACAACAACAACAAAAGCTTTGTGTTTAACATGTTGCCACATTTAGAATTCAGTCCCATTCTCACAGCTGTCTTATGGGATTGAGCACTATTAATTTCCAGTTAGCAGATGAGAAATCAGATTCAAAACCTAAGAAACTTGCTGAAGAACACATAGCCAATAAACCCAGAATTCCAAGTTAGAGTTTTTAATTCAAGTCTAGACCTCTTTCCACTATAATGTACTGTCTGTATATGACTAATAAAGGAGCGATCACTGTGCTTAAGGGCAGTGAGAAGAATTTTATTGAAGAGGTTTGGTTTGAGTTGAGCCTCAAAAGAAAGACAATGGGCAGGATTTGGATAGGTTTTGCTTCTTTGCAAGGGAAGAGCAGCTACATTAAAAAAAATATATGTATGACTTAAATTACCCCAATTCCAGAGTTATTTTTTTTTTCTAAAACAGGTTTCTCCTTTTATGATTGTTTCATGGCACTCAGATTGGTGGCAGTGTTCTCATCCTCCAGAGACCTTTTTATTCCTGGAGGATTTGACTTCTTACCCTGTTAGGGACTGAATTGTTTCCCCCAAAAATATGTGTTATAATTCCTAACCTCTATGCCTGTAGTTATAATTCCATTTGGAATGGATTGTCTTTGTTATGCTGATGAGCCAGGATTAGTGTAGAGTGTGTCATGAGTCAATCTCTTTTGAGATATAAAAGAGATTAAACAAGCAAGCAAGTAAGAGAAATGGGATAAGATAGATGCAAGACACATGGAGGTCTCCAAGGAACAAGGAAGTAGAAGATGAAGAGACAAGGACCTTCTTGCAGAGCCAATGGATAGAGAAAGCCTTTCCTAGAGTGAATTTGGACTTCTAGCCTCCTAACAATAGGACTGGGAAAGAGCTGCCTCATCAGAGTAGGACCCACCTTAATGATATGGATAAAGTAAGTCTTTCAGGACCTCCATGTGCTGACATGGCACAACTCAAATTGAGGAGAAACAGTTGCAAACATCCATTAATAATTGGAACATGGAAATGTACAAAGTATGAATCTAGGAAAATTGGAAGTTGTCAAAAATGAAATGGAACACAAAAAGATTGTTATCCTAGGCATTCAGCTGAAATGGACAGGTTTTCGGCTTTTTGAATCACACAACCATGTGATCTGCTATGCCGGGAATGACAAATTAAAGAGGAATGGTGTGGCATTCATCATCATAAAGGATGTTTCAAGATCTGTCTTGAAGTACAATGCTGTCAGTGATAGGATAAAATCCATATGCCTACAAGGAAGACCCATTAATACTATTATTCAAATTTACGCACCAACCACCAATGCCAAAGATGAGGAAATTGAAGATTTTTTTCAACTTCTGCAGTCTGAAATTGACTGAACATTGCAATCAGGATGTGTTGCTTATCACTGGTGACTGGAATGCAAAAGTTGGAAACAAAGAAGAATCAC
>NW_006921764.1:4206021-4216912 GCF_000298275.1 Orycteropus afer afer | reverse complement strand
AAAATGATAAGGTAAAAGAACTGAACAGAAGATTTCAAAGAGCAGCTCAAGCAGACAAAGCCAATTACTATAAGGAAATGTGCAAAGACCTGGAGGTAGAAAATCAAAAGGGAAGAACATGCTCAGCATTTCTCAAGCTGAAAGAACCAAGGAAAAAATTTAAGCCTTGAGTTGCAATATTGAAAGTTTCTATGGACAAAATATTGAATGATGCAGGAAGCATCCAATGAAGATGGAAGAACTGGTCGATCTTCATCCATTTTGGGAGGTAGCATATGTTCAAAAACCAATATATTGAAGGAAGAAGTCGAAACTGCACTGAAAGAATTGATGAAGAACAAGGCTTCAGGAATTGATGGAATACCCATGGAGATATTTCAACAAACAGATGACCCTCTGGAGGCACTCACTCAGTTATGTCAAGAGATTTGAAAGACAGCTACCTGGCTAACTGACTGGAAGAGATCTATATTTGTACCCATTCCAAAGAAAAGTGATCCCACAAAATGTGGAAATTATTGAACAATATCATTAATATTGCATGCAAGTAAAATCTTACTGAAGATGATTCAAAAATGGTTGTAGCAGTATATTGACAGAGAACTTCCAGAGGTGCAAGCTGGATTCAGAAGAGGACATGGAATGAGGGATATCATTGCTGATGTCAGATGGATCTTGGCTCAAAAGAAAGAATACCAGAAAGATGTTTACTTGTGTTTTATTGACTATGCAAAAGCATTTGATTGTGTGGATCATAACAAATTGTGGATAACATTGAGAAGAATGGGAATTCCAGAACACTTAATTGTACTCATGAGGAACCTGTACATAGACCAGGACGAGGCTGTCATTTGAACAGAACAAGGGAACACTACATGGTTTAAAATCAAGAAGAGAGTGTGTCTGGGTTGTATTCTTTCACTGCACTTATTCAATCTGTATGCTGAGCACATAATTCGAGAAGCTGGACTATATGAAGAAAAACGTGGCATTAGGTTTGGAGGAAGAATCATTAACAACCTGCGATATGCTGATGACACAACTTTACTTGCTGAAAGTGAGGATGACTTGAAGTACTTACTGATGAAGATTGAAGAATACAGTCTGCAGTTTGGATTACATCTCAATATAAAGAAAACAGAAATCCTCACAACTGATTCTACAAGCAACATTACGATAAATGGAAAAAAAAGATTGAAATTGTCAAAGACTTCACATTACTTGGTTCTACAATTGATGCCAATGGAAGCAGCAGTCAGGACATCAGACGATGTATGGCACTGGGCAAATTGGCTGCAAAGGACCTCTTTCAAGTGCTGAAGAGCAAAGATGTCTCCTTGAGGACGAGGACTAAGATGCACCTGACCCAAGCAAGGAATGGTATTTTCAATTGCCTCATATGCATGTGGGAGCTTGATAATGAATAAAGAAGACCAAAGAAGAATTGATGCTTTTGAGCTGTGATGTTGCCAAAATGTTGAAAGTACCATGGACTGCTAAAAGAACTAACAGGTCTGTCCTGGAGGAAGTGCAGCCAGAATGCTCCTTGGAGGTGAGGATGGCCAGACTTCGTCTCACCTACTTTGGTCATGTTGTCAGAAGTCACCATTTCCTGGAGAAGGATGCCATGCTTGGTAAGATGGAGGGTCGATGAAAGAGGGGGAAGGCCCTCAACGAGATGGTGGCAGCGGCGATGGGCTCAAGTATAGCAAGAATCATGGAAGCTGGCTCAGGACCAGGCAGTGTTTCATTCTGCTGTGCCTAGGGTCCTGTGAGTTGGAGACGACTCGATGGCACCTAACAACAACAACATACCTTGTAAACTGTGAGAAAGTAAATTTCTTTCTGTTAAAGCCATTCACCCATGGTATATCTGTTACCGCAGCAGTAGATAACTAAGACATCCCCTATATATCAGTAAGCTAAAGAGCCCTGATGGGGCAATGCTTAAGTGCCTGGCTGCTAACTTAAAGGCTGATGGTTTTAATCCACCAGGAGACTCTACCAGAGGTCTCTTGGTGATCTGTTCCCATAAAGATTACAGCCTAGAAAACCCTTTGGAGGCAGTTTTCTTCTGTCAGATGGGCTCACAGTAAGTCAAAATCAGCTTGATGTTACCTAAAAATAACAGTGTCTATAAGGTACTGCTGCATGACAAATTGTCCCACAACTTAATGGCTTAAATCTTAATTGTATTTTGCTTATAATTTTGGAGTTGGCACCGTAGTCTGGCTCTGATAGGTAGTTCTTCTGGTCTTGCTGGATGGTTTCGTGTGTCTAGCTGGGTTCAGCTGTAAGTCAGTTATGTGACTTTGTTGTGGGGATTGAATGGATATTGTCTGTAGTGACCAGGAGATTGCTGTGTTGTCTTTCGTCATCCAGCAGGTCAGCCTGGGATTATTCATATGGTATTAGCACAGTTCTGAGTGAGAGAGAATAGCATGGCATAAAGTCTTTTGAGGACAATGCTTGGAACAAGCATACCATCACCTCTCCCATGTGTAACTGGGCAAAGCAAGTCCAAAAGCCAGCCCAAATTTAAAGGCTGGGAAAGAAATCTGCCTCATGATTATGAATTATAAAAGCAGTGAGAATATACAAAAGGGAATAATTTCAGCTAGTTTTTCAAATAATTAGGTACATTATCCATGTGGAGTCAGTGCTCTGCTGTGGGATTACCTTTCCTAGGGATTTTCCAGATGTTGAAACCTATGTCTCTAGGTTTTGTTTATTGACTTTTTTATAAAGATTTTAGGCCTGCCAATGCCAAGTTTAAAGGCTGGGGCCCTGAATCAGAGTTTTCATTAGGGCTTTGCCTATAATATTTAGTTGTTTAGAAAGTTATAATATCTTTTCTTCTGCTTGGATAATTTCTTATTTATTCTACTCTGACAGTCTTAAAAATAAGCATATTTTTCTAGGCCTCCTATTAAAGAAAAAATATGTTTCCCTTCAAAGGGCATTGAAATTGGATAGATATATATTTATTATATGGCCCACAAAGTTACCTTCTTAGAGTTTGTTTAATGATAATTTAGATGTTTATTTTCAAAATGTTAAATTGCTCTACTTTGGATTTTACTACTTTCCTAACACTTCTGGAATACTTCTAAATTTGATTGTGTGGACTGCTTTATAAAGAAGGACCTACACTAGGGCTGCTTTTTTGTACAAAACACTGTTGTTCTGTGCTTTTGGAGAGTAAAAATAAAAAATATCTCCACCCTAAAGTTAGTGGAAGAGACAAAAAATTCCTATGCATGATGTAATAAATGTCCAACATGCCATGGAGATATAAGTGAGAGAGAAATAGATATTAAGAGGGAGAACATGGGAAGATATTGATGGAAGTGATAACTTGAATAGGACCATGAAAGTCCAGTAATTTAGTCTGCAAGTATGCATTATTTAGCTAGAAGAGTGTTTTAAAATATTGAATTTGAATGCCTTTAAATGGAGTATCTGCTTTTCAAGGTCCCAAATGGTCTCTATTGTCTTATATCATTCTAAGTGTCATTCCTTTAGATTTTCTGCTTGGCCCCTGACAGCATGTGGATTTTTTATTCCTCTATCAGATCACAGTGAACACCTAACCAGGGCTGGTACCTGAGCAGAAGGGGCAACCTTTTTAGTTGTGATACCACCTTCATTGATGCTTATTCTAAGGTTTTATCTTGAAGGTTTCCAAGAAGTAGAGCTGACTGTGTAGTTCTACAATATAGGACTACATTGAGACGACTCCTCAGCTATTGCTGCTGTGTACCGTCGGGTCAGTTTTCAACTCGCACTGGTGCCATGTGATGGAGTCGTACTGCCTCCTAGGGTTTCCTAGGCTGCATTCTTTATGGAATCAGACTTCTAGGTCTTTCTCCTATGGAGCCCCTGGGTGGATTGAACCACTAACCTTTTGGTTAGTAGCTGAGTACTTAACCGCTGTGGCTCCAGGGCTCCTTTCCATCAGATATCATTACCTTTAATTGATATTTTGCTTTTGTTAGTGTGACTTGGTTCATAGAAAATGTTTTTTGGTCTCATTGCTTTTTTTTTTTAAACTGAAGTTCAATTTTCTTATGCTGTGTAAATTAAGTATCACCAAGTTTATCCCAACAGGTTCACTACAAAACTTTTTAATATTAAATTTGAAATAGGTGTTTATTGATGTTCTGAAAGGCTGGGCATGCATAATACCAGTTAGTAGCCTTAAACTGTTTCAGTGGATTTAAGAGTCATTAAATTGCTCTAGTTAACCAATTGGGAATTAGCAGTATTAAAAGTAATCCCTTTTGGTAAATTATAGTAATGTACATTTAGACTTTAATTACATTCAAGTTATTATGAACAAATCTTTAAAACTCAGGGATAATTTTAGAGATCTTGTCTTTTCCTTGTAGTGAGGATTTTATGGAATGCAGCATTTATACTAGTATTTTTTGTAGCAGTTATGTTTTCTGCTTCATTTCTCTCGAGAATTTTAAGTTATCACATATATTTGAAATAGTGAGCAAAAGCATTTAAATCCTGATTGGGTGAGTTCTATATTATACTACTTCTAAACCCTTCAGTCTTATTTATTTATTTATTGTGATTTGGGTGAAAGTTTACAGAGCAAATTCACTTTCCATACAGCAGTTCACATACACGTTGTCTGATGACATTGACAGTTTACCCCACTGCAACACCTCCCCTCCCACTTCCTCCAGATCGTTACCTCTTCCCTGTGTCTATCCCTCCATGCACTCCTGCCCCCTGAACTGTCTGCCTGTGCATAAGCAGCCCTTCTTTTTCTCATGATTGTTCTCTCCAAGGAATGTATCTATCCCAGGTACATGTTCAGCTCTTACGCCTGTCTTTTAGTTATCTGGAAGCCACAGGTGTGGGTTCAATTTCAGACCTGAAGGGCAGCTAGGGACTGTAGTCTCAATGCTAAACCCTTCAGTCTTTAAAAGTTTTCTGCAAAGAGAATCAGTTTATGTGTGAAAGTGTATATAAAAGTAGAGTATCCATAATTGCATATTTAGCCAGTGATATTTTGGACTTTCCTATTCTAAACTACTATATAGCTGTGGTATTTTAGAAAGATTTACTTTTGTGTGTCTCTGTGACAGTCTTATTAATATATGTCTGAAACCAAACTCACTGCCATCAAGTCAATTCTGACTCAGAGTGACCCCCCTTGGGTTTCTGAGGCTATAAATCTTTATGGAAGGAGATCATGCCATCTTTCTTTAGTGGAACAGCTGGTGGGTTTGAGCTGATGACCTTCTGGTTAGTAGCCAAATGCCTTATCCACTATGCCACCAGAGCTCCTTATTAATATATTAAGAAACCCCAAGCAAACAAACAAAACCCTAAAACATTGACATTGAGTTGATTCCAACTCATAGCAATCCCCATTGGATTTCTAAGGCTGTAAATCTTTACCGAAGCAGATTACCTCATCTTTCTTCTGAGGAGCAGCTGGTGGATTTGAACCATTGAGCTTTTGGTTAGCAGCCAAATGCCTTAACCACTACACCCCCAGAGCTCATTAAGATATTAAGAAAGTAGGGTTGAATTGGCAAGATGTGACTTGAAATTACCATTTACTTCTATGGATTGAACCTAATTTTGGATAACTAGGTAGTGATGGTGCCTTGTTAGGATGTGCAGATTAGGCAGCTTAAGTGTCTTCAAGTTTTACTGAGAGAAACTCATAAGACACATACACATAAACATGCATACACACACGTTAAAGCAATAGCAGGATAGTAAGTCAGTTAGAGTTTACATGAATATTAAAGGAAATGAAAGTAAAGTTATAAAAATAAATAATAAAGAGCACAAGTTATGGTAGGAGCTGTTAAAACATAAACCTGAGTGAAATACAGTTTTTGCTCTCGAAATGCTTACAATGACACCAGAAATAAGATACATTCCTAAATGGATAGCTTACATTTTTATAGCCGATCCACTCTTCTGCTCCTTTGTTGTTCGTTGCTGTTGAGTCATGAGTCAGTTTTGACTCATGATGACCCCACATGTGCAGAGTAGAACTGCGCCATAGGGTTTTCAAGGCTGTAACCTTTCCGGAGGAGATTGCCAAGCCTGTCTTCTGATGTGCTTGGGTGCGTTTGAACTGCCAACCTTTCGGTTCGCAATTGAACACTTAGTAAGTCTTGTGCTGCTCAGGGACTCCTTTTACTCCCCTAGGTAATTATTTTACAGCGTTTTCTCTTTTTTGGTCTTCAGTACCTTCTTCCCTGTTACCCCTCTCTGATCATGATTTTGTTCCTCTTTCACTGAGAAAACAGAAGTCAATCAGATGCAACCTGTACCACATTAGCCACTGTACACACATCTGTTACCATATCCTCTGCTTTCCTTCTGATTACTTTTAATGACCTTTCTCGTGGTGCAGACACTAAACTACTACCTAAGCCCACCCAGAGGCACTGTGGAAGGAAAGTTCTGGAGATCTGCTTCCATAAGGTTGTTGTTGTTGTTGTTGTTGTTATGTGCCGTCAAGTTGGACCTGGCTCATAGCGACCCCTCCTTGGGTTTCCGAGGCAGTATTACTATGGAAGTAGATTGCCGCATCTTCCTTCCGAGGAGTGATTGGTGGGTTTGAACTGTCAGCTTTCTGGTTAGCAGTCAAGTGCCTTAGGCACTATGCTACCAGAGCTCTCTCCATAAAGATTACAGCCAAGAAAACCACAGGAGGCAGCTCTCCTTTGAATCATATGGGGTCACTGTGATTTAATATAGTTTGACAGCAGTGGTTTTTTAGGCTTATATCTAAGTTTAACTCTTTTATATGTACATTGAATCTTATCCTCATGTGTCTATTTGGGATAACTTGCTCTGCTGAATTGTTGTTGCTGTATGTGCCATTGAGTTGGATCCAACTCATAGTGACCCTCCTTGGGTTTCTGAGATGGTATCACTATGGAAGTAGATTGCCCAACCTTCCTTCCGAGGAGTGTCTGGTGGGTTTGAACCGCCAGCCTTCTGGTTAGCCGTCAAGTGCCTTAGGCACTACGCTACCAGAGCTCCTGCTCTGATGAATACACTCTCTCTTTTTTTCCTTTCCATATCATCAGTCTTTTCCTCTCAACTGTTACAATTTCCATAAGGATACAAAGATGTAATATGTCTCATTAAAAAAAAATCCTCTTGGGCTCATATTCTGCTGTAGCTACTACTATCCCATTTGTCTGGTCCTCTTTATAGCAAAATTTTTGAAAAATTTGTTTTTATTCATTGTATTAAATTCCTTTCATCTGTTCTCTGTTGAACCCACTGTAACTCCCTCACTCTAAAAATCTTTTTTTTTTCTTTGTTGAGGTCACTAAGGATTATAATATTATTAGATCTCACAACTAATTGTTATTCCTACTCTTACTTAATATATCACCAGTGTTGACAAAGTTCATCTCTCCCTCCTTTTATTTTTAAAATTTTGGTGAAAACATACACACCAAAACATCTGACAACACAACTTCCACACATACAACTCAATGACATTGGTTACATTTTTCATTTTGTACCACCATTGATTGTTCTAAGGAGTGCATTCCTCACAGGTGTTACTGTTTATTTTATAGGCCCAGTCTATTAATTGGCCAAAAGGTGGCCTCTGGGAGCGTTTTTAGTTTCAATTTAGAAGATGTCTTAGACTGATAGTTTTGGGGTTTCCTCTAGTCTCTCTCCAACCAGTAAGTCTGGTGTTTTTATTTATTTTTTTGATTTGAATTTTGTTCTATGTTTTTTACCCATTATAACCGAGACTTCTGTTGTGCTCCTAGTCAGAGTGATTGGTGGTGGTAGCCAGGCACCATCTAGTTCTTCTGGTCTCAGGTTAGAGGAGGCTGTGGGCACCGTCTAGCTCCTCTGGTCTCAGGTTAGAGGAGGCTGTGGGCACCGTCTAGCTCTTCTGGTCTCAGGTTAGAGGAGGCTGTGGGCACCGTCTAGCTCTTCTGGTCTCAGGTTAGAGGAGGCTGTGGGCACCGTCTAGTTCTTCTGGTCTCGGGTTAGAGGAGGCTGTGGGCACTGTCTAGTTCTTCTGGTCTCGGGTTAGAGGAGGCTGTGCTTCATGTGGGTCATTAGTCCTTTGACTAATTGCTTCCTTGGTTTGTTTGATTTGTTTGAGCCTTTGTTTTTCTTCATTCTCCTTTGCTCCAAGTGAATATCTACCCTCTTTTATAAAGTCATACCCTCTCTCCTCTGTTCTTGTTGTTGTTAGGTGCCGTCAAGTTGTCTCAGGGTCATAGCGACCCTATGTATAACAGAACAAAACACTGCTCAGTTGTGCGCCATCCTCACAATTCTTGCTATGCTTGAGCCCATCCTGGCAGCCACTGTGTCAGTCTTTCTCGTTGATGGTCTTCCCCTATTTCACGACCTTCCATATTACCAAGCATGATATCCTTTTCCAGAGAATGGTCCCTTCAGACACCATGACCAAAGTAGGTGGGATGAAGTCTGGCCATTCGTATTTCCAAGGAGCATTCTGGCTGTATTTCTTCCAGGACAGATTTATTAGTTCTTCGGGCAGTTCATGGTACATTCAGTATTCTTTGCCAACACCACAACTCAAAAGCATCAACTCTTCAGTCTTCCTTACTCATTGTCTAGTTTTCACATGCATAAGGGACAACTGAAAATACCATGGCTTGTGTTAGGTGCACCTTAGTCTTCAAAGTGACATCTTTGCTCTTCCATACTTTAAAGAGGTCTTTTGTAGCTGATTTGCTTAGTGCAATATGACATCTGATTTCTTTACTGCTGCTTCCATGGGTGTTAATCGTGGATCCAAGTAATATGAAATCTTTGACAACTTCAGTCTTTTCTCCACTTATTGTAATGCTGCTTGTTGGTCCAGTTGTGAGGATTTTCATTTATGTTGAGGTATAATCCATACTGAAGACTGATGAACAAAATTCTTCAGTAAGTGCTTTAAATCATCCTCACTTTCAGCAAGCAAGGTTTTGTCACATGCATATTGCAGGTTGTTAATAATTTTTCCTCCAAACCTGATGCCACATTCTTCATAGTCTGGCTTGTCAGATTATTTACTCAGCATACAGATTGAGTAGGTATGGTGAAAGGATGTAACTCTGACACACACTGTTCCTGTATCCCCTTGTTCTGTTCAAATGACAGTCTCTTAGTCTATGTGTAAGTTCCTCCTGAGCACAATTAAGTGTTCTGGAATTCCCATTTTTCTCAATGGTATCCATAATTTGTTATGATCCACACAGTCGAATGCTTTTGCATAGTCAATAAAATACAAGTAAACATCTTTCTGGTATGCTTTGCTTTCAGCCGAGATCTGTCTGACATCAGCATTGATATCCCTTGTTCCATGTCCTCTTCTGAATCCAGCTTGCATTTCTGAAAGTTCTCTTTCAATATACTGCTGCAGTTGTTTTTGAATTATGTTCAACAAGACTTGTGTGTGATACTAATATTATTGGTTGATAATTTCCACATTCTGTAGGATCACTTTTCTTTGGAATGGGTACAAATATGGATCTCTTCCAGTTGGTTGGCCAGATAGCTGTCTTCCACATTTCCTGGCATGGATGAGTAAGTGCCTCCAGTGTGGCATCCATTTTTTGAAGCATCTCAGTGTGTATTCCCTCAGTTCCTGGAATCTTGTTTTTCTCCAATTCCTTCAGTGCAGCTTCAACTTCTTCCTTCAGTACTATTGGGTCTTGATCATATACCACCTCCTGAAATAGTTGAACATCATTTTTTGTACAGTGACTCTATGTATTTCTCCCATCTTCTTTTGATGCTTCCTGCATCATTCAATATTTTGCCCATAGAATCTTTCAACATTACAACTCAAGGCTAGAGTTTTTTCTTCAGTTCTTTCACCTTGAGAAATGCCAAGCATGGTTTCCTAACTGCAGGTCTTTGCACATTTCATTGTAATAATTGACTCTATCTTTTAGAGTTGCTCTTTGAAATCTTCTGTTCAGCTTTTTATTTTGTAATTTCTTCCAGTAGCTTTAGCTACTCTCTGTTCAAGAGCAAGTTTTAGAATCTCTTCTGACATCCATTTTGGTCTTTTCTTCCTTTTTTTTTTTAAATACATTTTATTGAAATATAATTTATGTACAGTGAAATAACAAAACTAGTGACATGAATCAATACATTTTTTTTTTTGTTGTTGTAGTGTGTCCTCCCCTCCCTTCCCTGCCCATCCCTGGTAACCAGGAAATAAAGTTTTTTTTCTATATATAAACCTTTCCTTGACTTTCTACAATAGTGAACTAATACTGTATTTGTTCTTCTGTGATTTGATTTATTTCACTCAGCATAATATCCTCCAAGTTCATCCATGTTATGCGGTGTTTCGCAGAGTCTACATTATTCTTTAGTGTTGCATAGTATTCCATTGTGTATATGTACCATAGTTCGGTTATCCATTCTTCTGATGATGGCACATAGGTTATTTCCATCTTTTTGCTATTGTAAATAGTGCTTGGGTGAGCTGGTATCTTGTTGTGATTTGCATCTCTCTGATGGCTTATTATTGTGAGCATTTCTTTATGTATTTGCTGGCTGCCTGAATATCCTCTTTAGTGAAGTGTCTATTCATATCTTCTGCCAATTTTTAAATTGACTTATTCATCTTTTTGTTGTTGAGGGGTTAGAGTTTTTTGTAAATTTTAGGGATAAGTCCCTTGTCAGATAAGTCGTTGCCTAATATTTTTTCCCAATTTGTAGGTTCTCTGTTTACTCTTTTGGCAGTGTAATTATTGACAAGTATAAATTTGTTGCTGTCATTTTGTTATGTGCTTTTTCACGGTGTTATTGATTTCTTTGTTCCATATAATTTTCTGTGCTGAGCTCATTTTGTTTGTGAATCGTGTTATCACTTCCTGCGTTGCTATTGTTTTTT
>NW_006921764.1:4202876-4205881 GCF_000298275.1 Orycteropus afer afer | reverse complement strand
TTTGAGGTTACCCTGTGATTTATAATTTTCTTCCCAAGTTTAGAACAATCTGTTCTATCTTGCAGTTGTCTTGACTTCCCTACCATTTAGAAGTTCTTTAACTACACAGTTTTTCCCCTCTTTTTGGTTTGTAGTTGTCCTCATTTGTCAATTAATGTCTCTGGTTCCCTGTTTACAACCTTGTAGGCTTATTTACTTTGAATACTTCCATAATTGGGTTGTTTTCTGGGTTGTGTCATCATGTGTGTTAATGGTTGGTTGTTTGCTGTTGTTGGTTCTCTGTCCAAAGAACTCCCTACAGCATCTCTTGTAAGGTTGGTCTGGTTTTAAGAAACTCCCTTAATTTCTGCTTATCTGTAAATGTCCTAATTTCACCATCATATTTGAGGGAGAATTTTGCTGGGTATATAATTATTGGTGGGAAATTTTTTCTTTCAGGGTTTTGTATATACCATCCCATTGTCTGTTTGCCTGCATGGTTTCTGCTGAGAAATCCAAACTGAGTCTTACTGGTTGTCTCTTGAAGGTAACTTTGTGTTTTTCCTGTGCTGCTTTAGGATTCTTTCCTTGTCTTTGGTTTTGGTGAGTTTGATGATGATATGTCTTGGTGATTTTCTTTTGGGGTCTATCCTGTTTGGGGTTCGTTGGACTTCTTGAATGGGTATATTCTCATCTTTCACCATACCAGGGAAATTCTCTTCCAAAAAATCTTTGACAGTTTTCTCTGTGGTTTTATTTGTATCTTCCTGTTCTGGAATTCTGTTTACACGTAGGTTATTCCTTTTGACAGTATCCCACATGATACATAGGTTTTTTTCTTTCTTTTTTTTTTTTTTTTATCTTCTTTCTGATTGATTGCTTTCTAAAGAGGTATTGAGGTATTTGCCTTCAATCTCACTAATTCTGCCTTCCATTGATTCAGTTCTACTCCTTTGCCCATTCAATGTCTTATCTATTTCTGAAAATTTAGTATTAATCTTCTGGATTTCTACATGCAGATTTTGTATCATTTCTAATTTTTCATTTATTTTGCCATTTTGTTCTTGTATTGTCTTTCGAAATTGTTCTAGGGTTTTCTCTGTGTTTTCCTCAATTTTGTCAGTGTTTTCCTTGATCAGTCTCTCAGTCCGTTGAAGGTACCTAAGTGTAATTCTTTTGAATTCTTATCTGGGAGTTCCAATGCTGCTTCTTCCTCAGGGATGTGTTCTGGGGTCAGTATTCTGGTTCTTTGTGTCTCTTGCTTTATCTTGCTTCTTTGTGTGGGCGGTGATGCTCTGTTGCCTCTGAGATATTGTGATGTTTTTGTGCTTGTATTTAATTGGTGATTGTATGTGGGAGTGACTTGCCCACTATTTTCATTTTCTGTGTTTTGTTTGGATGTTATCTACATAAACAGAGTACTGTGCTCCTCTCTTCACTAGTTGGCAGCACTTATACACTCAGCACCTGTCTCCTTTCCCATTGTCATTGTCCCATATGTCCCTACCATCCTTGGCAAACGGAGCCTATTCTTAGGTCTCTAGAATCTGAATAAGAATTCTGTCACTTTAAATATCCCAAATGGCTGCTGCTTGTAAACATTCAAAATGACTGCACCCTTGGTCACTTTAAATATCCAAAATGGCCACTGCTTGTAAACATTCAAAATGGCTATGCCCTCAGTCACTTTAAATATTCCAAATTGCTGCCACTTGTAAACACTCAAAATAGCTGTGCCCTTGGTCACTTTAAATATCCAAAATGGCTTCTGCTTGTAAACAATCAAAATGGCTGTGCCCTCCAGACAGCCAGAAGTCTGCAGCTCAGGTTCTTCCCTCCTTGCTGTTTCTCTTCCTAGTCATAGGCCACCAGTGCAGTCATCCCTGTAGTCCTTGGTGACCAGGGCTATCAATTCTTAGGTCCCAACACCACTTGAAAATATTCAGGCTGTTCATGCCGTCAGAGCAGCTGATAGTCCGCAGCTCCATCTGTCTCTGTACTCACTGATTTCATTCAGGTTTTTCCACTAGTTGGTGCCTAATCCACTTCTGAATAGTTCCTTTCAAAGCTCAGAGCTCCAGGATTATATTCTGTATCTCTGTCAATTGGTTTCTCTTTTCTTTGTTGAAGAGGGTCTGTGTAGCTTGTGTGCCTATTCTACCATCTTACCGGAAGTCCCTTTCCTGTCTTTTTAATGACCTTTTGCTTTCTTCATGTATAATGTTCTTGATTTCACTCCACAACTCATCTGATTTCCAGTCACTGGTGTTCAGTGCTTCTAATCTGTTCTTTCCAATGGTCTCTAAATTCATGTAGGATATAATCAAGGTCATATTTTGGCTCTAATTGACCTGTTTTAATTGTCTTCAACTTTAGGTTGAACTTGTATTTGAGCAATTGATGGTCTGTTCCAAAGTCAGCTTGTTTTGGCTGAAGATACTGAGCTTCTCCTTTGCCTCTTTCCAGAGATGTAGTAGATCTGATTCCTTTGTAGTCCATCTGTTGAGGTCCTTGTGTATAGGCTACCATTTATGTTGTTGAGAAAAGGTATTTGCAGTGAATAAGTTGTTGGTTTTGTAAAACTCTGTCATGTGATCTCCAGCATTATTTCTATCACCAAGGCTGTATTTTCCAGCTACTGGTGATTCTTCTTTGTTTCCAACTTTTTGCATTGCGATCACCAGTAATAATCAATACATTTTTATTACATGTTTGGTCAGTTTCATACTGTAGAAGTTGGTAAATATCTTCAGTTTCTTTATCTTTGGCTTTAGTGGTTGGTGTGTGAATTTGAATAATAGTACTATTAATTGGTCTTCCTTGTGGGTGTATGGATAGTATCATCACTAACAGCATTGCACTACAGGGTAGATCTTGGAAACATTCTTTGTGATGTTGAATGCTGTTCTGGTTACCTAGTACTGCTCTGTCAAGAATATATACCACAAATGGGATGGCCTTAACAAACAGGAGTTTATTCTTACAATTTGGAGGCTTTAAGTCCAAGTTCAAAGTGCCAGGCTCTA
>NW_006921764.1:4191788-4202776 GCF_000298275.1 Orycteropus afer afer | reverse complement strand
CAGCTCTGCCTCCTGCTTCCAGCTCACTGGAGCTAGAGGCATTTCTTCACTTAGATAGCTGCTGGCTGCTGAGGCTGAGAAGCCCCAGAGTTGACAAGTCAAAAGGCACAGTCCTGATGTTACCAAACCACATGGCAGGCCATTAACTTAAGTCCATTTTAAGTCCCAAGTTTGACAAAGCATAGCAGGCTGCTGAGCAACAACACGGCTATATGCAGGGTCCAAGCATACCATAGGCTAGAGACCATTCCCAAAGGCTTCTCCTTATATATACAGGAAGCAGACAACATCCCAAAGGCAGTTACTCAGCTGCTTGTGGTAGATCCCACCATGGAGTTGACTGGCAGTCTCATCATGGGGAATAACTACCACCAGCTGCCCAGCCACTCAGTCAGGCCCAGCCAAGTTGATACAGAAACATAACCACCACAAATGCCATGCCATTCCTTTTCAGTTTATCATTCCCAGGGTAGTAGACTATATGATTGTCTGATTCAGAATAGCCAAAAACCAGTCCATTTCAGGTCACTGATACCTAGGATATTGATCTTTATGTATTCCATTTCATTTTTGACAACTTCCAATTTTCTTACATTCATACTTTGTACATTCAATGTTCTGATTATTAATGGTTGTTTGCTTCTGTTTCTTCCCATTTTGAGTAAATAAATGAAGATCCTGAAAGCTTTGCTTCATTCCTGACATTACGGCCAACTCTGCTTTGAGGAGCCAGCTCATTCCCTGTTGTATTTTGAGTGCCTTCCAACCTAAGGGGCTCACCTTCCAGCACTGTATCAGACAGTGTTTCAGGGCTATTCATAATGTTTTCCAGTAATATATCAGATAATTTTTCAGTGATATTCCTAAGGTTTTCACTGGCTAATACTTTGAGAAGTGGGCGGCCCCTTCCTTCTTCCCTGTGTAGTAGTCTGGAAGCTCCGCTGAAATCTGTCCTCCATGAGTGACCCTGCCGTTATTCAGAATACCAGTGGCATAGCCTCCAGCTTCAGAGCAACACACAAGTCACCACAGTACAACAAACAAGCTGATGGATAAATGGTGGGTTTTGATATTACCAGTTGCATAATTGTTTTAGAAATTATGTTAATTATAAAGAACATATTCCCCAAAAATGAAGAAATTTGATTCATATGAAAAGTGGTGCTAATTTGATGAGAGTAAGAGATATTGACTCTAGTTAGGGGAAATAAGCTGTAGAGTACCTGATTTTTAAGAAAGCTGAATTTTATCTTGAAAAATATTCTTCCAATTTTCTGTCTCTAGCATAAGGAATAAAATTATTAGAATATTAAATGTATATTTTGGAAGAAAAAGTATCCATTGGTTTGGCATTTTAGCTCTGGTAGTGTAGTGCCTAAGGCACTTGACTGCTAACCAGAAGGCTGGCGGTTCAAACCCACCAGCCACTCCTTGGAAGGAAGATGGGGCAATTTACTTCCATAGTGATACTGCCTTGGAAACCCAAGGAGGGGTCACTATGAGTTGGGTCTGACTAGATGGCACATAACAACAACAACAACAACACTATTTTTGGTAATATTTTGCTCACAGTATTGAATAGTTCCCGGTGTCAATGTTTACCTTAGAGCAAAGAGAACACTCCCACTGGACAGTTCTCATATTCTCTTAACAAAGTAGCTGATCACATCAACTTCAGATTTGTAAAAATGGATTCATCTTTACAGGTTGAAACTATATTAATTACGTGCTAACATTTTCCATTTTTGTTCAATGATCCCGTTTCTTCTTACTCATTGTATGATAATACTAGTTTCTGTTTAACATTTAGCATTTTTATCTTGGAAATATGTAAATGGTATATTGTTGTTCTTGTTGTTGTTATATGCTGTCCAGTCGTCTCCTATTCATAGCAACACCTCCTTGGGTTTCTGAGGCAGTATCACTGCAGAAGTAGATCACCCAACCTTCCTTCTGAGAAAGGATATATATGTGTATGTAATTTCAAAATATTAACATTACTGAAGTTAGTATTTCAATAAGGTCTCCTAAATGCTTTTTAACCAGTGGTTATAATAATGATAATACTTATCATTACTTCATAGGTTAAAAAAACATTTATCTTATCTGTTGTATATTTATCTTATTTAATGCTTCCAGTAACCTATGTGGCTTTTAAGTACATATATATTTTTAATTTAAAGCATACATAAATTCTCAGAAATACTTAGTGACTTGCCCAACGTCACATAGCTACTAAAAGCTGAGCTGTCATCAGAACCCAGATCTTCTGCATCCATTTCCTCCAGGAAAATTATTTATTTATGGTGGAGGATATATTTCTTTCATTGTCTAAAGTATACACTATCCTGTATCTGGGAAACCAAATCAGTGCAAAAAGTAGACATTCTTATTTTTTTGTATGATCAGCTTGTTTAAACTTAATCTTATGTTTACCATTCTCTTTAGTCACCATTACTTCTTGCATCTCATATTATTCTCACTGAATTAAATCTTTTAGAAGTTCTCTCAGTGACCACTTACTTTTAGTCTGTCTGTGTTCTGGTAGCCTAGTGCTGCTCTGACAAGAAATACACCACAAATGGGATGGCCTTTACAAACAGGAGTTTATTCTTACAATTTGGAGGCTTTAAGTCCAAGTTCAAAGTGCCAGGCTCTAGGGGCTGGGTGAAAGCCCCTCAACCTTGGGGTTGAGTTTTGCCTCCTGCTCCCAGCCCACTGGAGCTAGAGGCATTTCTTCACTCAGACAGCTGCTGGCTGCTGAGGCTGAGAGGCCCCAAGGTTGACAAGTCAAAAGTCAAAGTCCCGATGTTGCCAAACCACACGGCAGGCCATTAACTCAAGTTCATTTTAAGTCTCAAGGTAGGCAGAGCATAGAAGACTGCTGAGTAATGACACAGCTACATGCAGGGTCCAAGCATGCCACAGGCTAGAGACCATTCCCAAAGGCTTCTCCTTATATACAGGAAGCAAACCACATACCCAAAGGCAGCTACCCAGCTGCTAGTGGTAGATCCCACCATGGAGTTGATTGCCAGTTTCCTCATGGGGATTAACTACCACCAGCTGCCCAGCCACTCAACCAGGCCCAGCCAAGTTGACACACAAACAGAACTACCACAGTCTGACTATGTCCTTCTTTTGACTTGCCCTCATTCTTCAAATATAGTTTGACTGGATATAAAATTGTATGCACATAGGATGTTAGAATGACAGTTATTTTCTCTTGGAATATGAAAATATTATACTTTCTTTTGGTTTTATTAGTTTTGTTGATAGGTCAGTTATTGATCTAATTATCTTTTTCTTTCTTAAAAATTAGAGTTTTCTTTTGAGATTTTTAAAGATATTATCTCTGTCCTATGTGTTGTGTATTTTCACTGTGGTATATCTAGGATTATCTTGTTTAGTATTCCTAGAACTGAATAGTAGTGTCTTTCCTCAGTTCTGGAAAGTTCTTAGCCATTGACTATAACTTATCTCTTATCACTCACCTCTGGAACTCTGATTAGACAAGTATTGAATCTTCTTATTTTATTTTGTCTTTCATATTTTTTATCTTTTTCCCTTTTATTGTGTTCTGTATACTTTTAAAAAGTCTATCACCTAATTCAACACCTTTTTCTTTAGCTGTAGCTCATCTGTTATTATGCCAATCCATATTAGATGTTATATTTTCCTTTTCTAGAAGTGCTAGTAGGTTCATTTACACACGTGGTCAGTTGTGATAGTCTTCTTGTTTTTTTACTCATATTTCATGTTATCTTTTAGGTGTTTAATATCGTTGGTTTATATATTTTATATTCTGTAGCTTATCACTTCAATATGTGAAGTTTTTGTAGGTTTTATGGTTTGTTTCTACTAATTCTTGCTCATGGTGGCTTGTTTTCTGTGATGTGCAGTGATTTCTAATTCTGAATTCATGTTTCTTAGAACTCTGGTAGCATAATGGCTAAGACACTTGCCTGCTAACCAGATGGCTGGCGGTTCAAACCCACCAGCCACTCCTCGGAAGGAAGGTTGGGCAATCCTACTTCCGTAGTGATACTGCTTCGGAAACCCAAGGAGGGGTCGCTATGAGTCGAGTTTGACTTGACGGCACATAACAACAACAACAACAGAGCTTTATCTGTGGAACTCTTTTTGATCTGACCTTAAAGTGTATTCTTTTTCCAGAGGATTTATGTTTGCCTCTGCTAAGTGCTTGGAAAAGAAGCTCTGGTTGTGTAGTGGTTAATGCATTTGGCTGGTAGCCAAAAAGATTGGTGGTTAGAACCCACCAGCTCTTCCATGGACAAAAGATAAGGCAGGCTCCTTCCATGAAGAGTCACAGCCTTGGATACTCAATGGGAGTCTCTGTGAGTCAGGGTCTACTCCATGACAGTGAATTTGGTTTGACTTTTTGGAAGCATTTGGAGGTACTACAATCCCAGCATCACTTTATCCTACATTTTTGACTCTGGATTTAAAGACCATAAAGGTCATGCAGTTTTGACCCCAAGCCTATGTGAGTGCAGGATCATGTTTAGAAATTCTTAGAAGAGATTTATTTATTTTGTTGTAGTCCACCTAGAACCAAGACCTAGGTAGACATACATCCCTGCTTCCTCCCTCTGTAAGAAAACAGAACAAAACAAAAACGAACCAAACTACTGCCATCAAGTTGAATCTGACTCATAGTGACCCCTCCTTGGGTTTCTGAAGTGGTATCTCTAAGGAAGTAGATTGCCCAGTCTTCCTTCCAAGGAGTAGCTGGTGGTGGGTTTGAATTGTCAGCCTTCTGGTTAGCAGTCAAATGCCTTAGGCACTATGCCACCAGAGCTCCCTCTCCTTCTGTACAACATTAAAAAAAAAAAAAAAAAAAAAAAAAATTATCACTGAGAGTGTTGTTCTTTGGGGCTTTTTGGCTTTTGCAGGGATCTCTTATCTGGTTTCTCACCTTGTTTGGGCTTCAGACTTTGTGTGCTGCCTCCTCTCCCTCCCTTCATGAGTGGCTGGTTATAGCCCAAACAGTAGTCCACCACAGATCAACCATAGATCTTCCAGGACATGCCCCTGTTTCAATCCCAGTCTCCTGGATTCATGCTCTCTCTGTGTGTATTATTTTTCCTGGGTTCTGAGGAATTCCCTTACTTTCCCCCTGATCAGTCCTGTATTAAACATATTGTCAAGTTTATTTTCAGAATTTAAAGCTGTGTTGTTCCAAGAAGGCTTTCTCTGACATCAGGTCCAAAATCTTGTCAAAAGTATAAGTGAATCACATTAGTAATCAGAAAGTTGGTTGATAAATGCAGAATGAGATTGAGAAAAATTGGATTGTTTTAAGGACTATTTTTCAGAAAGTGGAGAAAAATTAACTGTACCTCTTATAAGGAGCTCTGGTGGGGCAGTGGTTAGGACATTTGTCTGCCAGCCAAAGGTCAGTGGTTCAACTCACCAGCTCCTCTGCAGGAGAAAGATGAGACAGCCTGCTTCGTTAAAGATTCATAGCGCTGGAAATTTTGTGGGACAGCTATACTCTGTCCTTTAGGGATGCTATAGTTGGAATTGACTGGGTGGCAATGGGTTTCTCTTTTTGGCATGCCCCTTATTGAAATATCACATATTTTAAGGAATAAAATAAGTTTCCACAATTTGTTTCTTATGCACAGTGCTGTATGTTTATAACTTACTTATTTATTCTTTTTCTTTCTTTCTTTCTTTTTAAATTAGTGCCTACAAGTATAATGCAGTTGAATTATAAATTAAGTGCCTTCCATTTGTGCCTTCTGGAAATTTTTCATATCATGTTGATAGGTACTCAGTGTTTTGAAAGCCTTCTTGAACAATGAATTTCTAAACCATTTTAGATTCGATTTCACGGTAGACTTTTATAAATTAAGGTGTTTTTACAGTATATATTATAGTGTTATTTCTATTTCTGGTTGAGATTAAGATCCCACAGTAGACAGCACTATTAGTACATATATAAGGAGCTCTGGTGGCATTGTGAATAAGGCACTTGACTGCTAACCGGAAGGTCATTGGTTCAAACTCACCAGCTGCTCCATGGAAGGAAGATGAGGCAATCTACTTCTGTGAAAACGTACATCCTTGGAAACCCAATGGGGGTCGCTATTGAGTCAGAAATGACTCAATGACAGTGAGTTTGGTTTTTTTGATTATTAGTAAATACAAGATATAATTCAATTTGTTATAACACACAGAAATACTAAAGACCTTCTAGACATTTGTAGGTTTCTAGGAGGGGCAGGGAATAAAAAACAAAAACTAACTAATGTTTGTATAGCTTTAAAAATTTCCTCTTTGAGATCTTTCTTAATCCTCCTCAAGGCAAAATTAATCTCTCCCTGCAATAAATACATATAGCACAATCTCCTTTTCCATGTTCCTTCATTCTATTCTTTTGCCTGCACTCTTTGAACATCCACATTTTAAAAGTGCTGCACTAGGCACTGGAGACACAGTGGTGGAAAAATAGATGTGGTGTACTTTTCACTGCACTTGTAGTTTATCAAAGGAAATAGACAATCACATGAAACTGTAATATGGTTACTATGATGAGAGGAATACATATTGATGTGGAACACACAGGAAAGCAGTAGACTTCAAGGATAACTTCTTAAATTACATTTCAGCTGAGATTTGACATGTGATATAGAGCAGTGGTTCTCAAGGTGTGATCTCTAGACGGTCAGTATCACTTGGGACCTTGTTAGAAATGGAAATTCTCAAACCTCAGACCAAAGGGAATCAGAAACTCTGGCTTGGACCTAGCAGTCTGGGATTTAACAAGCTCTCCAGGTGATTTTCAGTCAAGCTGAAGTTTGAGAACTAGTGGTAAAGGTGATGGTGATATAAATAGGCCTAGGAGATAAATCCTGCCAAGGAAGGGACCAGCCTTTGAGACCCCTGGAGAAGAAAATAGAGAATGATACTAAGGGTGGAGTGGGCAGAGATCAGATCTTTTAGGTTTTGTAGGCCACATGGAATTGTTTGTTTTTGTTGTTAGGTGCCATCAAGTCGTCTCTAACTCAGCGACACTAGGCATAGCAGAATGAAACACTGCTCGGTCCTGTGCCAGCTTCACGATGCTTGTTATACCTGAGCCCATTGTGGCAGCCATTGTGCCAGTCCATCTCATTGAGGGCCTTCACCTTCTTCATTGACCTTCCACTTTACCAAGCATGATATCCTTCTCCAGGGAATGGTTCCTCCTGACATCATGACCAAATTAGGTGAAACGAAGTCTGGCCACTCTTGTTTCCAAGGAGCATTCCAGTTGCACTTCTTCCAGGACAGATCTGTTAGTCCTTTGAGCAGTCCATGGTACTCTTAGCATTCTTCTCCAGCACCACAACTCAAAAGCATCACCTCTTCAGTTTTCTTTATTCATTGTCCAGCTCTCACATGTATAAGAGGTGATTGAAAATACTATGGCTTGGGTTAGGTGCACCTTAATCTTCAAGGAGACATCTTTGTTGTTCATCACTCGAAAGAAGTCCTTTGCAGCAGATTTGCCCAATGCAATATGCTGTCTGATGTATTGAATGCTGCTTCCATTGGTGTTGATTATAGAACCAAGTAATATGAAATCCTTTACAACTTCAATATTTTCTCCATCCATCATGAAGCTGTTATTAGGCCAGTTGTGAGGATTTATTTTTTATTTTTTATTTTGAGGTATAATCCATACTGCAAACTGTAGGCTTTAATCTTCATCAGTAAGTCCCCAAGTCATTCTCACTACTTTCAGCAGCAAAGTTGTGTCATCTGTGTATCACAGGTTGTTAATGAGTCTTCCTCCAATCCTGATGCCATGCTCTTCTTCATTTAATCCAGCTTCTTGGATTATTTGCTCAGCATAGAAAATGAGTAAGTACGGTGAATGGATACAACCCTGATCCACTCCCTTCCTGATGTTAAACCATGCAGTAATCCCTTGTTCTGTTTGAATGACAGACTCTGGGGTCTATGTACAGGTTTCTCATGAGTACAGTTGCATATTGGAATTCCCATTCTTCTCAGTGTTACCTACAATTTGTTATGATCCACACAATTCAATGCTTTTTCATAGTCAATAAAACACAAGTAAACATCTTTCGGGTATTCTTTGCTTTCAGCTAAGATCCATCTGACATCAGAAATTATATCCCTCATTCCACGTCCTCTTCTGAATCCAGCTTATGTTTCTGGAAGTTCTCTGTCAATATACTGCTGCAACTGTTTTTGAATTATCTTCAGTAAGATTTTACTTGCATATGATATTAATGATACTGTTCAATAATTTCCATAGTCTGTGGGATAACCTTTCTTTGGAATGGATACAAATATGGATCTCTTCCCGTCAGTTGGGCAGATCTCTTAGCATAGCGGAGTGAGTGCCTTCAGCACAGCATCCATTTGTGGAAACATCTCAATGGGTGTTCTGTCAATTCCTGGAGACTTGTGCTTCACCAGTATCTTCAGCGCAGCCTTGACTTCTTTCTTCAATACCATTGATTTTAGATCATATGCCACCTCCTGAAATGGATGAACATCAACCAATTCTTTTTGGTACAGTGACTTTGTGTATTCCTTTCATCTTCTTTTGATGTTTCCTGAATCTTCAATATATTGCCCATAGAATCTTTGAATATTGCAACTCAAAGCTTAAATTTTTTCTTCAGTTCTTTCAGTTTAACAAATGCTGAGTGTGTTCTTCCCTTTTGATGTCCTAACTCCAGGTCTTTGCACATTTCATTATAATAGTTGGCTTTGTCTTCTTGAGCTGCTCTTTGAAATCTTCTATTCAGCTCTTTTATCTCATCATTTCTTCCATTTGCTTTAGCTACTCTCCATTCAAGGGCAAGTTTCAGAGTCTCTTCTGACATCATTTTGTTCTTTTCTTCCTTTCCTGTCTTTTTGATGATCTTTTGCTTTCTTCGTGGATGATGTTCTTGATGCCATCCCACAGTTCCTCTGGTTTTTGGTCATTGGTGTTCAGTGAATCAAGTCTACTCTTTAGCTGGTCTCTAAATTCAGGAGGGCCATTGTCAAGGTCATATTTGGCTCTCTTGGACTTGTTTTAATTATCTTCAACTTCAGCTTGAACCTGCAAATGAACAGTTAATGGTCTGTTCTACAATCAGCTCCTGGCCTTGTTTTGGCTGAAAATATTGAACTTCTCTATCGCCTCTTGCCATAGGTGTAGTCATTCTGATTCCTGTGTCTTCCCTCTGGTGAAGTCCATGTGTATAGCTGTCATTTATGTTGTTGAAAAAAGGTATCTGCAATGAATAAGTTGTTGGTCTTGCAAAATTCTATCATACGATCTCCAGCTTTATTTCTATCACCAAGGCGGTATTTTCCAACTACCGATAACTCTTCTTTGTTGCCAACTTTTGCATTCCAGTCACCACTGATAATCAACAGATCTTGATTGCACACTCAGTAAATTTCAAACTGCAGAAGTTGATCGAAATCTTCAGTTTCTTCATCTTTAGCTTTGATTCTTGGTGCGTAGATTTTAATAATAGTAGTATATGAAATCCTTTACAACTTCAATATTTTCTCCATCCATCATGAAGCTGTTATTAGGCCAGTTGTGAGGATTTTTGTTTTTTTTATTTTGAGGTATAATCCTTGTAGATGTATGGACATTATCCTGGCACTGACAGCATTGTACTTCAGGAAAGATCTTGAAACAGTCTTTGTGACCATGAATACCACACCATTCCTCGTCAATTTGTCATTCCCGGCATAGTTTATCATATGGTTGTCTGATTCAAAATTGCCAAAATCAGTCCATTTCAGTTCACTAATGCCTAGGATGTCAATTTTTATGCATTCCATTGCATTTTTGACAACTTCCAATGTTCTTAGATTCATACTTCATACATTCTATGTTCTGATTATCAATGGATGTCTTCAGCTGTTTCTACTCATTTTGAAATGTGCCATATCAGCCAAGGAGGTCCCAAAAGTTTTACTCCATCCATGTCATTAAGGTCGTCTTTACTCTGAGGAGTCATCTCTTCCCTGGTCATATTTTGAGTGCTTTCTAACTTGTTGGTCTCATCTTAAAGCACTATGCACTATATTGGACACTGTTTCAGGTCTATTCATAAAGTTTTCCAGTAATATATCACACCGTGTTTTATTGCTATTCATTAAGTTTTCACTGGTCAATTCTTTGAGATAGGGATGGCCTCTTCCTTCTTCCAAGTCTGTCTAGTCTGGAAACTCTGCTGAAACTTGTCCTCCATGGATAACCCTGCTGGCATTTTGCAGGTGGCATAGCCTTCAGCTTCACAGCAACATGCAAGCCATCACAGGATGACAAACTGACAGACAAGTTCATCTCCCTTAGTTGTTCTAAGTGCTCACTTTTCCACCTGTCCTTACCTGCCCAGGGGCCTGGCCTTAAAATAAAGCTGCCCCAGATGTTCCAAGTTGCTGCACACCTGCCTACCTGCCCAAGGGCCTGGCTTGAAATTGCTTAGACTTCATTTATCATAAATATTTATTTCTACATCTCTCTCCCCCAGTAGAATACAAATGTTTGAGGTCCAGGGTTCTATTTCTATTCTTAATGATACCCTTAAACTATCTGGGCATAAAAAACAAAAGAAAACCAAGCCCATTACCTTTCAGTTAATTCTGATTCATAATTACCCATTGTGTTACAGAGTAGATCTATTCTTGGCTATAATCTTTATGGACTCAGATTACGATGGCACTGCTGGGTGGCTTCAGAGTATCAACCTTTAGTCTGGCAGCCAATTACAAACAGCTTGTACCACTCAGGGAGCTTATCTTGGCACACATAGTCAATGTTTAATAAATACACGTTGATTGAGTGATTTCATCAATATACAAATACGCCTCATGAGGTAGGCATTATTACTCTTATTTTCACTTAAGGATGACCAAGGAAGGCTAAGAGAAGGTGAGTGGCTTTCCTACATAACTGACAAGGTCAATGGCTACTAAGAAGCGGAGGTTTG
>NW_006921764.1:4182130-4191547 GCF_000298275.1 Orycteropus afer afer | reverse complement strand
CTATTTTTTTTCCCTTCTTTCTTTCTTTTTTTTCCAGACAGAAAAGGGGAGTGCACTTCATGAAGCAGCCTTGTTTGGAAAGGTGGATGTTGTGCGAATTCTGTTAGAAACAGGTAACATCCTGATTGTTGAGAGGGCTCATCCTGCCAAATAACTGTCTCTGTTTCAGGAGTTTGCATGCACGCACGCACTGCTGTCGAGTCGGATCCAACTCATACAACCCCTCCTTGGATTGTTGAGGAGGTATCTCTATGGAAGTAGATTTCCCAGTCTTCCTTACAAGGAGTGGCTGGTGGGTTTGAGCCACCGGCCTTCTGGTTAGTAGTCAAATGCGTTAGGCACTATGCCACCAGAGCTCCTTCTTTCAGGAGTAGGCACATGAAAATGACAGTTTTCTTTACAAATCACTTTTATTTCATACATTCATTCCAAGTTGCAGACATTTATTCATATCATGGCACCACTTGTCTGTCAGTTTGTCCTACTGTAGTGGCTTTCATGTTGCTATGATGTTGGAAGCTATGCCACTGATGGTTCCAGTACCAGCAGGTCCCCCATAGTGGACAGGTTTCGGTGGAGCTTCTAGACTAAGAAGACTAGGATGAAGGACCTGATGGTATAGTTCTAAATAAATTGGCCAGTGAACACCTTATAAATAGTGGTGGAACATGGATATAGTGCTGGAAGATGAGCTTCTCAGGTTGGAAGGCACTCAAAATGTGACTGGGGGAGAGCTACCTCCTTTAAGTAGAATTGACCTTAATGACATGAATGGAATTAAAATGAGATGAAATAGCAGCAAACATCCATTAATAATGAAAGTGTGGAATGTGCAAAGTATGACTCTAGGAAAATTGGAAATTGTAAAAAATGAAATGGCATGCATAAAAATTGATAACTTAAGCATTAGTGAGCTAAAGTGGACCAATACTGGCCATTTTGAATTGGACAATCATATGATCTACTATGCGGGAAATTGAAGAAGAATGGCACTGTGGTAATTAACTTATGTCAATTTGGCTGTGCCTGGTTTTGAGTGGCTGGGCAGCTGGATGTATTTATTCTCCATGATGAGACTGGTGGTCATCTCCATGGTGGAATCTACTGGAGCAGCTGAGTAACTGCCTTAGGGATGTGGTCTGCTTCCAGTGTATAAAAAGAAGCTTTGAGAAAGGTCTCTGCAGCTTTTTGACATGCTTGGACCCTGCACGTAGCCTACTCTTTATTCAACAGCCTGCCGTGTTTCCTGCTGATCTTGGGACTGTCTCTGGACTTGTACTAGAGGCTTGCTATATTGTTTGGTAATATAGGGACTATGCCATTTTACTTGTCAACCTTGGGCTTGTTAGCCTCAGCATCCAGCAACTGCTTGAGTGGAGAGAGGCCTTCAGCTCCAGTGGGCCAGGAACTAGAGGAAGAGTTGAAGCTCACGATTG
Organism: Orycteropus afer afer; assembly: GCF_000298275.1. Classification (NCBI taxonomy): domain Eukaryota; kingdom Metazoa; phylum Chordata; class Mammalia; order Tubulidentata; family Orycteropodidae; genus Orycteropus; species Orycteropus afer. Next base: position 4,190,111 of record NW_006921764.1, on the reverse strand, counting down.
AGGGGTTTTCACCCAGCCCCAAGAGCTGGCACTTTGAACTCAGACTTCTAGCCTCCTAAACTGTAAGAAAATAAACTCCTGTTTGTTAAAGTGACCCATCTGTTATTTCTGTTAGAGCAGCACTAGAGGACCAAAGCAGGCATCTTAGTCATCATCAAAAAGAACATTTCAAGATCTGTCCTAAAGCACAGTGCTGTCCGTGATGGGATAATATCCATACATGTACAAGGAAGACAAGTTAATACAACTGTTCTACAAATATAGGCAGAACTCACTGACACCAAACATGAAGAAATTGAAGATTTTTACCAACTTCCTCATTCTGCTATTGATCAAACATGCAACTAATAAGCCCAAACCCAGTGCCATTGAATTGATTCAGACTCTTAGTGACCCTATAGAACAGAGAAGGATTGCACCATAGGGTTTCCAAGGCTGTAAGTCCTTGTGGAAGCAGATTGCCTCATCTTTCTCACACAGAGTGACTGTGGGTTTGAACCATTAACTTTTGAGTGAGCAGCTGAATTCTTTGACCATTGCATCTGCACTGATAATTACTGGTGACTGGAATATAAAAGTTGGAATAAAAAAAGGATTGGTAAACATATGAAGAAATACTCATGATGATTAGCCATTAGAGAGATGTAAATCAAAACAACAAGATGCCATCTTGCCCCAGCACTAGTAGCAAAGTTCAACAAAACAGAAAATAACAAATGCTGGCAAGGATGCGGAGAGATTGGTACTCTGATACACTGCTGGTGGCACTGTAAAATGGTACAGCCACCATGGAAAGCAGTATGGCAGTTCCTTAAAAAGTTGGAATTAGAAATGCCATTTGACTCAGCCAATCCATTACTAGGTATGTATCATAAAAAAGTGAGAGCCATGACAAGAACAGACATTTGCACACCCATGTTCATTACAGCACTATTTACAATAGCCAGAAGATGGAAACAACCTAGGTGTCTATTAATTGAGGAATGGATAACCAAACTATGGTATATACACACAATGGAATACTATGCAGCCCTAAAGAATAACGTAGAATCTGCAAAACACTGCATAACATGGATGAACTTGGAGGATATTATGCTGAGTGAAATAAATCAATCACAGAAGGACAAATATTGTATTAGTCCATTACTGTAAAAAGTCAAGGAAAGGTTTATATATGGAAGGAAATTTTCTTTGTTGTTTACCAGGGGTGAGGGTGAGGAGGGTAGAGAACACTGTTAGATAGGTAGAGATAAGTATTGATTTGGGTGAGGAGAAGGGCAGCGTACCAAATGTGAGTGATCAACACGGTGGCATTGAGGATGAGGAAGACAGAGAGAGGTACATGGGAGGTGCAGACAACAAAGATGAACCCTTTTGCACATACAGTACTGCGTTGTCAGTGAAAGCAAACATGGGTATATGAGTGGATAGATGGGTGGACAGGCTGAACTATTAGATATGTCTATGCAGTGGGGAGTGTACCCAAGACCATGTATAAGGTTGGCAGACAATGGTTCTACAAGTGTATTTGTGTGTTCTGTAAGAATTCCCAGGTATATAGTAGAGCTGACAAGGGACAAGGTTGTAGTCACTTCTTGGTCACAGCCAGCTACCCAGAGGGAGTGAGTAGTTGAACCTGTGGGCTCAGGACCATAGTCACAGGGGACTTCAAGCTCAATTGGCATAACATACTACACAAAACATTGTTCCATCTCCTACTTTGGAGAATAGTGACTAGGATCTTAAAAGCTTGCAAGCAGCCATCTAGATGCAACAATGGGTCTTTCTTCATCCAGAGCAAAGAAGAATGAAGAAAACCAAAGATTCATGGAAACAATTAGTCCTAGTGACTGGTACACCATGCAATTCTCAGCCTATATGACTATGATACCAGAAGAACTAGATGGTGCCCAGCTACCAATGTCAACCACTTGAGAGGGATGTATGTAGGAGATCCTGGATAGAGAGGGAGAACAGTGTGGAACAAAACTCAAAATCATTTGGGGGAAAAAAAAAGGGGACCAGGTTTGTTGGTCTGATAGAGCCTGATGGAACCCCTGAGACTATAGCCCCTAGCTGACCTTCAGGTCTGGAATTGAACCCACTCCTGTGGCTCCCAGCCAAGGAAAAGACAGGCATATGAGTTGAGCATTTACCTGAGGTAGATACACTCCTTGGAGAGAACAATCATGGGAGAAAGAAGGGCTGTTATGCACAGGGAGACAGCTCAGGGGGCAGGAGTGCATGGAGGGAGGAACATAGGGAAGAGGTAACTATCGGGAGGAAGTGGGAGGGGAGCTGTTGCATTGTGATAAATTGTAGTCATTGTCATGAGACAACGTGTGTGTGAACTGCTATATGGAAAGTGAATTTATTCTGTAAACTTTTACCCAAATCACAATTAAAAAAATAATTAAATCAAAGGCTTGGTAGTTGGAAAATATGGTCTTGGTGATAGACATGAAACTGGAGATCCCATGACAGAATTTTGCAACACCAACCACTTATTCATTGCAAATACCCTTTTTCAGCAACATAAAAGGTGACTATAAATGTAGACCTCATAGGAGGGAATACACGGAAATCAAACGGATTTCATTTATGGAAAGAGATGATAGAAAAGCTCAAAAATCATCCATCAGAACAAGGACAGGGACCAACTGCAGAACAAATCATCAATTGCTCACATGCAAGTAAATGTTGAAGCTGAAGAAAATTAAAACAAGTTCATGAGACCATAGTCACAGGGGACATCAAACTCAATTGGCATAACATACTACACAAAACATTGCTCCATCTCCTCCTTGGGCGAGTAGCAACTGGGATCTTAAGCTTGCAAACATCCATCTAGATGCAATGATGAGTCTTTCCTCATCCAGAGCAAAGACGAATGAAGAAAACCAAAGATTCATGGAAACAATTAGTCTTCACAACTTGTGCACCATGTGATCCATAGCCTATACGACTATGAGACCAGAAGAACTAGATGGTGCCCAGCTACCACTGTCAATCACTCAGAGAGGGATCTATGTAGGAGATCCTGGATAGAGAGGGAGAACAATGTGGAACAAAACTCAAAATCATTTGGGGGGAAAAAAAAAGGGGGAACCAGGTTTGCTGGTCTGATAGAGCTTGGTGGAACCACTGAGACTATGGCCCCTAGCTGATCTTCAGGTCTGGAATTGAACCCACTCCTGTGGCTCCCAGCCAAGGAAAAGACAGGCATATGAGTTGAGCATTTACCTGAGGTAGATACACTCCTTGGAGAGAATAATCATGGGAGAAAGAAGGGCTGTTATGCACAGGGAGACAGCTCAGGGGGCAGGAGTGCATGGAGGGATGGACACAGGGAAGAGGTAACTATCGGGAGAAAGTGGGAGGGGAGCTGTTGCATTGTGGTAAATTGTAGTCAATGTCATGAGACAACATGTGTGTGAACTGCTATATGGAAAGTGAATTTACTCTGTAAACTTTCACCCAAATCACAATTAAAAAAAACAAAAACAAAAACAAAAACAAAAAAGTCCATGAGAGCCAAAGTACAACCTTGAGTATATCCCCTGAATTCAGAGACCATTTCAAGGATAGATTTGGCACATTGAACACTAAAGACTGAAGACCAGAGTTATTGGAGGTCAGCTCTTTGGCATGGAGGGGCCTAGGGAATGTTTTTTTTTTTTTTTTGCGGCTGTCTGAACCTGGTGGAAAGTTGCAGCCCCCTTATAATTGGAGTCTATGCCGAACTTGAGCTGTGGACCTGTTAGTAATGGTATAATGTCATCATTAGCTGCCCACTGAAAGCCCTGGAAATGGCTCCTGGTGCCTCGGAGCCTTTTCTTCCCCCCTTCTTTTCTTTCTCCTTTCCCCACCTCTCCCCTGCCTTATCCAATAGAAAAAACACATTAAGCCACCGTAACACCTGCTGGCTCAAATCCTAACTCATTTCATGACAGACAGACCTGCATCCACATTCTACACAGTGATTCCATCATCAGAAAGAAAACTGCAGAGCAACCCAGCACACCTGAATTATTAACCTAAATAAATAAATAAATAAATAAAATACACCAGCTCCAACTTTCCAAAAACATTAAATCGTAAAACCAAGACAAAGCAAACCAATACATAACTAACAGTTAAAGACAACTTCAAAATGTCTAGGAAACAACAGGCAACCTCAAATCAAACAAACAAACAAAAAAAACCAGGATAAGACAGTAGAAGTAAAATCCCAAATAAAAGTCTCATTAAACATGGAGGAAGAGAAGGCAATAGATCCAAGAAGGAATTTAGAAGGTATGTTTATAGAACTCTACAAGAGCTTAAGGAAACCCCAAACAGAATCAAGGAGAACACAGACAGTACCCTGGAAGAACTCAGGAAAACTATTCAAGAACAAAATAACAAGATTAATAAAGACTGAAGACCAGATGAGTTGTTGGATGACATCATACAAGAGGAAAACCAAAGGTCATTTAAAAAGAGGAAAAAAAGAACAAAATGGATGTCAGAAGAGCCTCTGAAACTTTCTCTTGAATGGACAGTAGCTAAAGAGAATGGAAGAAATGGTGAAAAAGCACTGAACAGAAGATTTCAAAGGGAGGTTTGAGAAGACAAATTCAAGCGTTATAATGAAATCTGCAAACACATGGAGTTAGGAAACCAGAAGGGAAGAACACACTCAGCATTTTTTTAGCTGAAACAATTGAGGGAAAAAGCCTCAAATTGTAATTTTGAAGGGTTCTATGGACAAAACATTGAGCCACGCAGGAAACATCAAAAGATGGGAGGAATACTCAGAGTCACTGTACCAAAAAGAATTGGTCTATATTCAGACGTTTCAGGAGGTAGCATATGGTCAAGAACCAATGATGATATTGTAGAAAGACGTCCAAGTTGCACTGAGGGCATTGGTTAAAAACAAGCTCTAGGAATTGATGGAGTACCCACTGAGATGTTTCAGCAAAGAGATGTAGTTCTGGAAGTGCTTGCTTGTTTATGATAAAAAATTTGGAAGACCTGGCCAACCAACTGGAAGAGATTGATATTTGTGCCCATTCCAAAGAAAGATGATCCAAAAGGATGTGGAAAGTTTTCAATAATATCATTAATATCATCTGCAATTAAAGTTTTATTGAAGATAATTCAGACACAGTTGCAGCAGTACATTGACAGGGAAATGTCAGAAATTCAAGTTGGATTCAGAAGAGGACATGGAATGAGGGATAGCATTGCTGTTATTAGAAATGCTATCGGCTGAAAGCAGAGAATACCAGAAAGATGTTTAGTTGTGTTTTCTTGACTATAATGAACATCCTACTGTGAAAATCATAATAAATTATGGGTAACATTGTGAAGAATGAGAATTCTGGAACACTTAATTGTGCTCATGTAAAACCTGTACATGGACCAAAAGGCAGTCTTTCAAACAGAGTAATGGGATACTGCATGGTTTAAAATCAGGAAAAGTGTGCATCAGTATTATATTCTTTCACCATACTTATTCAGTCTGTATGTTGTTGTTATTGTTAGTTGCTGTCGAGTTGTCTCTGACTCATAGCGACTTAGTATCCACAGAATGAAACACTGCCCGGTCCTGTGCCACCCTCATGATCCTTGCTATACCTGAACCCATCGCTGCAGCCATTGTGTCTATATCTCAGTGAGGGCCTTCCCATTCTTCATTGACCCTCCACTTTACCAAGCATGATATCCTTCTCCAGGGAATGGTTCCTTTTGAAAACATGACCAAAGTAGGTGAGAAGTCTGCCCGTGCTCACTTCCCAGGGAGCATTCTGTCTGCACTTCCTCCAGGACAGATTTGTTAGTCCTTTCATCTGACCATGGTATTCTTAGCATTCTCCTCCAACACTAAAACTCAACAGCATCAACTCTTCTTCGGTTTTTTTTAGTCATTGTCCAGCTCTCACATGCATTAGAGGTGATTGAAAATACCATGGGTTGGGTTAGGCACACCTTAGTCTTCAAGGAGACATCTTTGCTCTTCATCACTTGAAAGAGGTCCTTTGCAGGAGATTTCTCCAGTGCAGTACATCGTCTGATGTCTTGACTGCTGCTTCCATTGATGTTCATCCAAGTAATATGAAATCCTTGACAACTTCAATCTTTTCTCCATCCACCGTGAAGCTGTTTATTGGACCAGTTGTGAGGATTTTTGTTTTCTTTATATTGCAGTATAATCCACACTGCAGACTGTAGTCTTTAATCTTCATCAGTTAGTGCTTCAAGTCATCCTCACTTTCAGCAAGCAAAGTTGTGTCATCTGTGTATCACAGGTTGTTAATGAGTCTTCCTCCAATCCTGATACCATGTTCGTCTTCATTTAATCTAGCTTTTTGGATTACTTCCTCAGCATACAAATTAAATCAATATGGTGAAAGGATACAACCTTGATGTCCTCACTTCTTGATTTTGAAACATGCAGTATCCTCTTGTTCTGTTTGAATGACAGCCTCCTGGTCTGTGTACAGGTTTCTCATGAGTACAATCAAGTGTTCTGGAATTTCCATTCTTCTCAATGTTATCCACAATTTGTTATGATCCACACAATCAAATGCTTTTGCATAGTCAATAAAACACATGTAAACATCTTTCTGGTATTCTTTGATTTCACCTAAGATCCATCTGACATCAGCAATGACAGCCCTCATTCCAAGTCTTCTTCTGAATCCAGCTTGCATTTCTGGAAGTTCTCTGTCAATATACTGCTGCAACCGTTTTTGATATATCTTCAGTAAGTTTTTTGAATTATCTTCAGTAAGATTTTACTTGCATTGTTCAATAATTTTTGCATCCTGTGGGATCACCTTTCTTTGGAATGGGTACAAATATGGATCTCTTCCAGTCAGTTGGGCATGTAGCTGTCTTCCAAATCTCTTGGCATAACTGAGTGAGTGCCTCCAATGGGGCATCCATTTGTTGAAACATCTCAGTGGGTATTCCATCAATTCTTGCAACCTTGTTCTTTGCCAATTCTTCAGTGCAGCTTTGACTTCTTCTTTAAATACCATTGGTTCTAGATCATCTGCCACCTCCTGAAATGGATGAACATCGACCAGTTTTTTTTTTTTTTTGGCATAGGCACTCTGTGTATTCCTTCCATCTTCTTTTGATGCTTCCTGCATCGTTCAATATTTTGTCCATAGAATCTTTCAATATTGCAACTAGAGGCTTAAATGATTTCCTCAATTCTTTCCGCTTGAGAAATGCCGAGTGTGTTCTTCCCTTTTGTTTTTCTAATTCCAGGTCTTTGCACATTTCACTATAGTAATTGGCTTTGTCTGCTTGAGCTGCTCTTTGAAGTGTTCTGTTCAGCTCTTTTATATTGTCATTTCTTTCATTTGCTTTAGCTACTCTCTGTTCAAGGGCAAGTTTCAGAGTCTCTTCTGACATCAATTTTGGTCTTTTCTTCCTTTCTTGTCTTTTAAATGATCTTTTGCTTTCTTCATGGATGATGTTCTTGATGTCATCGCACAATTCCTCTGCTTTTTGGTAATTGGTGTTCAGTGCATCAAATCTATTCTTTAACTGGTCTCTAAATTCAGGAGGGATATTATCAAGGTTGTTTTGTTGTTGTTATGTGCAGTAGACACATAATGAACTTGGGTGAAGGGAAAGGTAATGTAAAATAAGGGAGAGATCAGCATAATATGACCAAGGCAAAATAAGATACTGGTAGGTGCACAGACGACCTATTGCACTGGGCAAATCTGCTGCAAAAGATCTCTTTAAAGTGTTCAAAAGCAAAGATGTCTCTGAAAAAATAAGGTATGCCTAACCCAAGCCAGCCCCAGGGTTACAGGTGAGGAGAGACAACTCAGGGACGCCCGAAGTAGCAAGCAGGAAGAGCAGGAGAAAGGGGATTAAAAGCCAGGAAGCCAGACAGAAGAGCAGTCAGCCGAAGGGATTAGGTAAGGAGAGGCAACTCGGGCCCGCCCAGAGTAGCAGGCCGGGAGAGCAG
>NW_006921764.1:4170469-4177170 GCF_000298275.1 Orycteropus afer afer | reverse complement strand
TGGTCATGTTGTCAGAAGGGACCATTCCCTGGAGAAGGATGTTATGCTTGGTAGGGTGGAGGGTCAACGAAAGAGGGGGAGGCCTTCAACGAGATATATTGACACGGTGGCTGCGATGATGGGCTCAAGTATAGCAGGGATTGTGGGTCTGGCATGGGATGGGGCAGTGTTTCGTTCTGCTGTGCATGGGGTCGCTATGAGTCGGAAATGACTCGATGACACTTAACAACAACAACAGCCCAAGCCAGTGGAGCTCTGGTAGTGCAGTGCCTAAGGCATTTCACTGCTAACCAGTAGGCTGGCAGTTCAAACCCAGCAGCCACTCCTCGGAAGGACGGTTGGGCAGTCTACTTCTGTAGTGATACTGCCTCGGAAACCCAAGGAGGGGTCGCTATGAATCAGATCTGACTTGATGGCAGTGAGTTTGGTTTTCTGAACCCAAGCCATGGTGTTTTCTGTTGCCTCATATACATGTAAAAGCTGGACAGTGAATAAAGAAGACCAAAGAGGAAATGGATGCTTTTGCATTGTGGTATTGGCGAAGAATACTGAAAGTACTAAGGACTGCCAGAAGAACTCACAAATCTGTCCTAGATGAAGTGTAGCTGGAATGCTCCTTGGAAGCAAGAATGGCCAGACTTTGTCTCCCCTACTTTGGTCATGTTGTCAGAAGGGACCATTCCCTGGAGAAGGGTATCATGCTTGCTGAAGTGGAAGGTCAGTGAAAAAGGGGAAGGCCCTAAAGGAGATGGATTGATGCAGTGGCTGCAATGATGGGCTCAGGGATAGTAAGTATTGTGAGGACCAGGCAGTGTTTCTTTCTGTTGTACACAGTGTGGCTATAAGTCGTAGCCAACTTGACAGCACCTAACAACAACAGCAGGTGCACAAGAATGAAAGACAAAAAAGGTAAATACTAGTATATACATAATTCTCCAGTAACAGCAATAACAAATAATATCTACAAGTACATAAACAGGTAGATATGCAAGCTGATCAGATGTGAGAAGGTAATGGGAGTACATCCACAAGTATATTTAGCTTTGGCAGAGGACATTCTACATATGTATTTCTATATGTTCCATATATATCCAAGATACAGTAGAGCATATAGAGGGCTAAGTTTTGAAAACTTATTAGGCATAACTAAACATCTTGAGGGGATGAGTAACTGGACTTTAAGACTTAGGACCACAGTCTGGGGGACCATCTAGTCAATTGGCATAACATAGTCCTACATTGTCCATAGTCCATAGTTCTACATCATCCACTGAATAGTGACTGAGGTCTAAAAAACGTGTGAGTGGCCATCTAAGATGCAACTATAGGTCTCTCCCTGTCCAGAGCAAAGAAGAGTGAATAAAATCAAAGACTTGAGGAAACAATGAGTCCGAAGGACTAATGAACCATGGGATCCAATAGCCTCCATGATCAGAAGAACTAGATGGTACTCGACTCTTATTACTGACCATTCTGATCACGATCACAATAGAAGGTCCTAGACAGAATAGGAGAAAAAAAAGGTAGAACAAAATTGAAAATCATAAAAAAAGACTAGACTTACTGGTCTGGTAGATACTGATAGAATTTCTAAGACTGTGACCCTTAGATACCCTTCAAGACTGGAACTGAACCCACCCCAGGGGATTAACTTTAAGCCAAACAATAGACAGGCTTATAAAGGGAATAATAACAGCGGAGAGGAACATACTCCTCAGTACAATCAACCATCTGAGTCCAAAAGGGCAATATTTGCCTCAAAACAAAGCTCAGAAGGCAGGAAGGGGCAGGGAAGGATGAATAGAAACAAGGAACCCAGGGAGGATTGAAAAGAGTAATGTTGCATTGAGGGGATTGTAACCATGGTCACAAAGCAAAGTATTTATAAATTGTTGAATGGCAAACTAATATGCTGTATAAACTTCCCCTCAAACTACAAGAAAAAGTAAAAAAAAAAGTGTGAAAAACCAAAGATGTCACCTTGAGAACAAAGGTGTGCCTCACCAAAGCCATGGTATTTTCATTCCCTTTGTATATGTGTGAAAAATGAACAATGAATAAGGAAGATCAACAAATAATTGATGCATTTGAATTATGGTGTTGGCCAAGAGTATTATATACACCATGGATTACCAGAAGAATGAACAAATCTGTCTTAGAAGAGCACAGCCAGAATGTTCCTTACAAGTAAGGATGGCAAGAGTGTGTCTCGTGTCTTTTGGACATGTTATCAGGAGGCACCAGTCCCTAGAGAAGAGTTCATACTTAGTGAAGAAGAAGGTTAGTGAAAAAGAGGAAGATCATCAATGAAACGGATTGACATAGTGTCTACAGCAGTGGGCTCAAACATGACAACACTTGTAAGTATGGTGCGGGACTCAGAAATATTTTGTTCTGTTATATATTTATATATATGTGTATGTGTGTATGTATATATATACACACATATATATACAGGAGCTCTGGTAGCATAATGCCTAAGGCATTATGGTTCTGTTAACCAGAAGGCTGGCGGTTCAAACCCACCAGCCACTACTCGGAAGGAAGATGGGGCAATCTACTTCTGTAGTGATACTGCCTCAGAAACCTAGGGAGGGGTCATTCTGAGTTGGGTCCAACTCGATAACAACAACAACATATATATAAAATGCAAGCTGGATTCAGAAGAGGAGTGGAATGAGGGATATCATTGCTGATGTCAGATGGATCTTGGCTAAAATCAGAGAATACCTGAAAGATGTTTACTTGTGTCTTATTGACTATGCAAAAGTATTCGATTGTGTGGATCATAACAAATTGTGGATAATATTGAGACGAATGAGAATTCCAGAACACTTAATTGTGGTCATGAGAAACTTGTACATAGACCAGGAGGCTGTTGTTCGAAACAGAACAAGGGACGCTGCATGGTTTAAAATCAAGAAGGGAGTGCGTCAGGGTTATATCCTTTCACCAGACTTATTCAATCTGTATGCTGAGCAAAGATTCTGAGAAGCTGGACTGTATGAAGAAGAAGGTGGCATCAGTAGTGGAGGAAGACTCATTAACAACCTATGTTATGCAGACAATACAACTTTGCTTGCTGAAAATGAGGATGACTTGAAACACTTACTGATGAAGGTTGAAGACTGCAGTCCACAGTTCCCCATCTCTTCTGAATCTAGCTTGTATTATATCTATATCTATATATATCTATATAGATATATATCTATATAGATATAGATATAGATATAGATAGGAGCTCTGGTAGCATAGTGGCTAAGGCACTTGACTGCTAACCAGAAGGCTGGTGGTTCAAACCCACCAGCCACTCCTCGGAAGGAAGGTTGGGCAATCCTACTTCCGTAGTGATACTGCCTCGGAAACCCAAGGAGGGGTCACTATGAGTCAGGGCCGACTTGACAGCAAATAACAACAACAACAACAACATATATATATATATATATATATATATATATATATATATATGCGTGCACAAACACATATATATATGTTATATATATCAAATATATATAACAAAATATTTCTGAGTCCCACATCATACTTACAAGTGTTGTCAGTCTGGTTTACACCTCAATATAAAGAAAACAAAAATCCTCACAGTGGGACCTGTGATCAATGGACAAAAGATTGAAGTCGTCAAAGACTTCATATTACTTGGTTCCACAGTCAACACCAATAGAAGCAGCAGTCAAGATATCAGATGTCATATAGCATTGGGCAAATCTGCTGCAAAGGATCTCTTTCAAGTGCTGAAGAGCAAAGATGTTCTCTTGAAGACTAAGGTACACTTGATACAGGCCATGTCATTTTCAGTTGCCTCATATACATGTGAGAGCTGGATGATGAAAAAGGAAGACCAAAGAAGACTCGATGCTTTTGAGTTGTGGTGTTGGTGAAGAATGCTGAAAGTACCATGGACTTCTAAAAGAACTAACAAATCTGTCTTGGAAGAATGCTCCTTCCGGAATGCTCCTTGGAAGCGAGAATGACCAGACTTCGTCTCACCTACTTTGGTCATGTTGTCAGAAGGGACCATTCCCTGGAGAAGGATATCATGCTTGGTGAAGTGGAGGTACGACGAAAAAGGGGAAGACCTCAACGGGATGGACTGACACAGTGGTTGCAATGATGGGCTCAGGTGATAGCAGGGATCGTCGATCTGGCACAGGACTGGGCAGTTTCATTCAGCTGAACGAGAGGCCGCTTTGAGTCAGATATGACTCGATGGCACCTAACAACAACATGTTGGGGTCTCACTGTGAGTTGGAAAAAAAAGAAGCTCTGGTGGCGTGGTGGTTAAAGCATTTGGGTGCTAACCAAAGGGCCCATGATTTGAACTCACCAGTTGCTATTGGGAGGAAGATGAGGCAATATGCTTTTGTAAAGATTTACAGCCTTAGTAACTCTATGGGGCAGTTCTACTCTGTCCTATAGGGTCATTATGAATCAGAATCAACTGGATGGCAGTGGTTTTTTTTTTTTTTAAATGAGTCAGAATTGTTTCAACAACTCCTAACATTTCATATCATGTAGAATTGCACCTCATTGTTTAGATAAAATTGACATAAATATGCACCTTCATTTGTTCAATAGATGTTTTAGTAAAATGCTCTTTGACACAATTTTATACATTTAAGTACACTAGAGAAACTGCTAAAAACAATTCAGAGCTAGATCCCGTAGGAATATCCATTTAACTTAATGTTGCACGCAAAAATTTAGCATATAAGATTAAAAAAAAATTGTGGCTATATTGGTATGAAAAATTGGCTAAATACATTCTGTTAGTTCTTTTAATGCCAGCAAGTCAAGAAGCTTAGAATTTTGTGGGACACTGAATCAGTAAGATTTCAAGGATTACGTAGTAACTTAATTTGAGTTTTATCTATCTGAAAGCTCAACCGCCAGTGATAGAGTTAGGGTTACGGTAGGTGGTACTTTTTTCCTTGTTCAGCTTTAAGTGCCGAGGGCCTAATCTAGGGTCCTTGGACCCCTTTCTGGATGATGGGTGAGCTTCTGTATGCATAATGCAGTGAATTTGTGTTTAATGGATCATGTTATGTTGTTGTTGTTATGTGCCGTCGAGTCGGCCCCGACTCATAGTGACTCCTCCTTGGGTTTCCGAGGCTGTATCACTACGGAAGTAGGATTGCCCAACCTTCCTTCCGAGGAGTGGCTGGTGGGTTTGAACCGCAGCCTCCTGGTTAGCAGTCAAGTGCCTTAGGCACTATGCTACCAGAGCTCCCGCCACACAGCCTAGTCCAGGCAACGTTCAAATGCAGCAGTTCCACTCCTAGGTATATATCCAAAAGACTTGCAAACAGAAACTTGAACACCAATGTTCATTGCGGCATTATTCACGATAGCCAGGATGCCCATCAACAGATGAAAGGATAAATAAAATGTGGTATATATATACAGTGGAATACTACTCAGTCAGCAGCCATACTACAACATAGAAGACATTATGCTGAAGAAAATCAGTCAATTACAAAAGGACAAATATTGTATAACCTCACTTATATAAAAAGACAAGAAAAGGCAAATGTATAGAGAAAAAGTTTATTACAGGTTACAGGAGAGGGAGAAGGAGCTCTGGGGGCATAGGGGATAAGGCAGATAAGGGGTCAGCAGTTCAAACCTATCAGCCACTCCGTGTGAGGAAGTTGAGGCAATCTACTTCGGTAAGGAATCAACTAGATGGCAGTAAGTTTGATTTTTGGTTTGAGGGGTGGAAGGGAGCGTAAAAGGAGCAGGGCTAATGGTGATGGAAACATCGCATTTATTAAGGGTAGAGTTACACAGCCAATTACTGTAATTGTTAATAAGTTATACACCTGTAAAAGGTTGAATTGGCAAGTTGTGTGATAGATACATTTATGACAATGACAAAAAGAAAGACTAGCTTCTGAGGCTGGTTGTGTACAACCAAAAACCTCACGGGATTTGGTTCCTTGCTTTCGAAGTTTAGGGTCCTGGTTTCATGGGACATCCTCATCAATTGGCCTAATGGAATGTTTAGTGCTTCTGTTCTCCTTCCTAGTTTGTTGTACAGGGTCGGCCAGGAATCTTAAAAGCTTGCAATTGGCCATCCAAGACACAGCAATTGGTCTCTAATCACCTGGAGCAACCGAGGAAGAAGTAGAGACAGGAGCAGGAGGAGGATATGGAATGTGTAGCAAATTGCCTCCAGGAACAACTGCTTCCTTTGCTGGGAGACCAGAAGAACTGGATGGTGCCTGGCTACCATTATTGAACATTGTGATCAAAAGTTTCTATAGAAGAATCTTTTGGTCAAAAGGGGAATGATAAAGGACAGAATTTCAGATTCTCATGGGCTTCAGACTTCCTGGAGCCATGAAGGTTGGAAGACTCCCTAAAACAATTGCCCTGAAATAATCTTTAAATCTTAAACCAAAAATATCCCCTCAAGTCTTCTTAAAACCAAAGCTTAACTAGTCCAAAATGTCTGCCTTGACCATCAGGCTCCTTTAAGATCCATCTATATGGGATCTAATTGACAACAGCAACTGGAAAAATTCGATAGGAAACTTTGGGAGCAGTGAGTTTATTTATTTATTTATTTATATTGTGATTTGGGTGAAAGATTACAGAGCAAATTCACTTTCCATACAGCAGTTCACATACACTCTGTCTCATGACATTGACTACAATTTCCCACAATGCAACAGCTTCCC
>NW_006921764.1:4137586-4170144 GCF_000298275.1 Orycteropus afer afer | reverse complement strand
CTACTTCCGTAGTGATACTGCCTCGGAAACCCAAGGAGGGGTCGCTATGAGTCGGGGCCGACTCGACGGCACATAACAACAACAACAACAATGGCCCCCAGTAGGAAAAAAACCATTAGATAAAAACACCTGAATTAGAATGGTGAATGTGTGGGCCTGTAAAATATGTATTTCTAGAATGGCAGAAGCTAGAAGGAGCAAGTTTAGAAGGAGTATTTAGGAAGATTTGAAACTAGTAGAAATGAAATGAAGGGAGCCCTGGTAGTGCAGTGGGTAAGCACTTGCTTGCTAATTAAAAGTTCAGTGGTTCAAACCTGCCGGCTGCTCCGTGTGAGAAAAATATGGTAGTCTGCTTCCATAAAGATTTCAGCCTTAGAAACTCTATGGGGGTAATTCTAGCTAATCCTGTCCTGTAGGATCCGAAGATGAGTTGGAATCAACTTGACAGCAAGGGATTTGGTTTAGAAATCAAATACATTAACCACTTCAAGTAGATTTAGACTTTATGAAAGGGATTCCAAGAATGAGTGAATGAATAGGTTTCTAAACCTAAAAAAAGATCTCTGTCCATGTCAAAGAGAGAAATTAATCCCTGTAAGGTTCTGACAATTGCCTGGTTCATTAAAGAGCAGAATATTTTCTCGAAGCTTTTGTATTGTGAACTACAGAAGACAGATCAGTGTTCCCTATTAATAAGGTGAATTCTCCTTCTAGTTACCTCATCAGCTGAGTGGCTGGTGTTTGTGGGCTGCAGTACTTTATTTCAGAGGAAATGCTCTGAAGCAACAAAAACATGGACTTACTTGTCTGTGTTCATGTCTGTGTGCCAAATGAAATGAACTGAAATTGGAGCTGAGGTCAGAATTTCTTACAGGATCCAAAAGCATGGGCACAAATTCATACTTGGAAATAAATGGGTGTGAATTTTTCATGTTATGGATTATATTTAGTGGGTTTATTTCCTTCTGTAAAAAACAAATGAAAAAACATTGGCAAAACTACTGAATTATGATTATGCTTACACAAACTAAAATATCATGTATATTTAACTTTGACATGTAATACAGTGATATCATAAATTATTTTGGGCAGCCAAATAAATATGTGCTGGTTATATGTCCCTAAATAAATTTAAGCAAATGTTTAATAATCTTACCGTGATAAACTAATATTTGGGGCTAGATCCTGAAAAGTGAATTAGGTGTTTGGAAAGTTTATACATTTTTTTTTCTTGTATGTGTGGTGGGTGAAAATTATTTACTTCATTAAAATGACTTATTTCATTTCATACCATAAGTATGGTAAATACTTATTCAGAACTAAAATAATTCCAAAAGTGTTTTTATTACACACTTGAAGAAGTTTGCTCACAAGGTAGATGATGTGTGTGGCTGACATGGAATGTAATCTATACATAAATATCATGGGACATTCAATTTATTTTCTAAAATAATGATACCTTTTGAACTTTTGGGAATGCTCAAGTATTCTAAAACTGTTTTTATATTACTCACATTCTATGTGATTGTTATTTATTAAACATTTTTACCATCTATACAGAAAATAAACATCACATGACCATTATACTTTAAGAATTCACATTCTAAACCAATAATGTTTTTCAGCTTGACACTGTATCATTTATTTAACAAGCTATGGGGTCCTATAGAGAATCCTAATGTTTAGATCAGTACCCTTTGAAAATCAATTCATTATCAAGAGTATTCTTAATCTTTGGTAGCAGTAGACCCCCACCTTCTTCCTTGCTAAAATCGTGTGTATGTGTGTAGCTTAATTATTTTTAAAACCACCTTCAAAATCCGATCTGTATACATTTCACATTAGAGAAGTTATATATTGACAGTATCTTCTGATGATTTTCCAGTGTTGTACATCTAGTGAGTTTTTCTTTTTCTTTTAGGAATTGATGCCAACATAAAGGATAGCTTAGGTAGAACTGTCTTAGACATTCTGAAAGAACATCCATCTCAGAAATCTCTTCAGATTGCAACACTCCTACAAGGTAAACGATACCGAATGATGGATGAGTTTTCCTTAAAGTCAAGATTAAATTAAAACTGTAATAAAATTTTCTTTTGGCTTTTGAGTTAATGTTTACTTTTGAATATGGTTCAGCTTTTAAACTAAATGACAGTACATTTAATGTTTTATTTATGTTTTTCAATTTTTTCTTAATACTCAGTGTTAAGAAAAAAAGCTAAAGTATTATTTCACTTACTAGATATGAAGTCTTTTTTAAAATTCTTATGGTAAATATGCAGTTATGAACTTAACCTTAAAACTAAAAATAGTGATGATTATGTGTATTACCTTGTATTTGAATGATACTTTAAGAATTTTCAGGGCTTTTGTTATTTTGTCTGATTTATATAATAGCTGTGAGGTACATATGTCAGATGTCATTTCTCTCCTTTTTATCATATGGAGGAAGTTGAAGCTCCAGGAGATGATGACTTTTTCAAAGTTACATCCCATCCAGAAGCAGAGCTGTTACATAAATGCTAATTTAGCAATAAAACCCAAAATTGTATTTAGCTGAAAGAATGCATATTATTTCCTCTCCAACTTCTTAATCCAGTAGTAGTACAAGGTGACTCAATCTTGCCAACCTTTGTTTTTGGAAAGGATCATTTAAGGACTTCTGTACTAGCTACAGTCAGTGGGCCTGTTGAAGGTGTGACGCCATCTAGGTACTGCTTTCTATCTGCAGAATTGCACACATCCCTGTTGGATCTCAAACTTAATGAAAAATCTAGATGCCAATGCTGTCCCCTTCTCGTTTGGTGATTAGGCCTGCCATGTAGCATGGTCCCTTAAAAGCCCTGTGTGATCTTTCTTTCCTGTTGTTGCTTAGTGCCTATCCTGCTCCTGGTGTTGATCCCCTCTGTCCTTGCAGTCTGGCCACATGTGCAATGGAGGAAGGAGGCAGGACAGGTTTCATGGGGTATCAGCTGGGAAGCAGAAGAACAGCCTTGTTCTGCTGGGAGAGAAATGAATTAAAACTAAATCAGGCAGATGGAGGAGTAAACACTGGCCAAAGAGGGGGGAAGAGAGGTAGATGCACTATAGGAGGTCATTATGTGCTCTCTTTATTCAATTCTAAAACCTCTCACGGGTTGTGCAGGCCCCTACAATTTCTTATCAGTAAAGAAGTTAATGGCAAGTAAATTGCATGGAGAGAGGACTTAAAGGAGAAATGAAAGCATGGCTCTTCATTTTAATTCAAATTAAAGTGAAGTTGAATGAATCGACTAAAAAATACTCACATTTTATTATGTTTTAGACTTTTGCCTCTAGCTGAAAACTTAAAAAAACAACAACCCCAGAACAAAAAAACAAAAAAAAAACAAAACCAGATTTGTGCACGATATGTCTTTTGGGAGAAGCCAAATAAATGTCACCCATTAGAAAGGGGGCATGAAATATTTTTAAAGGATACTGTATGAGTTCAACTTAGATGAAATATTATCTAGGCGTAACATGCTCTCTGAAATAGTCAAGATTCATAAGGCATGCCCTTTAGTGATAGGGTGTATGAAATGTCTTTGAAGTTTTAAAATTACTGGAAATTTGTGAATGTGAACACACTGTCTACATTTCTTGTATTCCTGGTTTGAAGGCACTGTTACATTTCAGATCTCATAGGCAAGTTTATTACTGAAATATAGGTGATGTCTAGTAGATGAAATTACTATTTGTGTCTTGGAGGAGGAGCTCAACTTAGGTAATTATTCATGGGAGAAAAATGTTAAGGACAGAATCTCAAAGATTGTTTTCTTTTCTGAGTAGAAATTGCCCTTTGCAAGGAACTATTTGGATGGAGGAGGATGTACTTGGTTGGCATGACAGCACTACTTTCTTAACGGATTTTAAGGGGAAAGTTCCTTTTGAATAAAGCAATCCACGTAAAAGATCTGTGTTGTTGTTGTTATGTTCCCTCAAGTCGTCCCCAACTCATAGCGACCTTATGTGCAACAGAACCTGTGCCCCTGTGGGAAGGGATGTATTGATTTAACCTTTTAGATGGAGGCTATACACCAGTCACTTCTGGGCTAAATGCTTTTGGCAGGTAGCAGATGTGTTTTGTTTGTATCACATTGTGTTTCCATAAAAACTGAGTTAGTTGTTGACATTTAAAACTCTAGGATTTGAGTGAAAAATCTAGATTTTTAGCTTCTTAAGTAATATTGGCTTTCCTTTTACTTCATTGCCAGACTGTCTGGGGCACTACTCTTTACCTTGATCTGCACCCCTTTGTAGCCTATGGCCTTGAGTCTCAATAGCAGTTAACACTTGTCCTTGCATTTAGATGCTGTTCCTTGTGACTGAGTTAGGAGAAAAGGGACATGTTTTCTCATTCTGTGTTTTAACTGATACTCTGCCACTTACTAACTGTATGAACACAGATGAGTTACTAATCCTCCTTCTTCAGTTAAGTCATCTTCAAAACTAGTGGGATAGTAATAGTACCTGTGTCATAATGCTGTGAGGACTGAATGAGTTAATTGATGTCAAATGCTTAGAACAGTGAGTGTCTGGTGCACGTCAAGGATATTTAAGTCTTAACTGCTTTTATTGTTATTAATGTGGCTTTATCAAAATTGGAAAAATGAAAATAGACTGAGTATGGCATGTTATTTCCAGAATCATGGGTGAGAATAGTACTTCTTTGTGGAAATAAGGTATAGTGTGAAATTATGTTTATGTTGCAAGATTATGACACCATTATCAAATAAATTTACTCCACTTCATCCCTTTATCTTGTCTTTGTTGTAGTTATCTGAGTTTGATATTCTTACTTTAGAGATCAAGTCTATTCACAGTATCTCTTGAATAGACTTTCAAAAAAGTTTAAAAGAACAATCAAAAAAGTTTAGAGAGTTTTTAATCTTCAGGTAGAAAGTATTTAAATTGACCAAGTAGGCTATTGTATTTTTTAGCAGGTAATTTTGTTTTTAAGGAAAGAATGTAACAAGTTTAGTTTTCAGGAAAAAAAGGGTTCACAAGTCTCTTCTAAAATACTTGGCTTCCGTTTTTAATGAAAAACTTTAAATTAGTAGCTCATCATGAAGGTCTTTCAAAACTTAGGATTAATTTAGAGAATAAGAAAATAAGTGGGGAAAAAAAAAATGACTACCAGAAGTAAAACGTAAGTTATTGTTTTTAAAATGAATGCATTCAAGCCTATAATTTCAAAAATGTATATTCACAGAATATTTAGAAGGCATAGGCAGATCAACAGTCTTTGAAGACCATGTGCAGGAAGAAGCAACACAAGAAACAGTCATTTCATCTCCTGTTGAGTCTCCTTCCCAAAAGACCAAAAGTGAGTAGCTAATTACAAAGCCCTTGAAGTGATGGTAGACCTTTCTATGTAACTTTGTCCTGTACATACTGTTCCAGTTACCTAATGCTGCTCTGACAAGTGTATACCACAAATGGGATGTTTTAACAAACAGGAGTTTATTCTTACAATTTGGAAGCTGTAAGTCCAAGTTCAAAGTGCCAGGCTCTAGAGGCTGGGTGAAAGCCCCTCAACCTTGGGTTGCAGCTCTGCCTCCTGTTTCTGGCCCACTGAAGCTGGAGGCTTTTCTTCATTCAGACAGCTACTGGCTGCTGAGACTGACAAACCCAAGGTTCACAAGTAAAAAGGCACAGTCCTGATGTTACCAAACGACAGGGCAGGCCTTTAATTAAAATCTCTTGAAAGTCCCAGGGTCAGCAGAGCATGGCAGGCTGCTGAACAACAACACGGCTACACGCAGGGTTCAAACATGCCATAGGCTAGAGACCATTCCCAAAGCTGTTGCTTATATACGGGAAGCAGACCACATACCCATAGCAGCTACACAGCTGCTCCAGTACGTTCCACCGTGGAGTTAATTACCAGTCTCACCATGGGGAATAACTCCATCCAGCTGCCCAGCCACCCAACCAGACCCAGCCAAGTTAACACACAAACTTAATTACCACACATACAAAAAAGGCTAATATGAAAAATTCAAGTGTAATAAGTTAGAGCCTATACTCTGTATTTTATCCATTCATTCAGTCAATGTTTATTAACTCCTGCTATTTGTCAGGCCCTATTCTTGGCATCAAGGAGCTCTGGTGATGTAGCGGGTAAGGCATTTGGCTGCTAACCAAAATGCTGGCATTTCAAACCCACCAGCTGCTCTGAGGAGGAAGATGAGGAAATGTATTTCCATAAAGACTTATAGCTTTGGAAACCCAACAGGGATTGCTATGAGTCAGAATCAACTTGACTGTAGTGGGTTTGGTTTTTGGTATTCTTGGCCCCTTTTGTTCAGCAGTGAACAAAACAGAGCAGTCCCTGTGGTCATGAAGTCTATATGAAAGTGGGTATTTCACAGTAGATTTTTTTTTTTTTCTAAAATGCATTTTTTTTTTTTTTTGCAAAAGCCATTAATTTTTATTCAGAAATGACACTTCAATGGGATGGGGAAAATTTTAGTACTAAAATCATATATAAGATGATACATTCAGAATTATTTTAAGAGATTGTTGTTGTTGTTGTTAAGTGCCGTCGAGTCGTTTCCGACTCATAGCGACCCCATGCACAGCAGAACGAAACACTGCCCGATCCCGCACCAGCCCCACAATCCCTGCTATACTCGAGCCCATCATCGCAGCCACTGTATCAATCCATCTCGTTGAAGGCCTCCCCCTCTTTCGTCGACCCTCCACCCTACCAAGCATGACATCCTTCTCCAGGGAATGGTCCCTTCTTACAACATGACCAAAATAGGTGAGACGAAGTCTGGCCATTCTTGCTTCCAAGGAGCATTCTGGCTGCACTTCCTCCAGGACAGATCTGTTAGTTCTTTTAGCAGTCCATGGTACTTTCAGCATTCTTCGCCAGCACCACAACTCAAAAGCATCAACTCTTCTTCGGTCTTCCCTATTCATTGTCCAGCTCTCACATGCATACAAGGTGATTGGAAATATCATGGCTTGTGTCAGGCGCACCTTAGTCCTCAAGGAGATATCCTTGCTCCTCAGCACTTGAAACAGTTCCTTCGCAGTTGACTTTCCCAATGCTACACGACGTCTAATGTCCTGACTGCTGCTTCCGTTGGCATCGATTGTAGAACCAAGCAACGTGAATTCCTTGACAACCTCTATCTTCTCTCCATTGATTGTGATGCTGCTCATTGGTCCAGTTGTGAGGATTTTTGTTTTCTTTATGTTGAGATGTAATCCATACTGCAGACTGTATTCTTCAACCTTCATCAGTAGGTGCCTTAAGTCATCCTCACTTTCAGCAAGCAAAGTTGTATCGTCTGCATATCTCAGGTTGTTAATGATTCTTCCTCCAATCCTGATACCACGTTTTTCTTCATATAGTCCAGCTTTTAAGAGATTACAATTTTTTAAATAAAGTGAATTTTCATCAACATAAAAATAGGTTTTTTTTAAAATATATTCACACCAGGGACTATTATGTAGCCATAATATTGAGTTAATTCTTAATGTTGACAAGAGAAATTTCCACAAGGGATTTTAAAGTGAGAAGAGCAAGACAAAGAAAAGTATTTATGATCTAAATCTATTTTTTAAAAATTTTTTTATTGTTATTTGGGTGAAATTTTACAGTGCCAATTCATTTTCCATACAGCAGCTCGTGTACATTTTGTCTCATGACATTGACTGCAAGTGCCCACAATGTAACAGCTGTCTTCCCACTTCCTCCCCACAGTTACTTCCTCTCTTGTGTCTTTCCCTCCCATGCACTCTCACCACCTGAGCTGTCTTCCTTTGCAAACGCTGCTCTTCTGTTCTCATGATTGAATGCTCCAAGGAGTGTACCTCTCTGATGTAAATGTTCACCCTGTGTGCCTCTATTGTTTGGCTGGAAGCCATAGGAGTGAGTTCAGTCACAGACCTGAAAGGTGACTAGGGGCCATAGTCTCAGGGGTCTCACCAGGCTCTATCAGACCAGCAAACCAGGTCTTTTTCTTTTTTTTATGATTTTAACTTTCATTCCACATTATTCTCCCACTCTCTCCAGGATCTCCTGCACTGATCCCCCTCCGAGTGATTGACAGTAATAGCTGAACACCATCTAGTTCTTCTGGTCTCATAGTCATACAGGCTGAGGATCACATGGTCTGCCAGTCCCTTGGACTATCTGTTTCCATGTGTCTTTGGTTTTCTTCATTCTTCTTTGCTCTAGATGAGGAAAGACCCATCGTTACAGCTAGATGGCCACTTGCAAGCTTTTAAGATCCCAGTTGCTACTCACCAAAGTAGAATCTAGAACAATACTTTTGTGGAGTAAATTATGCCAGTTGAGCTTGATGTCCCCTGTGACCATGGTCCCAAGCCCACATGCCCAACTACTTGCTCCCTCCATGTAGCTGGCTGTGGCCAAGAAGTCACCACAACCTTGTCCCTTGTGAGCTCTACTATATACCTGGATATTCTTACAGCACATACAAATACACATGTAGAAACATTGTCTGCTAACCCTCCATATGGTCCCAGGCACAATACCTCCTGACTAGACATACTTGATCATTCAGCCTGTCCACCCATCTATCCACCTGTGGATCAATGCTTGCCATCACTGACAATGCAGTTCTGTACCTGCAAAAGGGTTCATCTTTGTTGTCTGTACCTCCCAGGTACCTCTCTATATCTTCCTCTTCCTCAGTGCCACTTGTTGATCATACACATCTAAAGTGTGACTAATTTAGACTAGAAATATAAAAATCTGGATTATGGCTGATATAATATATTTTTTCACAATCAATTATAGGTATAAAGTATCATTCTGAGATTGTTTAGAAAAATGCATATTTGATGTAATCTACAAATTATTTGTATTTTGACAAATCATGCATATTACTTAGCTATTCCTTCTGTGTTCTTTTCCTGTAGATCATATATTTATATAATTATTTAAATAAATTCTACTATTATTTCTGCTTATTGAAGTTAGGAGGTAGACCCTTTGCACCATTTCAAATTTCTTAAATGAGTTGTTGAATGAGTTCTGCCAGTGAAGTAAAAGGCAAATCCTAAAATATATAAACTTTTAGGAATTGTAATTCTAGATAACTTATAAATGTTGCTTCAGCAAAACTTATTTCTATTTTTTAAAAAGAATCAAAGTAGGGAAAATTGAGACTTTCTCTTTTGTCTTTTAATATTATTCTAATTACCATTTAGTATCTTGCTTTCAGCTGACTACTTAATTTTGTTTGTCATATTTTGATAGCTTTTACCATACTAGTTACATTTTTATCACTTAACATTAACATGTAGCAATGGTCTCTCTTTAAAGTTGTGAAAAACTTTACTTTCTTTTTACAGGTGACACTGTGACTGGAGAATTATCAAAACTCTTGGATGAAATAAAACTCTGCCAAGAAAAGGATTATTCTTTTGAAGACTTATGTCACACAATATCAGACCACTACCTAGATAACTTGAGCAAGATTTCAGAGGAAGAACTTGGGAAAAATGGAAGTCAGAGTGTAGTAAGTAAGGGAGGGTGGGGTGGAATGAAGACCATGAATCTTGACTTTCTAAGTTCCGTCTATACACTAAAGAATCCTGAGATATGACCTATTGTGCTAGTCTCAGTTTTTGCTGGCATCAAATGCCAAGTTCTCTGCTGCTCCTCTCCTGATGTCTGTTGGGTTTTTTGATCAAAGGGATGCTTTGATGAATCACTTGTACTTTGTGATGATCTTGTCTCTATTGTTAGACTTTCTTGTAACATTTTTTGGATTATCTTCTTTTAGTTTTACTGGGCTTAAAAACCTTGATTCCCAAGAAAGAAGAACAACTTCCTTTCGTCCTTCTTACCCATTTTCTCTGGAAAATGAGTCTGATCTCATCTTGAGGACGAGAGAGCTGAGCCATGTGTGTGCGTCGTTCCCCAGTCATTTCCTGACTCATAGAAGAGAGAGCTTGTGGAGAACTTGACCTGCATATTTTTATGACCTTACATAAATCCTCAGGGCATTCTCTTCTATAAGCTTAGAATCTAAATCATGAGTTAGGGATCATTGCTTGTTTGGATTTTTATAGTAAAATAGTAGGGAGGGAAACTATAGAGAATCAGTTAAAAATTATAATTTATAAACATCTTGATGGCGAGTCAATTCTGACTTATAGCTTCCCCATAGGACACAGTAGAACTACCCTATGGAGTTTCCAAGGCTGTAAATCTTCATGGAAGCAGACTACCCCATTTTCCTGTGGAGCATCTGGTAGGTTTGAACCACTGGCCTTTCATTTAGTAGCCAAATGCTTAACCACTGTGCCACTGGGCTCCTTTATGTCACTGCCTATGTAGAGAGTTTATAATATGTACTGGTATTAAAGGAAATACATTCCTATAATAGGAAACCTTTATGTACATTTAGATTTGTTTGTTAAAGAAATATTGTACTTTATTCAAAAGCCAATAAAATAGATGACTATGATAATTATGCCATATTATTTATGAAAACAAAGAAAAAATATGCTAAGTTTAGTTACCATCTAGTATGAGAAAGTTTTCTTTATGTAGTTATTTAAAGTCAGTGGTGACACTATTTCCTCAGGATAGCATAGCATTTGCTAGTCCAGTCCGAAGGCTAGTCTTGCCTCATGTGCCTACAATTTTTTTGGGGGGGCTGTACCATCTTCCATAAAATATCACATTATTGTTCCCTAAAAGAGGTCTTTGTGATTAATTATGAATATTTATACATGCACTGAAGTTAAATACTTGGAGGTTTTATCAAATGAAGTATTTATGTTAATGAAATATATATGTTGTTGTTGTTGTTAAGTGCCGTCCAGTCGTTTCCGACTCATAGCGACCCCATGCACAGCAGAACAAAACACTGCCTGATCCCGCGCCAGCCCCACAATCCCTGCTATACTTGAGCCCATCATCGCAGCCACTGTATCAATCCATCTCGTTGAAGGCCTCCCCCACTTTCGTCGACCCTCCACCCTACCAAGCATGACATCCTTCTCCAGGGAATGGTCCCTTCTGACAACATGACCAAAATAGGTGAGATGAAGTCTGGCCATTCTTGCTTCCAAGGAGCATTCTGGCTGCACTTCCTCCAGGACAGATCTGTTAGTTCTTTTAGCAGTCCACGGTACTTTCAGCATTCTTCGCCAGCACCACAACTCAAAAGCATCAACTCTTCTTCGGTCTTCCTTATTCATTGTCCAGCTCTCACATGCATACCAGGCGACTGGAAATATCATGGCTTGTGTCAGGCGCACCTTAGTCCTCAAGGAGATATCCTTGCTCCTCAGCACTTGAAACAGTTCCTTCGCAGTTGACTTTCCCAATGCTACACGTCGTCTAATGTCCTGACTGCTGCTTCCGTTGGCATCAATTGTAGAACCAAGCAACGTGAATTCCTTGACAACCTCAATCTTCTCTCCATTGATTGTGATGCTGCTCATTGGTCCAGTTGTGAGGATTTTTGTTTTCTTTATATTGAGATGTAATCCATACTGCAGACTGTATTCTTCAACCTTCATCAGTAGGTGCCTTAAGTCATCCTCACTTTCAGCAAGCAAAGTTGTATCGTCTGCATATCTCAGGTTGTTAATGATTCTTCCTCCAATCCTGATGCCACGTTTTTCTTCATATAGTCCAGCTTCTCGGATTATTTACTCAGCATATAGATTGAATAAGTGTGGAGAAAGGATACAACCCTGACACACTCCCTTCTTGATTTTAAACCATGTAGTGTCCCCTTGTTCTGTTCGAACGACAGCCTCCTGGTCAAGGTACAGATTCCTCATGAGGACGATCAAGTGCTCGGGAATTCCCATTCTTCTCAATGTTATCCATAATTTGTCATGATCCACACAATCAAATGCCTTTGCATAGTCAATAAAACACAAGTAAACATCTTTCTGGTATTCTCTGCCTTGAGCCAAGATCCATCTGACAACAGCTATGATATTCCTTGTTCCACGTCCTCTTCTGAATCCAGCTTGAACCTCTGGAAGTTCTCTGTCAATAGACTGCTGCAAACGTTTCTGAATTATCTTCAGTAAGATCTTACTTGTGTGCGATATTAATGATAATGTTCTATAATTTCTATATTCTGTGGGATCACCTTTCTTTGGAATGGGCACAAATATGGATCTCTTCCAGTCAGTTGGCCAGGTAGCTGTCTTCCAAATCTCTTGGCATAACTGAGTGAGTGCCTCCAATGGTGCATCTGTTTGTTGAAATATCTCAATCGGTATGCCATCAATTCCCAGAGCCTTGTTCTTTGGCAGTTCTTTCAGTGCAGCTTTGACTTCTTCCTTCATTACCATTGGTTCTAGATCATATGCCACTTCCTGAAATTGATGAAGAACAATCAGTTCTTTTTGGTACAGTGACTCTGTGTATTCCTGCCATCTTCTCTTGATGTTTCCTGCATCATTCAATAGTTTGCCCATAGAATCTCTCACTTTTGCAACTCGAGGCTTCAATTTTTTCTTCAGTTCTTTCAGTTTGAGAAATGCCGAGTGTGTTCTTCCTTTTTGGTTTTCAGACTCCAGGTCTTTGCACATTTCATTATAGTAATTGGCTTTGTCTACTCGAGCTGCTCTTTGAAATCTTCTGTTCAGCTCTTTTACCTTTTCATTTCTTCCATTTGCTTTAGCTATTCTCCTCTCATATATATATATATAGTAGTAACTTTAATGTCGATGGAACTCTGGTGGCACAGTGATTAAGGCATTTGGCTGCTAACAAAAAGGTAGGTGGTTTGAACTCACTAGCTGCTCTGTGGGAGAAAGATGAGGCAGTCTGCTTCTGTAAAGATTTACAGCCTTGGACCCTAATGTGCAGTTCTGCCCTGTCCTGTAGGATTGCTGTGAGTTAGAATCAACTCGATGGCAGTAAGTGGGTTAACTTTAATGTCAGGACCAAATTCTTTCCTTAAAATTGAAAACAGGTATCTGCTCTCTCCAAATTACAAACCTATTATATTTTTGATATTTCCTTGAAAGTTGCTTAGAAATTAAAATGTATGTGCTCTGCATAAACAACACCTGGGGTATAGGTTTTTAGGTTTACCCCTAAAGATTTCTTAACACACAATGCAGCTAAATCTGAATCCTAGGTCCTATGAACAATATAGATAGGATGAAGAATTTTGTTTTTCTTTTTCCTGGACTCAAGAATAATCCTCATTAAAATTTGATGATAACATCCTCCCAGGTTCTTTCTCCCTCCTGCTTCCCACCCCTCCCCGTGCCCTTTTCCAGGCTCCGTGCTCCCATTGACTTCAATGTGTCATCCAGACCTCCCTCAACCATCAAAATAACTCTTCTTTCTAAATTATTTCTCCCCTCTATCCCAGTCAGAACTTCTTTCCCTCTGTGCACCTGCTCTAAACCAGGAGTTGAGAGGAAAATGATTTCTAATTAATCAAACCAGAATGTGAATAACTGTATATGTTTTATCTGTTTATCTCTGATGCAGTTATACTTTTATAAGAAGATCAGTGACCCAGACGATTTGATGGGTGGGGTTTCAGTGGTGGAACTACCCCATACTAATAGTAACTGTGAGGAGCCCTGGTCGTACCACTGGTTAGTGCTCGGCTGCTAACCTAGAGGTCAGAGGTTAGAACCCCCCAGCAGTTCAGTGGGAGAAGATGTGGCAGTCTGCATCTGTGAAGATTGACAGCCTTGCAAACCCTGTAGGCAGTCACCAGGCCTTTCTTCCAAGGTTCCTCAGGGTGGATTCAAACTGCCAACCTTTTGGTTAATAGCCAAGTGCTTGACCAAATACTAACCATAGCTAGCACCTATTCAGTGCTTTATATGTGTAAAGCATTGCCCTAAACTCTGTTTATTGTTATCTAATGTACTCCTGGTATGAGGGTTATACAGTATTATTATACTATCTAGCCACAGGTGAGGAACAAGCTCTGAGAGATTAGGTCACTTGCCCCAGTCTCAGAAGTAGTCCTGGTCAAGAGAGGTTTCAAACCTAAAGATACAGATTCCAGTGCCTGAGCTTCTCAACATGGCACCTTTCCACTCCTGTGCTCTGTCAGGGCACTCCACTGGGATCATTTATCCCTGCAGCCAGCTTTCTAAAACTGGCAGCTTCTGGCCCTTGACGTCTACACCTGTAATGCAAAAAGAAAAACAAACAAACAAAAAAACCGTAACGACTGCCGTGGGGTCAGATCCAA
Source organism: Orycteropus afer afer (assembly GCF_000298275.1). NCBI lineage: Eukaryota > Metazoa > Chordata > Mammalia > Tubulidentata > Orycteropodidae > Orycteropus > Orycteropus afer. The sequence goes on along the minus strand of NW_006921764.1, from coordinate 4,155,931 downwards.
CTCATAGCAACCCCTCCTTGGGTTTCCAAGGCAGTATCTCTATGGAAGTACATTGCCCAACCTTCCTTCCAAGGAGTGGCTGGTGGGTTTGAACCACCAGCCTTCTGGTTAGCAGTCAGGTGCCTTAGGCACTATGCTGCCAGAGTTCCTGTCTACACCTGTAGACTCTCTAAAAGGTTTAATTTTCTACACCAGGCATTTCTAATCTTTTCTTATTGTATTTGAGATCTTTGCCCACAAATTGTTTACTAATGGCATCATTAGTAACAATTTTTCAGCAAATATCCCAAATGTTTTATTTATAAATTATGTATATCTACTACTATTCAGAATGTAAATAATCTCAATTATAAGATATGTACTGGAAGAGAAATTCAAAGTAGTTATGGTAAAGCATCAATGTAAAATAGAAGGTCTGCTATTTTTCTGGTCCTTTTTCTCTTGTGCACCCCGAGGTCGGCACACTCTGTTTGGAGACCATGGTTCTAGCTTCTAGTTTTGGGGAAGTACTGGAGGGTTTTTGAGAAGGTAATAGAATTTGGGGAAAAGATGGTCAAATGTTATTTTATTTTTTTGTGGGGGGTACTGTTTTGGGTAACAAAAGAAACATTAATGCTCATAAGTTGAATTTAAATCCTTGAAATTTGAGCTCATCCTCTCTCATAAACAACCATTCTTTATTTCTCATGACAAATCTTTATATTTGTGTTCTTTGAAAATATTGTCAAATAAAACATTGAAAGTTACATGAATCTGAAAAGCAGAAGGTATGTATGAGTAAGAGCAAGTAATTCTATTTGTCTGGAACAATAGAGTTTATGAGGAGAGAGATGAGAAATGAGATTGGAAAGGTAGGTTGAGGTCAGGTCATGGATGATTTTCAATGTCAGGCTAAGAATTTTGATACTTAATTTTAGAAAATGATGAAAATTTAAAGGATTTTGGGAAGATACTGTTGGAACTTTCCTTAGAGAAGATTAATCTCATAGAAACTTATTCTGAAACATTTGAAAAGCAATCTACAGCCTGTGTTTTATTTGGATTCATTCTGAATTTTGTTGAATATTTGTTTCCATTCATCAAAAAGGAGCCTCAGTGGATCAGTGGTTAAAGGACTCATCTGCTAACTGAAAGGTCTATGGTTCAAACTCACCAGCCACTCTGAAAGAGAAAGATGTGGCAATCTGCTTCTGTAAACATTTACAGCTTTGGAAATCCCATTGGCAGTTCTTCTTTGTCCTTTAGGATTGCTGTGAATTGGAATCAACTTGATGGCAGTGGGTTTGGTGATGCATCAAAAATGTTTTTCCAGAGTACCTTTATGAATTATGCTCTCAAGTTATGCAAAAAATTTAAACGGATACTCATAGATCACCTAATATAGATGGTGGTTACCAAGTCATAAGGTATAGGATTTATAATAGCAACTCGAGACTCGATTCTCATCTTCAAGGAGTTCATAACTCTTGTCCCAGGGAACCTTCAATCAGTGTGCTGACAAGAATAACTTATAAAAATAATAGATATAAGAACTGACGTTTATTAGGTGCTTCCTATTTGCTATTCTCATGTTTTGCATGATTTAAGTCACACCATCCTTGGTATACTAGAAAGATGTTTACTTGTGTTTTATTGACTATACAAAGGCATTTGATTGTGTGGATCATGACAAATTATGGATAACATTGAGAAGAATGGGAATTCCCGAACACTTGATTGTACTCATGAGGAACCTGTACATTGACCAGGAGGCTGTTGTTCAAACAGAACAAGGGGACACTGCATGGTTTAAAAGCAAGAAGGGAGTGTGTCAGGGTTGTATCCTTTCCCCATACTTATTCAATCTGTATGCTGAGCAAATAATCCAAGAAGTTGGACTATATGAAGAAAAATGTGGCATCAGGATTGGAAGAAGAATCATTAACAACCTGAGATATGCAGATGATACAACTTTGCTTGCTGAACGTGGGGATGACTTGAGGCACTTACTGATGAAGGTTGAAGAATACAGTCTGCAGTATGGATTACATCTCAATATAAAGAAAACAAAAATCCTCACAACTGGACCAATAAGCAACATCATGATAAATGGAGAAAAGATTGAGGATGTCAAAGAATTCACAGTGCACCTGACACAAGCCATGATATTTTCAATCACCTCGTATGCATGTGAGAGCTAGACAATGAATAAGGAAGAGCAAAGAAGAGTTGATGCTTTTGAGTTGTGGTGCTTGCGAAGAATGCTGAAGGTACCATGGACTGCCAAAAGAACTAACAGATCTGTCCTGGAGGAAGTGTAGCCGAGATGCTCCTCGGAAGCGACGATGGCCAGACTCCGTCTCACCTACTTTGGTCATGTTGTCAGAGGGGACCATTCCCTGGAGAAGGATGTCATGCTTGGTAAGGTGGAGGGTTGATGAAAGAGGCGAAGGCCTTCAACGAGATGGATTGACAAGGTGGCTGTGACAATGGGCTCAAGTATAGCAAGGATCATGGAAATGGTGTGGGATTGGGCGGTGTTTCGTTCTGCCGTGCCTAGGGTTGCCATGAGTCGGAAATGACTTGACGGCACCTAACAACAACAACAACACCATCCTTGCAATAATCCTAACAATGGAGGTATAGGAAGTGGCTCAGCTTGCAAGTGGCAGAACAAGGATACAGATTCAGTCAATGCCCTAACTACCAGCTATGTTTCTGCCATGTGGTCAAAGGAGTTTTTAAAAGGGAAAGATCAATGAAGATTTGTGGGTGCTTATAGAAGACTTCTGTAGGGTCACTAGGAGTCGGTATTGACTTGATAGCAATGTTTTGTTTTTCTGTATATAAGACTTAATGGAAGTAGAGAATGACAAAACTGGATGCTGGAGAAAGGGGAGAGGTGCCTTTCACTTATGCTGGAATGAATGAATGCATGGGAGGGGATTCCAGCCTGCAAAAACAGTATATGAAAAATCACAGAGTTAGAATTAGCATATAGTTTGAGGAGAATAGTTTACCTTGAGAGAACTGGCTTCAGAAACTAATGGGAAATAAAGTTGAATAAGTAATACTAGCTAACACATAGGGAGTACTTACATTAACTGATTTAATAATCTTCAGAAGAACCCTATTAAACAGGTAGTATCATTAGTCCCATTTTACAGATGAGAAAATGGAGGCAAAGACATTTTCTCTAAGTTCACACAGAAGGTAACTGGCAGGTCTAGGATTTGAACATAGACCCTCTCAGGCTTACCGCTAAACTATCTTGTCAGAGAACAGAAGCAGATAACTAGATTTGGAGAGCTTGTCAGAAGTTTAAAATTGGTACCGAAGAGAATAAACTTGACGTTTTTGGAGGATGAGAGTGGTACATCACATGTTCTGGGGAGAAGGAGTCAAATAATGATTCTCAACAGTGGCTCACCTGGGGCAACATGAAACATCTGATAGCCAGGTAGTGCTCCAGACTCGTGAAATCAGAGTATCTCTGGGGGACTCTGAGCGTTGGTCTTTTATAAAAGCTCCCCTGGTTATTCCCATATTCAGCCAGGGCTACACACTACTGGACTGTCATTGTTGTTAGGTGCCATCGAGTTGGCTCCGACTCACAGCAACCCTGTGTACACCTGCCCGGTCCTGCGCCAGCCTCACAGTGCTTGCTACACCTGAGCCATTGTTGCAGCCACTGTGTCAGTCCATCTTGTTGAGGGCCTTCCCCTTTTTTGCTGACCCTCCACTTTGCCAAGCATGAGATCCTTCTCCAGGGAATGGTCCTTTCTGACAACAGGACCAAAGTAGGTGAGATGAAGTCTGGCCATTCTCACTTCCAAGGAGCATTCTGGCTGCACTTCTTCCAGGACACATTTGTTTGTTCTTCTGGCCGTCCACTGTACTTTCAGTATTCTTCATCGAAACCACAACTCAAAAGCATCCACTCTTCTTTGGTCTTCCTTATTCATTGTCATATTCATTTGAGGCAATTGAAAATACCATGGCTTGGGTTAGGTACACATTAATCTTCAAAGAGACATTTTTTGAGAAGTGGATGGCCTCTTCCTTCTTCCAAGTCTGTCTTAGTCTGGAAGCTCTGCTGAAATCTGTCCACGATGACTGATCCTGCTTGTATTTTAAATACTGGTGGCATAGCCTCCAGCCTCACAGCAACACACAAGCCACCACAGTACAATAAAGTGACAGATGAGTGTTGTAGAGGACCGGAAGCCAGGAGCCTATGAGTTCACGTAGGCCTGAGATGATGAGTCTGAGCTGAGGTCTCAGGAGCACCACAAAGTTACAGCATTTTGGAACTCCATGAATCTCATGGAAGCTCATAGTGTCCAGCCCACTTCTTCAGCAACCCTGTGCAAGACTTTCTAAAGGTCTATTGAATTAGGGAAGTTTTCAGTTTTATTTTCAAGGAAGATCCAAACTGTACTCCCACTACATTCCTAAATTAAATTATTTCTACATTTTTACATTTTACTGGAATGTTAAATATGGAAAAACATTTTTGTTTATTATTCATATTGCTGTTTAAAGGATGGGCATTTGAATTATTTGAGTTAAAATTTAACTTCAGATAATACGAAACATCCAACTTGTTCATTGTAGTATGACAAGGAATTCTGAAAGGAATTTAGAGGAAATAAAAATGTAAGGAAAGGCATGTTTTTATCTCACTGCTGTTGAATTGTTCCCAACTCATAGCACCCTTCCTTGGGTTTCCAAGGTGGTATCTCTACGGAAGTAGATTGCCCAGTCTTCCTTCTGAGCAGTGGCTGGTGGGTTTGAACAGCCAGCCTTCTGGTTAGCAGTCAGATGCCTTAGGCACTGTGCCACCAGAGCTCCTATGTTTCTTATAATCATATTATTAGTGAATATATTCTTACATATTTAATCATATGGCTAGAAAATTTGGGGTGCTTTAGCTTCTTTCAGTTCAATGTAGCTTTTGTTGCCTTTTTCTTCCACTAGAGGGCACTCTGATCCAGTAATTTAAATACAAAAGGTGCCATCTTATGTAAAGGCTTATTTTTACATCGGAGATTTTTGGTTTTATTAAAACATTAACCTTAAGGTGGTAGTTTGAACAATTTACTAATATAAGTGAATTTAAAATTAAATTCTTCTTATGACTGAATGTATTAAATTGTAGGTTTTGCAGTTAATATGGAGACCCACCCAAGTTAAAATTACATTTTGTCTTGCATAAATTTTGATTCAAAAGCCAATCTGTTATAAATGCTTTTGCATATGCACATGGAGCAGTTTTCTAAGTTGAATTCGGATGTGATATACTCTACAGTGTAAATTTGGCAGAAGTCTTATAAATAGCTTCACATTCTACCAACTCAGGAAATTTGGATTTTTGGAAAGGATATGAAATAACCTCATTTTTTCCCCTATTCGTTTTATTTACTTTCTTAAGTCATATGTATTCATTTTTTTCTCCGTGAGTATAAATAATGTGCACAATCTTAAACATCATGCCATAAAAAAATATTTGATCACATAAAGATCATTTCAGAATCTAGGTATCAGGAAAGCATTCTTTTTAAGAATTTAAACAGAAAAAACATTATTGCCTCATCACCCTGTGTCTGCAAGGAACAAATAAGGGGCTCCAGGAACGATATGGATGATGCCCTTTTCTCTCTCCTGAGGGGGAACCTAGACGCAGAAGCGTCTGTCTCAGGCTTATTGTTTGGGAGGGATTCAGTGGGCAGCCTTTGTGCGGTTCCCCTCTGCCAGCGCGCCTCCTTGTTACTTCACTTTCTTCTGCAATGCAAAATCTTTAATTACATGTCAGCTTTCTGAAGAGTGAGATATTTTATTTTTGTATTTCAAGATTTAAAGATTCTACTTCTTAATTTTTATATCGAGCCTGGATAAATTGCTTGGGAATACTGTCTGGGGGTCTCTGCTTTAGGAAAAGAGACTTAATTTAGTGTCAGGATTCATCAAATCTTCAACGTCAGTATAGTCAAACACATTAGGTGGCCTAAAAACCAAATGGCATTTCTGAAACAGAGTTTACTTTCAAATATGTTCTAACCCAATTAACTAGACTTAATATCAGGAATGTATCAATTTCAGAGTTAAAAGAGATTTTTGTTACCATCCTATCAAGTTTCCATCAGCTGTGGAAATTACTCTGGGAAGTAACTCTACTGGAACATAAATAGAAGGTTTTCCTTAGCAGGCTAAAATGAATTAAATAATGGAATTAAATCTTAAACAGTGGGAACTATGATCTCATTAAGAAAACAGATATTCAGATGAAAATTTCTTACTTTAACAGTTCAAGTCTGTATGGTCGAACAAATTGTTGGGAAGTAGTGAATCGAGGCTGCTGTGCCTGGGTTTGGATTCCCCTAAACTGCTTTTTGGGAGCTTTGGTAGTGTAGTGCCTAAGGCATTTGACTGCTAATCAGAAGGCTGGTGGTTCAAACCCACCAGCCACTCCTCCGAAGGAAGATGGGGCAATCTACTTCCGTAGAGATATTGCCTCAGAAACCCAAGGAGGGGTCACTATGAGTCGGGGCCTACTCGATGGCAGTGAGTTTCTTTTCTATTCTATCTTTCTTTCTTTCTTTTTTTAACGTACTCTATGTACATGCAGAGAAAGAAAGCAGTATCTGTGGAAAAATCCAGAATCAGAATGGCACGGCTTCATCCTTTTTCCTACTCTAGGAAAGACTTGGGGAGTTTTTGTATCTGGAGTTTATCTAGGAAAATCCTAACAGTTAATGGTTACTAGGATAAAAGAGTCATTCTTCTGAACTTCTAACAATTGCTTTTACCTTTGATGACACATCTCTTTTTGATTTATCTTGTAGGTGTTTATATTTTTATCTTACTCCTTTTAGACTCTAAGGACACTGGTGGCATAGTGGTTCTGGCTAGTAACCAAAAAGTCAGTAGTTCAAACTGGCCAGCTGTTCCAGGGAGAAAGATGTGACAGTCTGCTTCCATAAAGATTTATAGACTTAGAAACCCTGTGGGGTTGCTATGAGTTGGAATCAATTTGACAGCAATGGGTTTGGTTTGGTCTGGTCTTTTAGTCTCCTGGATGGTAGGATCCGTGTTTGATTTCTGCAATCGCATCCCACCTAGCACAGTGCCTTGCATGTAGTCTCTCAATAAAGGTTCGTGAAATGAATAAATGTGTAACAGGAAAACACAGCAGGTAAGAGTGCATCTGTTCTTGTGAATGCACCATCTTCATTGAAAAACATGTTTGGTTATTTGGAGATGTATTACAGAGTCCAAACACAGCTTTTCCATCCAGCATAGAATCTCAGTCAACTTTCTTTGTGAGGTAACTTAATCTAACAGTTAAGAGCATGGGATGGGCAGTCATGGTCTTGGGTTTGCATCCCTATTCTGCCCCTTACTAGCTGGGTGACCCTGGACAAATTAGTTGATCTTTCCAAGACTTAGTTTCCTCTGTTAAAAAAAAAAAAAAAAAAAAGAAGAAGAAGTTCAATATATTTTTTTTTTCCAGTCACAACAAAATAGCTATTATATTCTTTTTTGATGAAGAAATGCCCTTTTGATTGTTATGTTTCATAGAGTTTGTCCAGTTTTTGAATTATGGTTCCATGTCAGCATGGAGGAGATTTCTATGTTGAAATACTAACCATTATTATGTTCTTGGACAGGCCTTCGTTATTTTACTTGAAAAAAAGACATGTATCATAGTCAGGGCTGCAGATGTTAGGGAGGAATATTCTAAATTGAGTGGGATAATTTTTGAAGTAGTTTTATTCAATTAATCATAACAAAAATGAGTTTAAGGCCATACCTTGTTGTTTTTTCCTAATTATTTATGATTCTTGCTCATTATGATGTAGCCAGCTGGTGCACCGTATTATTGTATGCACATTTAAAAAATGTCTTTTAACCCAAAACATATCTCAGTATCATGAGTAATCTGTTAAGGTATCTAAAGAGAGCAAACTGACTTCCTAACGCATTTTAAAATGTTTGTATATTTGAATTGTATGAAATCTGTGAAGTTGCCATTTCATCTGCTCTGTAGATATGCCAACCAGTTTTTGTCTAGACACTTTGATTCCTTCTGAGCTGTCTGTAGTTTCTACCTTGACCTTAATCTTCCTAATAGAATAGCTCAGCTGTGATGACTTACTTGAGAGGCTGTACTTCATGCTGAGGGGCTAATTGTAATATATCTTGAAAGTTTAATAATAATTCCACTTTCTTCTAATCTCATTTTCTGGGTAATGATGAACTTAGTTTTTGACAGCTTTTATCCACTTGTCCCATTTACCTGATTAATTTGCCATAGTATACCTGATTTGTAATTCTCTGCTCAGGTGCACACTTGGGAGATCTTGGTTATCTTTTGGAGTGAAGGCCTTGGACAGCCTGCCTTTAGACAAGGATCCCACTCCACTGCTTGAGCTTTAATAGACATGTCAGTGGCCATAAACACTTACCTTTGTATCTGGGGAGATATTGTTCACCTTGAAAGCAAATTAATTCTGATGGATTAGCAACCCAGAAAAACATTACTGAAGTTGTTCACTTGTCTAACATATTTTATCATGAGACCATTTGGCTCGTGATTAAAGAATATTGGGATTCAACCTCTGACAGCTGAAAAATTTGGATTCTTTCCGCTAGAATCAAAGTCGATAACGGTAGATGGAAAAGATTCTGTGTGGCCTGCTTCAGGCTCAGGCTGATTTTCTTAGGTTGTCTGGTGTTATTCCCACTTTGCTTTGCCAGAAGTCTTATTTCTACCATCAGTGCATTTTGAAGCCCAAGTGTTTGGTTGCTTATGGTTTCACCATAGTTCCACTTAGTTGATAGCTGCCAGTCTGTGCCATCAAGTAATTAATAATTTGAAGCAAAGCCTTAATTTGGAGAATGCGAATGACATACCAAGAAATATGAATATGGTGGGAAATGAAAAGTTCTAAAACGAACAAAGAAAGTGAGCCTCTCAGAACTGAATATCAGGAAAGTAGAAGTCGACTGCCCCCAAGATAAGTGAGACAAACATTGACCTGTTACCTATTTTCCTATCATTATTCCATTCTGTGTTGCTTCAGTAAATCTATTCTAACCTCAAACTAGGTTTCCTTTTGGCCTTTGCTTCTACAGTCTTTTACCTAGTCTTTGCAAAATAATTTACCTTTCCATACTTCGTTTATACTTAAATGACCAATGGTGCTAAAGTAACAAAGTATAAAGTGGGCTTAAAAACATTGTTTTATTTTTACTACCATACTTTCATTGTCAACTGCTTAAACTCACAGACTGCATTCAGTTCTACTCTCATGTTCCTTAGAGTTCTGTCTTCTCCCTCCCTCACACCCCTTCCTCTTCTCCCATAGAAATGAAGTCATGGACCCAGGAACAATATTTTATTTTTTATCCCAAATGCCTGTCAGGATTCTTAACTTACAGTAAGTGTTCAATAATTTTTTTAAAATCAATTAATGGATTATTCAACTGCTCTTCGAAAAGCTGATGTTACTGATGTCTTTCTTCTTACTCATTCTATTACATCTATTCAGGACTGATTCCACCCTCTTATAGCTAGGCAAGCTCTTGGGCAACATAAATTAAAACAAGGTCATTTGTCTGCATAACCTTAAAAGATTGTATTGGCTGCATGATATTCTTCATGGGAGGCAAGCAAAGTGCTAAGTCAATGTTGTTGTTGTTGTTGTTATGTGCCGTCGAGTCAGCCCTGACTCATAGCAACCCCTCCTTGGGTTTCCGAGGCAGTATCACTACGGAAGTAGGATTGCCCAACCTTCCTTCCGAGGAGTGGCTGGTGGTTTTGAACCACCAGCCTTCTGGTTAGCAGTCAAGTGCCTTAGCCACTATGCTAGCTAAGTCAATAAGAGAGAGATTTATAAAAATTGATGTGGTGCATGTTTACAGTAGCTAAGTGTTCTTCTACTATTGGTGTCATCCTCTTACCAGAAGAATATGTGTGACCAAGAATGTGTGTGGGAGTGGAGGGGGAAAGGTGGGGACAGGGAGATTATAATATTATCATGAAGGATTTCTGTCTTTGCCTTTGCTGTAAGAGTTTCCTAATTTTAACCTTGGGAGTAGGTGGCATTTTGTGGTCTTCAGAATTCAACCATCAACATGGCAGAATATGATTTTTTCTCGATATAGTGCTGTCATAGTCCAGAATATAAAAATTCCATATTCATAGAGCAGATAAGTGAAGGTATGTATAATTTTTATTGTCTTATTAATAAACTAAAGGTATACTTTCATTGTTCATAAACCTGGGAGTATATTTATTAACCAAGATATTCTGACCTTACACATGGTGATGAGATAGAGAAACTGGGAGGGAGGAGTGATGTGTAGATTTAGTGTAAAGGAGGAGAAGCATCTGTCCATATGACTTACCAAGGAAAGAACATCTGAAATGGAAGGAAATACTCTTTTCTGAGCTGGGAAAGATCTTAGTATGTTCACGGACCAGAAAGGAGGCCGGGGGTGGGGGGACAGGTAGACTGGAATAAACTAGGTAGAGAATTGCATCAAATGAGATCGGAAAGGCCAAGAAAAGTGATAGAAATTATTACTTTTTTAATCAAAATTTTTAAGCAGCAAGGTGATGTGATCTGATTTAAGGAATCAAAGTTGGAAATTCCTGTCTCCTCTAAGTTCATTGCTAATTACTACTGTAATATCAGATTTCTGCATGATATTTATATAATAATACATTTAATAATTTATTTGACAGTGATTTATTATATATTTAATATGTGTCAGATTCTGTGCTAGGCCCTGAGGTACATACAAAAGAGATATGGTCCCTGACGTCAATGAGCTTCTAGAATAGCTGTGAATATAGCTGTAGATCTAGGCAATTATGAAATATTGTAGCAAGTGTCATGACAGGGGAAGTATCAGGTATTATTAAAACCCAAACCCACTGCCATCGAGTCAGTCCCGACTCATAGCAGTCCTATAGGACAGAGTAGAACTACCCCACTGGGTTTCCAAGACTGTAAATCTTTACAGATGCAGACTGCCTCATCTTTCTCCCCTGGAGCAGCTGGTGGGTTCAAATCACTGACCTTTTAGTTAGAGCACCGTTGGCGCTCTTTAGGTGTTCATGGAAGCACATGGGAAAGGTACTTAATTCACATTTGGGTGATGAGGGGAGATTTACCAAATTTTCCTCTTTTCTCCTGGACTCTTTTTGAACCAACCAGGCAACTTCTTTTATTGTTTTTTTTTTTTTTTTTTTTTGTTAGTTGCCTCCCCTTTCTTCCCCAGCTCTTTGGCTTTCTTTCTTGAGCAGTCTCTACCACAGAGAGATAACTGGTTTTTAGTTTTCAAGTAGCATCTCAATGTTAGAATCTTAATGTTATTTATTTGCAAATCCACAATTCTTTCTTGATTTCACACTACTCTCTATTTCTGTATTACAACTGCCTATATATATATTTCCTAAACATCTCACTGTCATTTCACACCCAACCTGTACAGTGTAAATTCATCATTTTCTACATGATCTATAAATCTCTATTTCCCACCTTTCTTTCTGTGTTAGAACTGTTACTTCGTTTTTCTGGGATAAAAACTTTGGTATTATGTTTGATTCTTTCTTCTCTCTTTCATTTACCTGGTCTACTAGACATTTCCGTTTTCTTTATTCTTATTGTTCCTGCTTTGCCTTCCAGGTACTGCCTTATTTCTTTATTCACTTTCACAATAAAACTCTGGAAGAATTGTCTCTTGTTACTGTTTCTAATGTCTCTCATGAATTTTCTTTTAAAATTAGTCCAGTCAGGCTTTTACCTTCATCATTTCCCTGAATTCCCAGAATTTCCCAAATTCCATAGTCATTATTTTAAAATAATTTTATATAAGGTACAACTATTGGTTTCTCCCCATCCAGAGCAAAGACGAATAAAGGGAAGTAAAGATGCATGGGAACAATTAGTCTACAGGACTATGGACCACATGAATTTCAGCCTACATTACCCTGCAACCTGAAGAACTAGGTGGGACCTGGCTACCACTACCGACAGCTCTGAAAGGGATCACAATAGGAGGTCATGAATCATGGGAGGAAAACATGGAACAAAGTATCATAAAAAAGACCAGGCTAACTGATCTGACAGGGACTGGTGGAACCCATAGGCCCTTCGGTACCCTTCAGGCCTGGAACTGGATTCACCTCTGTGGCTCAACTTTCAGCCAAATGATAGGCCTATAAAGTGAACAGTGACACCAGGGAGGTATGCATTCCTTAAAACAACCCACCATTCGAGATCAAAAGAGCAGTATTGCCCAGGGATAGAGCTCAGAGGCAGGATGGGATAGGAAAGAGGGATGAATGGAGATTGTAAACACAGGTAGGAAGTGGGGACAGTGCTGTTACATTGTGGGGATTGCCATCAATGTCACAAATCAAAATATATATGAACTGTGGAATGGAAAACTAATGTTCTCTGTAAATTTTCACCCAAATCACAACATAAAGGAAAGTGTTTTTTTTAATAAATTATCCTTTTTTTTTTTTTTTTAAATGAGTAATCATGCATGGCAGAGGTGTGAAAATAAAATTCCTGACATTTAGATTTAAAGCAATTGGAATTCATACACTGGCATTATCATCCAAAAGTCACTTCTTAATCTTTGTTTTACTTCCTCTTTGTAGAGTGTTGACAAAATTGATCGTACCTTCCTCTGCTTGCTTTGCTTGACTTCTTGGATACCACACTCTGCCAGCTTTCTTCCTACTTCACTAGTTATTCCTTTTCAGTCTCTTTTGCTGCTTCCTCTTTATAACTTTGATCTCTTAACGTTAAAGTGGTTCATCTCCCAGTCCTTGGACTTCTCTTCTTTGTCTGTACTGGCTTGCTTGGCCAAGCATGGTCAACAGTCTCACAGCTTTAAATACTGACTATGTAGCAACATAGTCATAGGAGCTGTGGTGGCATAGGGCCTAAGGCATTTGACTGCTAACCAGAAGGTTGGCGGTTCAAACCCAACAGCTACTCCACAGAAGGAAGACTGGGCAATCTACTTCTGTAAAGATTTGTGGCCACAGAAACCCAAAGGGGGTCACTGTGAGTCAGAATTGGCTCGATGGCAGTGGGTTTGTTTTTTGGTTTATGGTAGCAACAAGGAGTACCAGGGTGGCACAAATGGTTAAACTCTGAAGTACTAGCCAAAGGTTGACAGTTTGAACCCACCCAGAGGCACCTTGGAAGACAGGCCTAGAGATCGACTTCCAGAAAGTCACAGCCTTGAAAACTCTATGGAGAAGTTCTGCTCTGTACAGATGGGGTCACCATGCAAACAACAACAACATGTCCCAACTCCCACTTTTATTTCTAATAAAATCCAAATTCTTTAGTATGTCACACTAAATATTTATTTAGCTTGGACTACTCCCCTGAACTCCAGACTCTTATGTTTACTTGTCTACTCAACATTTCTACTCAGATATTCCTTTATCTGTCTGTCTGATGTAAATGTTCACCCTATATGCCTGTCTGTTGTTTGGCTGGAAGCCACAGGAGTGAGTTCAGTTCCAGAACTGAAGGATAGCTAGGGGCCATAGTCTCAGGGGTTTCCCCAGTTACTATCAGACCACTACACCTGGTCATTTTTTATGATTTTGAGTTTTGTCCCACATTGTGCTCCCATTCTATCCAGGATCTCCTGTACTGATCTCTTTCCAAGTGGGTGACAGTGGTAGCCAGGCACTGTCTAGTTCTTCTGGTGTCAGGATCATATAGGCTGAGGTTCGCATAGTCCACTAGTCCCCTGGACTCGTAGTTTTCATGTGTTTTCTTCAATTGTTCTTTGTTTTGGACGAGGAGAGACTCATTGTTGCATCTAGATGGCTGCTTGCAAGCTTTTAAGACTCCAGTTACTACTCACCAAACTAGGATGTAGAACAGTGTTTTTGTGTAGTATGTTATGCCAACTGAGCTTGATGTCCTCTGAGATCATAGTCCCGAACCCAGAGGTCCAACAACTTACTCCATCAAGGTGGTTGACTATACCTAAGAAGTTACTATAACTTTGTCCCCTGGTAGTTCTAGTTATGTGGACATTCTTACAGCACGTATAAATATGTGTGCAGAAAAATCATCTGCCAACCTTATGTATGTTGTTGTTGTTGTTATTTGCCGTCGAGTCGGCCCCGACTCATAGCGACCCCTCCTTGGGTTTCTGAGGCAGTATCACTATGGAAGTAGGATTACCCAACCTTCCTTCCGAGGAGTGGCTGGTGGGTTTGAACCGCCAGCCTTCTGGTTAGCTTTCAAGTGCCTTAGGCACTATGCTACCAGAGCTATAGTCATGAGTATATTCCCCTTTGCCTAGACATACTTGATCATTTCAGCCTGTCTACCTGCATGTTTACCTGTTGATTAATGTTTGTTATCACTGATAATACAGTTCTAATATTCCTTTAAAACTTAAAATAAATAAAGTTGAACTTTCCTGTCTAACCTTCTAAACCGTCAGTTTTCACATCTCAATAAGTACCAACTCTGTCCATGCAGTTGCTCAGGTCAGAACGCTTGTAGTGATTCTTTACTCCTTCCATTTCTCATGCCCACAAGCAATTGGGCTTCAAATCCTACCAGCTCTCCCTTCAAAATATGTCCAGAATCAAACTGCTTTTTACCAGCTCCACTACTACCGTACTCGTCTAAGCTATTGCAATTCCTTGCTTGGATTATTTGAAGAGCCTCCAAACGGGTGTTCTTGTTACTACCTTTGCCACCTACAGAGTATATTCTTAAACGAATTGCCAAGGAGGCCTTGTTATATCATCTTTGTTCTCAAAACCCTCCAGTGGTTTCTCATCTTGTCTCGAGGAAAAGACAACGTCCTCATTACAGTGGCCCACAAGACCTTACACGATCTGCAGATCTTCCCTTCCCCTGCTCTTGTTTTTCTCATGGAACTTTTACTATTCTGTCCCGGCCACCCTGGGCACATCACTATTCCTCTAAAACGCCCGGTTCTCTCCCATTTCCCTGTTCTTGCTCTTGCTCTTCCATCTACCTGGAACTCTCTTTCCAACATACCCTTATGGCTCACTCTCTTGAGATTTTACCATATGCTTTCTCAATGTGGCCTCGCCTGACCAACCTGTTCAAAATTAGCCACTCTGCCAATACCTGTCCCTTTCACTGCATATCATCATCTAACACACTCTACGTTTTAATTACTTATTGAGACAAACAATTATGTTTGTCTCTGTTGATTAAAATGTAGACTTCATTTGATTAAAATGTGGGCAGAGGTTATTGTTTTTTAATTTTGTTATTATTCAATGCCATCACTTAGTGCTTTAAATGATGTCTGGTACATAGTCGACTCTCCATAAATATTTCTTGAATGCAAGATTAAATTAACTGTACTCCATGTCCTCAACACTTTATATTTGGATTAAATAGTTTCTGAGCTGGGCATCTAGTGTATTGAAAAGAGCATATATTTTGGGGATGGACAGGTCAGGGTTTAAATCCTGACTTTTGTAATTACTAGTTGGCTAAGACACTTGCCTGCTAACCAGACGGCTGGCGGTTCAAACCCACCAGCCACTCCTTGGAAGGAAGGTTGGGCAATCCGACTTCCGTAGTGATACTGCCTCGGAAACCCAAGGAGGGGTCACTATGAGTTGGGTTTGACTCGACGGCACATAACAACAACAACAACAGCTATATACTGGTAGCTCTGGTAGCGTAGTGCCTAAGGCACTTGACTGCTAACCAGAAGGCTGGCGGTTCAAACCCACCAGCCACTCCTCGGAAGGAAGATGGGGCAATCTACTTCCATAGTGATAACGCCTCAGAAACCCAAGGAGGGGTCGCTATGGGTTGGGTCCGACTCAACGGCACATAACAACAACAAAAACAACAGCTATATACCTGGGTTATGATTACTTTTCCTGAGTTCCAGTTTTCTGTAAAATGGACATAGACAACAAAGAATTGTCATGAAGAATATGTAAGATAATGTGTGAAAAGTGTGTTGGACACACAGAAAGTGTGAGCCATTGTTCATTCTTTTTTTTCTAGTTTTTATTTAGGTGCCATTGAGTTGACTCTGATTCATGGTGGTCCCATGTATGACAGAACACAATGTTGCCGTCTTTGTAGTCGTTGCTGTGGTTGCATCTCTCAGCACTATGTGCCAGTGTTCTGTTGTGATCTGTAAGGTATTCATTGTCTGATTTTCAGAAGTAGATCACCAGGCCTTTCTTCCCAGTCTTGAAGCTCTGCTGAAACCTGTTCACCATGGATGACTCTGCTGCTATTTGAAATACCAGTGGCATAGCTTCCACGATCATAGCAACACATAATCCACCACAGTACAACAAACCGACAGATGGATGTTGGTTCTCTGTAATTAGTCTGTCTTAATTCTGACCCACACTGATCATATGCTGCTGGATGAGTCATCATGAAATAGAGGTTGCACCAGGCCACTCCTGTGGTCAAGTATTCATGAAAGCCTTATTTTGGTACCATATGGTGGCCAAATTCATCTTCTTAGATTTCAAGATTGTCTAGGAATGGGAAGATTGTCTAGAATGGGAAGCCATTCTGGTCCTGCTCCTCTTTACTCAATGACACTTCTTGTATTTCCCTTTTACCATCTATTTACCCTATTCTTTTGTCATTCACTTGAATGTATCATGGGCATTTTTGTCTTGGTGTCTTTCCTTATTCTGTTTCGTTCTCCCAACTTTTGCTTGTTTAAATCCTGTCCACATTCCAAAGTATAGTGCAAGTTTTTCTCTATATAGGAACTGCTTTAAGTATTCCAGCCCAGAACACTTTTCCCCCCTTGGAACAGATGGGGATCTCAGAAGAAAAATGGAATCTATAAAAAATTCTAGAATTGGAAAATACGATATCTGACACACAAAAAAACCTAAAACACAATTTATAATCTGTAAACCATGTAATCACAGTTTACCAACTAACCAGTCTTCTAAATGTATGTCACCCATGAAGTGGGATATTGAGTGAAATTGTCCTTTTGCCCCAGAGTCTGACTAGGGTTTAAAATTAAGGACAGAGATAAATTAATTTGATATATTTTACTTACATACACAATGACTGTAATTGTACAGGTATCATCTGACTTACGGCAGGGTTTTGTCCTGAGAACTCCATTGTAAGCTGATTCTGGCATAAGTCAAATACCTCTTTTCTTTTTAGTTTTCATTATTATTGCTTTTTATTATCAGTATCTTTGTGTATACTATCTTTATTTGTCTTTTGGGGTTGGAAACATTTTATATAAACATCTGTG
Source organism: Orycteropus afer afer (assembly GCF_000298275.1). Classification (NCBI taxonomy): domain Eukaryota; kingdom Metazoa; phylum Chordata; class Mammalia; order Tubulidentata; family Orycteropodidae; genus Orycteropus; species Orycteropus afer. Next base: position 4,138,639 of record NW_006921764.1, on the reverse strand, counting down.
AGTGAACATCTTAGATTGATAACATCAGCAAATTATATGCTGCAACATTGTATGTAGTTGCTGTTGTTAGGTGTTGAGTCAACTCTGACTCATAGAGACACTATGTACAACAGAATGAAACTGTGCCAGCCCCATGATCCTTGCTATATCTGAGCCCATCGTTGCAGCCACTGTGTCAATCCATCTCCTTGAGGGCCTCCCCTCTTTTCATTGACCCTCCATTTTACCAAGCATGACATCTTTTTCCAGGAATTGGTCCCTTCTGACACCATGACCAAAGTAGGTGAGACAAAATCTGGCCATTCTTGCTTCTAAGGAGCATTCCAGTTGTATGCTTACAGGAAAGATTTGTTAGTTCTTCTGGCAGTCCATGGTACTCTCAGTATTCTTCGCCAACACCACAACTCAAAAGCATCAACTCTTCTTTGGTCTTCCTTATTTATTGTCCAGCTTTCATATGCATATAAGGCTATTGAAAATACCATGTAATAGTACATATTACTAATGATGAGATATAAAAAGGAAAGAGAAAAACAGATTATCTTAAGTATAGTTTGTCATAACTCAAATACATCCTAAGTCTGGGACTACCTGTATTACAATTCATGTATTGTATTTCATGGTAATGAAATATAAATGGCAAGCAATTCAGATAGTGTTTTGCAAATAGTTAAGTGTTTGGTAATTTTGTATAGCAGAACAAATGAATTCTAGTGATATCTTTAGTAACACTGAGAAATGTTCCAGTACTAACATATTTTCATAAACTATCAGAATGACAAATTATGTAGCAAAGGTATGCTGGGAGAGAGAGTTATAGCAGTAGAAATATAGTATTACTTCTCAATTAGTTAGCATAAATACCCTGCAAAATATAAAATATTCATCATGATATTTTATATATTTAAAAAGTCTTACCCTATGATAGAACCTGGTGGAACCACTGAGACTATGGCCCCTAACTGCCCTTCAGGTCTGGAATTGAACCCACACCTGTGGTTTGCAGCCAAACAAAAGACAGGCATATAAGTTGAACATTTACCTCAAGTAGAT
>NW_006921764.1:4132878-4136741 GCF_000298275.1 Orycteropus afer afer | reverse complement strand
ATTCTTTAGTGTTGCATAGTATTCCATTGTGTGTATGTACCATAGTTTGGTTATCCATTCTTCTGTTGATGGGCACCTAGATTGTTTCCATCTTTTTCCTATTGTAAATAGTGCTGTGATGAACGTGGGTGGGCATATATCTCTTTTTGTCCTGGCTCTCACTTTTTTTTTTTTTAACTGTGATTTGGGTGAAAGTTTACAGAGCAAATTCACTTTCCACACAGCAGTTCACATACAGTTTGTCTCATGATATTGACCACAATTTACCATAATGCAGCGGCTCCCCTCTCACTTCCTCCCCATAGTTACCTCTTCCCTGTGTCCTTCTCTCCATGCACTCCTGCCCCCTGAGCTATGTCCCTGTGCATACACAGCCCTTCTGTTCTCCTATGATTGTTCTCTCCAAGGAGTGTTTCTACCTAGTGTAAATATTCACCTCATATGCCTGTCTTTTGTTTGGCTGGAAGCCACAGGTGTGGGTCCAGTTCCGGACCTGAAGGGCAGCTAGGGGCCATAGTCTCAGTGGTTCCATCAGACTTTATCATATCAGCAAACCTGGTCTCCCCCCCTTTTTTATCACATGATTTTGAATTTTTTTCCACATTGTTCTCCCACTCTATCCAGGATGTCCTACATCAATCCCCCTCTGAGTGGTTGACAGTGGTAGCTGGGCACCATCTAGTTCTTCTGGTCTCATAGTTGCATAGGCTGAGGATCACATGGTGTACCAGTCACTTGGACTAATTGTTTCCATTAATCTTTGGTTTTCTTCATTCTTCTTTGCTCTGGGCAAGGACAGACCCATCACTGCATCTAGATGTCTGCTTGCAAGCTTTTAAGATCCTGGTTGCTACTCGCCAAAGTAGGAGGTGAAACAATGTTTTGTGTAGTGTGTTATGCCAAATGAGCTTGATGTCCCCTGTGACTATGGTCCCATTGGCTCTCACTTCTTTAGTACCTAGTAATGGGATTTTGGGTAAAATGGTATTTCTAATTCCAGCTTTTTAAGGAATTGCCATACTGTTTTCCACAGTGGTTGTATCATTTTACAGTCCCACCAGCAGTGTATAAGAGTACAGGAGTCCCAATCTCTCTACATCCTCATCAGCATTTGTTATTTTCTATCTTGTTGAATTTTGCTACTATTCCTGGGGTGAGATGGTGTCTTATTGTTTTGATTTGCATCTCTCTGATGACTAATGATTGTGAGCATTTCTTCATGTATTTGCTGGCCACCTGAATATCCTCTTTGGTGAAGTGTATATTTATGTCTTCTGCTCATATTTTCATTGGATTGTTAATCGTTTTGTTGTTGAGGTTTTGCAGTTTTCTATAAATTTTAGAGATAAGTCCCTTGGCAGTGATGTAGTTATTGACAAGTATGAATTTGTTGCTGTCATTCTGTTGTGTGCTTTTTCAGGGTGTTGATTTTTTGTTCCATATAATTTTCTGTGCTGAGCTTGTTTTGTTTGTTGTTGTTGTTGTTATGTGCCGTCAAGTAGGGCCTGACTCATAGCAACCACTCCTTGGGTTTCAGAGGCAGTATCACTACGGAAGTAGATTGTCCCATCTTCCTTCTGAGGAGTGGCTGGTGGGTTTGAACCACCAGCCTTCTGGTTAGCAGTCAAGTGCCTTAGGCACTACGCTACATATTATCACTTCCTTTGTTGCTGTTGTTTTAGTATTTGCTAAATATTTGTGCTGGTCCTCTTTTTTATTTTGATGTGAAGGTTTATCATTTTTCTTTGAGGTTACCTTGTTCCATAATTTTCTTCCCAAGTTTAGAATAATCCATTCTATCTTGCAGTCATCTTGACTTACCTACCATTTAGAAGTTCTGTAACTACGCAGTTTTTTTCCTTTTTGGTTAGTAGTTGTCCTCATTTGTCAATTGATGTCTGTGGTTCCCTGTTTACAATCTTGTAGGCTTATTTACTTTGGATACTTCCATAGCTGGGTTGGTTTGTGGGTTATGTCATCCTGTGTGTTAATGGTCAGTTGTTGTTTGCTGTTGTTGGTTCTCTGTCCAAAGGACTCCCTTTAGCATCTCTTGTAAGGTTGGTCTGGCTTTAAGAAACTCCTTAATTTCTGCTTATCTGGAAGTGTCCTAATTTCACCTTCCTATTTGAAGGACAGTTTTGCTAGGTATATAATTCTTGGTTGGAAATTTTTTTTTCTTTCAGGGTTTTATATATACCATCCCGTTGTCTTCTCGCTTGCATGGTTTCTGCTGAGAAATCTGAGCTGAGTCTTATTGGTTGCCCCTTGTAGGTAACTTTGTGTTTTTCCTGTGCTGCTTTCAGGATTCTTTCTTTGTCTTTGGTTTTGGTGAGTTGGATGATGATTTGTCTTGGTGATTTAATTTTGGGGTCTATTCTGTTTGGGGTTCATTGGACTTCTTGAATGGATATATTCTCATCTTTCATCATACCAGGGAAGTTCTCTTCCAACAAATCTTTGACAATTTTCTCTGTGGTTTTATTTGTGTCTTCCTGTTGTGGAATTCTGATTATGCATAGGTTATTCCTTTTGATAGTATCCCACCTGATCCTTAAGCTTTCTTCATTTTGGTTTGATCTTTTTTCTGGTTGATCACTTTCCAAAGAAGTATTAAGGTATTTGTCTCCAATTTCACTAATTCTGTCTTCCATTCATTAAATTCTACTCCTTTGCCCATTCAATGCCTTATCTATTTCTGAAAATTTAGTATTAATTTTCTGGATTTCTATCTGTAGATTTTGTATCATTCCTTTCTTTTCTCATTTTGATCTTGCATTGTCTTTCAAAATTGTTCTAGTGTTTTCTCTATGTTTTCCTCCATTTTGTCAGTGTTTCCCATGATCTGTCTCTCAATTCATTGTAGGCACCTAAGTAAAATTGTTTTGAATTCCTTATCAGGGAGTTCCAATGATGCTTTTTCTTCAGGGATGTGTTCTGGGTCAGTATCCTGGTCCCTTGTTTCTCTGGCTTTGTCTTGCTTCTTTGTGTGGACTGTGATGCTCTGTTGTATCCTAGACATTGTGATGTTTTTGTGTTTATATTTAATTGGTGATTGTATGTTGGAGTGACTTGCCCATGATTTTTGTTTTCTGTGTTTTGTTTAGACATTATCTACATAAACAGAGTACTGTGCTCTTCTAGTCACTAGTTGGCAGCACTTATACACTCAGCACCTGTCTCCTTTCCTGCTGCCAGCCTCCCATATGTCCCTGCTGTCCTTGGCAAATGGAGCCTATTCTTAGGTACCTGGAATCTGAGTGAGAACACTGTCACTTTAAAGTCACAAATGGCTGCTGCTTGTAAACATTCAAAATAACTGCACCATTGGTCACTTTAAATATCCAAAATGGCCCCTACTTATAAACATTCAAAATGGCTATGCCCTCAGTCACTTTAAATACTCAAAATGGCTTCTGCTTGTAAAAAAATCAAAATGGCTGTGCCCTCTGGACAGCCAAAAGTCCACAACTCAGGTTGTTTCCTTCTTTACTGTTTCCCTTCCTAGTCATAGGCCACCATTGCAGTTGTCCCTGCAGCCCTTGGTGACCATGGCTGATCTTTAGGTCAATTCTCGGATCCCAACACCACTTGGAAATATTCAGGGTTTTGGTCATGTCAGAATAGCTGACAGTCCACTGCTCTGGCCATCTCTGTATTCACTGTTTTCATTCAGGTTTTTCCACTAGCTCGTGCCTAATCCACTTCTATATACTTTCTTTCAAAGCTCAGGGCTCGAGGATTATCTTCTTCTTCTTCTTTATTATTTTTTTTTAAATTGTGATTTGGGTGAAGATTTACAGAGCAAATTCACTTTCCATACAGCAGTTCACATATACTTTGTCTCATGTCATTGACCACAGTTT
>NW_006921764.1:4125253-4129518 GCF_000298275.1 Orycteropus afer afer | reverse complement strand
CCACTCCTCGGAAGGAAGGTTGGGCAATCCTACTTCTGTAGTGATACTGCCTCGGAAACCCAAGGAGGGGTCGCTATGAGTCGGGTCCGACTCAACGGCACATAACAACAACAACAACAACATATTGACAAAGAAATAGCTTTATTTTTGTCAGTGAAAATGAAAAGGTGATCCTATCATGTTTGAATATGTAGAAGGAAATTAAAAAGCGGGATGACAACAGCCATCTGATGTTGGAATAGGAAAAATAAAGGAATGAGATTAACAAGCTCTTGCTTAGCTCTGTGTTCTCATCTTTGATTACTTTCCCCACTAACTAGTAAAAAAACTGAACTCACTGCCATCAAGTTGCTTCTGATCCATAGTGACCCTCATTAGGTTTCCAAGGTGGTAAATCTTTATGGAAGTAGATTACCTGTATCTTCTGTGGAGTGGTTGGTGGGTGTGAACTGCCAACCTTATGGTTAGCAGTTGCATGCCTTAGGCACTGTGTCACCAGAGCTCCACCCACTAACTAGTACTTGTATGAATTTACCATTATTTTCTTCGACCTGTTTTTCAAGATGTAGAACCATGTCTAAAGTTATCAATCTCCTCTCCATCTCATGCCAGTTTTGACATTTTTTAACTACTTATCCATCAAAACTTGGCTTGTATATAATATCTTCTTAATCTTTGCCCATTCTCAAAGCCATCCACTCCTACTCTAGCCTGGATTAAGTGCTCCTTCGGTGCACCCTCAGTCTGGTCTCAATGTTCTGTGTTGGTACTTACTGCAGTTGTAATTGTAAGTAATTGTAAAATGTGTTGGTTTCTTATTCTTGAATATATTAGACTATGGACTCCTTCAGGTTCACATATGTATATTTCAGCTTTGTATTCTCAGAGTCTAGTACAGTCCCTGCCATATAACTGGATACCAATATTCATTTATTGAATCAATGAAAAAAAGAATGGATGGATGGATGGGTAGATGGAAGGGTATTAGAAAGTGAACACAAAAGCTTGATTGGAAATTGAGAAGGACTTCTACTTCACAGTCTTCCTTAGATGTGGTACTCTTGTTTTCACCTATGTGTTCTTAACAACTGCACATTTATTCTTACTGAAAGAGAGCTATTCTAGTGGACTAATTTTTACCCCTTTTAAAGTTATTTTAATGTTTTCTGGCAATTTTCTTGGGATATTGTGCTACTTTTGGTGTGATAAAAATGATAAGACTGATTTTTGTTTTTCTTGTTTGTTTGTTGGTTGGATGGTTTCATTTTTATAGAAGAGGTTACATTATCCTAATTAAAAAACAAGCAAGCAACAACAACAAAAAAACAACATACAATTAAATCTTTTGGCCAAGTACATTTGTCTAGTTAAAGAAAGATTTACTTGATCATGAATGTCATTAATAAGATAAACTGTGACAATTAATGTTAAAGTTTAGAATCTGCTGGGATTAAGCAAAAAATAGACTTTGAAAATGAATTTTATTTTAGATATATTCTACTTATGAATATTAAAATGTTTCTCAATTTGAAGAAATACTTTATTGAATTTTGGGGATGTTAAAATTTTAAAATTGGTAGGGTAACAACAAATCATGAGTATCAGTGGTCACATATTCCAAAAAAAAATGAAACTTACTGCCATCAAGTAGATTCCAACTCATAGCAACTCCCACTGGGTTTCCAAGGCTGTAAATATTTATAGAAGCAGACTGCCCTCATCTTTCTTCCACAGGGCAGCTGGTGGGTTCAAACCACTGACCTTTTGGTTAGCAGCCAAATGCCTTAACCACACTATACCATGAAAATGCCTTAAAGTTATGCTAGCGAGTTAAAAATAAATAAATAAATAAATAAATAAATAAATAAATATAAATGTATAATAGTTATAATATATAAAATAGTTCAAATATAATGGAAGTTTGTTGCTCACTCACTTAAAAAATTTGATATTCCCAATCAATAGGTGACTTTTCTCCAAGTGGGAAATCAGGGACTCTACTCCTTCCATCTAGTGGCTCTCTTCAACACTAAGCTTCTAAGGTCACTTGGTTCATCTGTAAAAAGGTGGCAAAGGGGTGAAGATCGTAGAACGTACTGCTGGGACACTTTAGGGGGTGGGCTTGGAAATGCTATATATCTCTAGCTCATGTTCCATTGACTTGTACTCAGTTACATAGTCACATGCCACTCCAACTTGTAAGGAAAACTAATATAGTCTAAGTACATATGAGCAATTGATGGTCGGTTCTTGGCCTTGTTCTTACTGATGATATTGAGCTCCTCCCTCATCTCTTTCCACGGAAGTAGTTGATTTTATTCCTGTGTATTCCATCTGGTAAGGTCCACGTGTATAGTCACTGTTTATGTTGCTGAAAATGGAATTAGCAACGAATAAGTCTTTGGTCTTGCAAAATTCTATCATGGGATCTCTGGCATCAATTCTTTCACCAAAGCCATATTTTCCAACTACTGATCCTTTTTCTTTATTTCCCACTTTCTCATCCCAAACACCAGTAATTATCATTGTATTTTGATTACATGTCTGATCAGTTTCAGACTGCAGAAGTTGGTAAAAACCTTCAGTTTCTTCGTCTTTGGCATTAGTGGTTGGTGTGCAAATTTAAATAGTATTCATATTTACTGGTCTTCCTTGTAGGCATATGGATATTATCTTATCACTGACAGTATTGCACTTCAAGATAGATCTTGAAATGTTCTTTTTGAGGATGAATGTGGCACCATTCTTCTTCAATTTGTCATTTCCAGCATAGTAGACTATATGATGTCTGATTCAAAATGACCAACACTAATCCATTTCACCTGACTAATGACTTGGATATCAATGTTTATGTGTTTCATTTCATTTTTGATGGCTTCCAATGTTCCAATGAACATTGAACACGAATGACTGAAGACCAAACAAGTTGTGGGAAGACATGAAGGACATCATACATGAAGAAAGCAAATGGTCATTAAAAAGACAGGAAAGAAAGAAAAGACCACAATGGATATCAGAAGTGATTCTGAAATTTACTCTTGAATGTAGAGTAGCTAAAGGGAATGGAAGAGAAAGAATAATAAAGTAAAAGAGCTGAACAGAATATTTTAAAGCGTGGCTCAAAGGGGCACAGTAAAATTTTGTAATGAAATGTGCAAAGACCTAGAGGTAGAAAACCAAAGAGGAAGAACACAGTTGGCATTACTCAAGCTGAAAGAAAGGAAGAAAAATTTCAAGCCTTGTGTTTGCATATTGAAGAATTCTATGGGCAAAATAGAAGCTGAAGAAATTAAAGCAAGTCCATGAGAGCCAATATATGACCTTGAGTATATCTCCCCTAAATTTAGAGATCATCTGAAGAATAGAGGGATACACTGAATACCAGTAACTGAAGACCAGATGAACTGTGAGATGACAACAAGGCTGTTGTACATGAACAAAGCAAAAGTCATTAAAAAGATGAGAGAAAACACCCAAATGAGTATCAGAAGAGACTCTGAAACTTGCTTTGGAACAGAGAGTAGCTAAAGTGAAAGGAAGAAATGATGACATAAAATTACTAAACAGAAGATTTCAGAGGGTAGCTCAGCAAAATAAAGTAAAATACTATAATGAAATGTGCAAAGACCTGGAGTTAGAAAATCAAAGAGGAAGAACACAGCATTTCTCAAGATAAACTGAAGGAAAAATTCAAGCTTTGAGTTACAATATTGAAGGATTCTGTGGGCAAAATATTGAACAATGCAGGAAGCATTGAAAGAAGATGGAAGGAATACGCAGACTCACTATACAAAAAGAGTTGGTCAGCGTTCACCCATTTCAGGAGGTAGCATATGATCAAAAACTGATGACATTGAAGGAAGCAGTCCAAGCTGCACTAAAGGAATTAGTGAAAATCAAGACTCCAGAAATTGGTGGAGTACCCACTGAGGTATTTCAACAAACAGATGCAGCACTGCAGGTACTCCCTTGTTTATCCCACGAAATTTGGAGGACAGTTGCCTAGCCAACTGTCTGGAAGAGATCTGTATTTGTGCCCATTCCAAAGAAAGGTGATCCAACAGAATGTGGAAATTATCTAACAATATCATTAATATCAAATGCAAGTAAAATTTTGCTGAAAATAATTTTAAAAATTATTGCAGCATTATATTGACAGGGAACTTCCAGAAATTCTAGTCAGATTTAGAACAGGATATAGGAGCTCTGGTAGCATAGTGCCTAAGGCACTTGACTGCTAACCAGAAGGCTGGTGGTTCAAACCC
>NW_006921764.1:4123841-4125153 GCF_000298275.1 Orycteropus afer afer | reverse complement strand
GAAACCCAAGGAGGGGTCGCTATGAGTCGGGTCCGTCTCAATGGCACATAACAGCAACAAGAATGAAGGATATCATTTCTGATGTCAGGTGGATTGGCTGAAAGCAAAGAATACCAGAAAGATATTTCCTTGTGTTTTATTGAATACACAAAGGTATTCAATTATGTGGATCATAACAAATTATGGGTAACATTGAGAAGAATGGACATTACAGAGCATTTAATTGTGTTCGTGAAGAACCTGTACATAGGCCAAGAGGCAGTCATTTGAAAGAACAAGGGGATACTGTGTAATTTAAAATAAGGAAAGGTGTGTGTCAGGGTTCTATCCTTTTAAAGATATTTATTCAGTCTGTAAGCTGAGCAAACAATCTGAGGAGCTGGACTATATGAAGAAGATCATAGCATCAGGCTTGGGGAAGACTTATTAACAACCTGTGATATGCAGATGACACAACCTTGCTTGCTGAAAGTGAAGACGGCTTAAAGCACATACTGATGATGATCAAAGACTATAGTCTCCAGTATGGATCACACCTCAACATAAAGAAAACAAAAATCCTCACAAGTGGACCAATAAGCAACATCATGATAAATGGAGAAAAGATTTAAGTTGTCAAAGATTTCATTTTACTTGGATACAGAAGCAACACCCATGGAAGCAGAGTCAGGAAATCAAATGACATATTGCACTGAGGAAATCTGCTGTAAAAGACCTCTTTAAAGTGTTAAAGAGCAAAGATGTCACTTTGAAGACTAAAGTGTGCCTGACCCAACCCATGCTCTTTTCAGTAGCCTCATATCCATATGAAAACTGGACAGCCACTAAGGAAGATCAAGGAAGAATTGGTTCATTTGAATTGTGGTGTTGGCAAAGAATATTGTAAATACCACAGACTGCTGTAGAAGAACAAGTCTGAAGTCAAATCTGTCTTCAGAGAGTTACAGCCAGAATGCTTCTTAGAGGCGAGAGTGACCAGACTTCATCTCACCTCCTTTGATCATGTTGTCAGAGGGACCAGTCCCTGGAGAAGGATATCATTTTTGGTAGAGAGTCAGCAAAAACCAGGAAGACCTTCAGGGATATAGATGGAAACTGTGGCTACAATGATGGGCTGAAGCATAGCAATGATTGTGAGGATGGGCAGGTCAGGGCGGTGTTTTGTTCTGCTGTACAGAGAGGGTCACTGTGAGTCAGAACCAACTCTACGGCACTGAACTACAACAGAGTGTCGAGACATGGAAGAAATTGGTTTGGTGAAAAGCTAACCAGAATTAGCTACATAATAGATAATTTAAATAACTTTTCTCTG
>NW_006921764.1:4103289-4123741 GCF_000298275.1 Orycteropus afer afer | reverse complement strand
TTTTTATTGTCCTCATTCATAAAAAGACTTTTCCTATAGTTATAGGCAGTCTTTTATGCATTTATTTAGAAATTAAAATGTTCCCAGTTTAAATTGTAACATATATTTTATATTTTTTAAAAATATGCCTTTATGCAAGATAATTCCATCTTTCATTTTCTTCTCAAAGAATAGTAATAATGTGAAAGTGTTGGCTTATTCAATACTCGTACTTATTGATGAACACTTACATATAATGTGTGATGCATTTACTTACATATCAAGTGATGAATAAATAAGTGATTCCCTCATTAACTTACACATTTAAATAAAAATAATCAACAATTCTAATGTGCTTGAGTGAGGAAGGCTCTGAAATCTTGTTTTTTCAAAAAATAAATGGGAATGTCTCTTTGAGATTAAGATACTCACTATGAGATAGAATGCTAATGTTTGAAGTGTGTGGTAGACAAGTCAGTAGTTACTTTAATAATCATCATTAAAAGTTGGATTATACACCTGTGTATATGAAAGCATACCATGACATTCTATTTTTGGTTTATGTCTGTCTTTCCTCATAGTGTACTTATATTTGCTTCCATACGATTTGCTTTAGAATTCTAGTTATTCTGTCTGGTTCCTCCCTGACAGTAATATTTTCCATCTGTCTTACTGCCGTGGTCTTTCAGTCCTTTGGGATGTTTCCTGCAACACTAGCTTCTGTGGTCACAAATATAGCCTTGGACCTCATTTTGTTTACATTGACTTCCTTTAGGAGAATTAGATTTCATTCCTTTAAAATGGCCCAGTGATCACCCATTAGGCCCCATGAGGAAACTACTTCCATCAAAGAAGTGATGCCCATATGTGGATTATATCAGATCAGTGATAGGAAAATTGGAAATAGGAAAATACAGACAATTTTCTAAATTTCTGTAGTATGTACATTGTAGTATTTCATGTATCTCTTGAAAACTAATCAAACTGAATGAAGCAAAAAAGGAATTGTTGGCTCATGTAAATGAAGAATCTAGACTTTTACTATGCTCAATCCAAGCACTCAGACAATGTAATCTAAAGCTGTCTCTTTCCATCTCTCAGCTATTTTCTTCAATAAAGTTTTCCCCACGTGGTGGCAAAGAACTTAACTAGCTCAAGGCTTATTTTGCTTTGCCTAACAGTCTCAGTGGGGTAAAAGGCTTTGTTCCTCAAATTCTACCAAAGTTTCTAGCTGTAGTTGCATATTGTCTCCTGAGCCAGTCACAGTAGGTACACTGAGTGGTCAGGACTGAATAGTGTGCCCAGGTTGGAGCTTGGGCAGAGGGCTTAACTATACTCAAACAGAAATGTTTAGTCATCTCAGAGGTGCTTTTTTGAGTTGCAGCAAGCAGCTTTGTAAATGGGCTTGCATCCCATGTGATCAGCATAGGACAGCTTTGAGTCGTGAATCTATAACTGGTGGAGAGAAGTTGGGAAGATATAGTGTCTATATCAGATAGCTGAGGGTGATTGCAACCTACTTCTTACTCCTAGGCTTTTATATTTGTTTTGGTAATCATGTTAGTAGGACGGAAAAATGTTCAATGGAGTAAATAGGAATCAGTAGGTTATTACGTCACAGTCCTCCCTGCGTTTTGACTCTGATAATCAGTTGCCATGGAGTTGATTTTGAGTTACAGTGATGTGCATCAGAGCAGGACTGTGTGTCAGAGTAGAATTGTGCTCTTTAGGGTTTTGGTTGACAAATTTTCAGAAGTAGATGCCCAGGTCTTCCATTCGAGGTAGCTCTGTGTGGACTTGAACCTCCAGCCATTGGGTTAGCAGCTGAGTGCATTGACTGATTGTGCCACCCAGGGACTTGCTTGACTATTCTGATACTCTGTATTTTAGGAATAGCTATAGTATTTAAGCTCTGCTCATCACCTTGTCAATGAAGCTGTCTCTGTTCTCATCCCCAGTACTCTGTTTCCACTACCCTGCTTTATCCAGTAACCACAACTGCTGTATTATGTATTTTCTTATTTGCTTATTTTCTCTCCTTTTCAACTAGAAAGTAAATTTCTTGAGGACAGAGTTGGGTTGGTGTTGCTTATCACTGTATTTCTACTGTCTAGAAAAATGCCTGCCATATAGTAGATAATAAATATTTGTTATATGAATGAACAAATGGAAATTGAAAAGTTAGTTTGAAATGAGATCAAATCATAGTTTCCAATTTTTTTATGTGATACAATTGAAGAAGTATTTCTATAGGAAATATTTGTCTCAGAGTCTAAAGAAAAAAAACACTCCTAAGATAATTGTTGTTGTTGTTATATGCCGTCGAGTCATACCCAACTCATAGCGACCCCTCCTTGGGTTTCCGAGGCAGTATCACTATGGAAGTAGATTGCCCCATCTTCCTTCCGAGGAGCGGCTGGTGGGTTTGAACCGCCAGCCTTCTGGTTAGCAGTCAAGTGCCTTAGCCACTATGCCACCAGAGCGATAATTAGCAAGTCATTTTTAAATAAACATCAATTTGATCACTAATCAAATATCAATTCTGTATCCAATTAAAGGAAATAAAATCAGTGGAGCATACACCTTGGGCTGCTTTTTCTTTAATTTGGCTGCAGACAAACTTCCTTGAGATTCATGATAGATATTACTAAGATTTCTGAGAAGAAGTAGGGTTGTCATTGGTGGCATCCAAATAGAATGGAATTATCTAGTCCATGTGGATATTTAAATGTAACCTTAGTCATAATGCTTTCTCTAACAAGATGAGCTATCTAGCTAGGATAATAAGAAATATGTTATCAGCCTTTAAGGACTGGAGAGAAAATTTAATTAAGTCTATGCCTTTAAGGATAGAAAGTGAACATATGGGAACAAAAGTGCTTTGAGTATAGAAGGGAAAAGAAACTTGAATTTATGCATCATTATTTTTCTCTTTAGTTTCAGACTGCTGGTTAGATAAATGTGAGTGTACCCCTGTGTTTCTTTTTGATGGATTATTTAGGAGTTTAGATGTTGTTTCTTGGCAAGGATTGTTAGAAAATGCTTCATTTTTCACATGTGTAAAATGAGACTCTTGAGATAGCAGTCTAGTTTTGAAAAGTCAGCTTTAGTTAAGTATAGGACAGAAGGAAGAGCATTCTATGCAGAATTTCCAACCGATATCATATAAGTGGGACTGCACACTGTGTTTGGAACAATTTGACCAAATTGGATGGCTGATGTATTGGAGAAGACAGAGAAAGGACTATAGAGACAAATAAGGATCCAATGAGAACTTTGAATGGGTTAAGTAGAGTGAAAGATATTTTATACAGTGGGAGGCCATTAAAGATTTTTGAAGAAGGGTTGTTAAATGTGAAGTAGTGTTTGAGTGAAGGGAGGTGGAAATAAAGCTTGCATAGCAATCAATTCCATGATAGTCACATTTGTTTTGGAAAGAGGACCTAGGAGAAAGTGTAGGGTGGTCAGGAAAGAAATTTATGAGGGCCAGATATGCAGGACTTGGTGGCTATAGGATGCAGGAGGGAGGGGTTAGAGAGGACTCAAGGATCACTGTCTTCTGCAGCTCAGAAAACAGTAGAAATAAAGAGGGAGGACAATGAACTGGATTTTTGGGAAAGAGAGTGAGCGCAATTTGAGACATGGTGATGGAGGTGAGTGCAGAATCCCAAGGCAGCGATGCCTCGCAGGGAGAGGTTTTAGAAGCAAGATCGGGGAAGAATTCAGGACAAGAGATCAGATTTTGGCATTATATACACAAAGTAGAAGCTTGAGATTTCTAAAGAAGAAGAGAAGGGAGGTCAAACTCGAATCTTTTAAGAGCCACATGTCTAGGGAATAAGAGGAATATAGGGAATATTGGGCATAAGAAAGGGAATGCCAAGAGATTGAGATGAGGCTTCAATTTTAAATAAGGTAGTTGGGTAAGGCTTCAATGAGAAGGTGACACTGAAGAATGACCTGGCAAAAAGTTCAAGCCAAGCTACAGATACCTAAAAGAAGAGTTTTCAAATATCTTAAATGTTTTTCTGGTTCACTATTGGCCTTAGGCAATAATTTTTCCTCATTAGGATTATTACTGACACATCTTTCAGAATCAATTAAAACTGAGAAAGTTACCAATATGTATGATGCTTTTTCAAAATCCATTTTTTAAAGATTTATTGGAGCTTTAGACTTTCTCTAAGAAGGAAGTCTGTAGTTCGGTATGGAGAGCTTCAGTGGAAACTAATATGACTTCATTTTCCAGCAGCTGTCATTCTGGGAAATGTCCAGAACATCCAGCTGTTAGAGACCAGGTCAGTTTTTGCAGTGATATGTTTGGGTGATCATTGTTTTGTAATCGACAAATACGTCACCTGCTGTCAGAGCTCACAGTTAGGAAACTGCAGATGAATGAAATCCCAACTTTAAAATTATTGAGTACAAGTATGCCTCTATAGCTACATACAGATTCCTGTTTGTGTTGAATTAAGATTTACTTCATTAATCCTCTTTTCCTTTCTACCCCACAGAAGGTTAAAGTTGCATTTTAAATTGTCTTCTGAGAGAAAAGATGACTTATCTTTTCCCAAAAATTATACTTGAAGTATTTTTAGAAAGACTTGTAGAAATGTATTCATAATGAAGATAAAGATTATACTTAGAAGCCAGTTTATAAAGAACAAGGGATTAAATTATGGTAATGGCAAATTAAGGAATGCTGGTGGGTTTTTTTTTTTTTTTGGTGGTTCATTGGGTAAAGTGCCCACTAAAAGGTCAGAAGGTCAGCAGTTGGAACCCACTAGCTGCTGCTCCATGGATGAAAGATGTGGCTGTTTGCTTCTGTAAAGATTACATCTTTGGCAGAGGAAGACATTGGGAGAAGCACAAGAGCTAAGGGCAAAAAAGATAAATACTATTACTTTGGTCATGTTGTCAGAGGGACCACTCCCTGGAGAACGATATCATGCTTGGTAAAGTGGAGGGTCAACGAAAACGCGAAAGGGGCCCTCAACAAGATGAATTGGCACAATAGCTTCAGTGATGGGCTCAGGTATAGCAAGGATTGTGAGGCTGGCACAGGACTGGGCAGTATTTCGTTCTGTTGTATATAGGGTCGCTATGAGTTAGAGATGACTCAATGACACCTAACAACAACAACAATTACATACATGAACCTGCAATAATAGCAATAGCAATATTCTACAAGTGGATACATAGATGTGCAAGCTGAACAAGTGTGGAAAGGTGAATGGGACTACATTCACAAACAAATATATATATATATATATATATATATATATATATATATATATGTTTGATGTAGGGTATTTCTACATATGTATTTAAATATGATGTAAATATCCATGAATATAGTAGAGCATACAGGGAGCAAATTTATGAAAACTTCTTGGCCATAACCAAGCGCCTTGAGAGAGTGAGTCACTGGGCCTGGAGCTCAGGACCATAGTCTCAGGGGGACATCAAGGTCAGGCATAATATAGTCCACAAAGACAATATTCTATGTCCTACTTTAGTGAGTAAAAGCTGGTGAGTGGCTGGCCAGCTAAGGTACAACTACTGCTTCCTCCCCATCTGGAGCAAAGAAGAGTAAAGAGCATCAAAGATGCAAGGAAACAGTCAGTCCAAAGGACTGATGGACTTCGTGAACCCTAGCCTCCACTACCAGAAGACCAGAAGAACTAGCTGGTGCCTGGCTACTATACATACCACTCTGAAAGGGATCACAATAGGAGATCCTGAATAGAGTGGGAGGAAAATGGGGAATAAAACTCAAAATAAGAAAAAAGACCAGGCTTACTTGTCTGACAGAGTCTGGTGGAATCCCTGAGACTATGACTGTTAGATAGTTCTTTAGGCCAAACAATAGGCCTGTAAGGTGAACAGTAACACCAGGCAAGTATGCATTCCTTAAAACAATCAACCATAGGAGATCAAAAGGGCAGTGTTTGTCCTGGGGTAAAGCTCAGAAGGTAGGAAGACATAGGAGAGATGGACATGATACAGGGTAGAAGTGGGAAGAGTGCTGTTACACTGTGGGAAATGCGGTGTCACAAAACAAAATGTGTATGTATTGTTGAATAGGAAACCAATTTTGTCTGTAGACTTTCACCCAAATCACAATAAAAACTTAGTACCTAAGGCATTTGACTGCTAACCAGAAGGTTGACGGGTCCCACCAGCCACTCTGTGAAGAAAGACTGGGCAATTTACTTCCATAAAGATTTACTGCCTTGGAAACCCAAAGGTGGTCACTATGAGTCAGAATCAACTTGATGGCAGTGAGTTTGATTTTTTTGTTTTGGAAACCATATGGGGCAGTTCTACCCTGTCTTATAGGTTCGCTGAGTCAGAATAGATTGGATGGCATTGGATTTGTTGTTGTTGTTGTTTGTTTCTTTTAATGGCAAATTGAATACTGTTAAAATTATTGGAACATTTCAGTAGACTGTGATATATATATTTTTTGGTCTTCTATTATTTTAGGTGACTCTAATATTTTTTTGGCTACCAAGCGGAATCAAATACACACCACTGAGTTGATTCTGACTCTTCGCAACCCTATAGGACAAAGTAGAACTGCCCCATATGGTTTCCAAGGGTGTGAGTCTTCACGGAAGGAGACCGCCTCATCTTTCTCCTGCAGAGTGGCTGGTGGTTTCGAACTGACGACTTTTTGGTTAGCAGCTCAATGCTTTAACCATTGTGGCACGAGATTTCCTTTGTGTGCTTAGAACAGGTCTTTTTCTATATCTCTAGTCTTAAAATAATAAAAGTCTATTTTGTAGAGAGACTCTGAAAATCATTATATACTATAATTAAGTACCTCTTAGGTTACTTAAATCAGACATTATCTGAGTAATTAAGGCAGAGTTTCTAGTTGATAAGCTACAAATTAGGGGGAGCTGTTAGAGAAAGCTCTAATACCATGAGCTTAAAAGGATTCATTATCAAGACTTCCTGGCCAGTTTAGAGAAAGAAATACATTGCTAAATATTGCCTGGAAAAGTACAAAGATGTGAAAATATACTACAAAAGTGTTTCTAACATTTTAGATTTAAAAAAAAAAAGGAAAAATCAGAAAATAAGAGAATTTAAATGTTGGTGTACAGTTCAATGCATGTTTTTTTTTTAAACTGGTTTAGGTTTTAAGTTTAGTGAACAGCAAAATACTCAGATTAAAAAAAAAAATATGTGCCTTCCATACCACAGACTTTGTCATATTGCCCTATTCATCACATTATAAAATCTTACTTCTTAATGCACTCAGCCTGTTTTGGCTGTTTTTTCTAAACCAGCCTGCAGATTCTTAGTTTATCTTGTAAGTTAGCAAATACTGTAATGAAATGCAGATAAAGTCTCTGATCTCACAGTTTGTAGCACCTTTGCTTTTGAGGTTTAGCAGTCAATTTTTAGATTTGCTGAAGTATCTATTTAGAAAACACATACTTTGTTCAGTATATTTAAATTAAAACTTCATCTTGATCAATTAGTTTTTTTCAGCTGGAAAAAGTTTGGTAGGGAATAGGTTCAAAAATGGATAGGTTTCAATAATTATTTTAATTTTCTCTACTTACATAATTTCTGGCTTACCTAATTTTAAAAATGAAAACTTAAACTTATCACTTTTGTGACTTTGCATTAAACATTTTTCTCTGCACGGGATGTGAGTACTTGTTAGCACTTTGAGAATGCTGTAGTATATAAGATTTAATTTCTGACCCCAAGAACTTATATTCTTGATAGCAATAATGGTGTATATCCTAATAAATAAAACATGTGGTCATATTTGTTAGTTACCAAAAAAACAAAAACAAAAACAAAAAACAAACAAACAAAAAAATCCCAACTGTTTCTTAAGTAATTATAGTCTTATTTGGATCACCAGGCTATAAGACATATTGGGGTATTTACTGGTTCATTTATTATCTCAGTAAATATTTTTTAAAATAACTTTCAGTGGTAGCTTATATTCACAGGGCAACACATTTCACTGCATACTTCTTGTATTGCCTATGTTATTTTTACCATGTATATATATTGCCTTTTATTCTGGTTACCTAGACGGCACATAACAACAACAACAACAAAGTGCTGCTCTGTCAAGACTATACCACCAATGAGATGGCTTGAACAAACAGGAGTTTATTCTCTTACAGTTCGGGAGGCTACAAGTCCAACTTCCAAGTGCCAGGCTCTAGGGGCTGTATGAAAGCCCCTTGACCTTGAACTTCAGCTCTGCCTCTTGCTCCCGGCCCACTGAAGATGGAGGCATCTTTTCACTCAGGCAGCTACTGGCTGCTGAGGCTGACATGCCCAAGATCGACAAATAAAATGACATGGTCCTAATGTTACCAAATCACACAGCAGGTTGTTAATTCAAGTCCATTGAAATTAATGGCTCTGACTGCCACTAACATGTCAGACATTCCCAGTTCTACATTTTCAGCTATAACATTCTCTTGAGCACCATATTTGTGTTCCTAGTTCCATCCTGGGCATGTCTACCTGTATGTTTTCATGCACCCAAAGTTTAGCATTTCTAAAACTCAACTCACCCTGCCCTGTTTCCCTCATTTATTTTCTAATTTAGATCACCATTTACATTTATAATCTAGAAATCTTACAGTAATTTTTTCTTTTCTACCATATTTACTCATTATGCTAAGTCTTACTGATTCTAAAACTATATTCCACTTTACTGATTTGGTTCTTTTTTTTTTTTTTTTTGCATGAAGTCTGCCTTTCATACTTTTCCTTGTGATGTAATAATCATCTTTTTGTCACAAGGCAATCTTTGTTTCCCTTATTATGGCTTGTTTTTGTTTCACTAAAATAGTTTTCTTCTTAAGCTGGCTAAGAGCATATATTTTAGATTTCAAATGTTTTCACCTGTTTCTTCTATTCATATTTTGGACATCTTATCAGAAGGGACAAGTCCCTGGAGAAGGACATGATGCTTGGTAAAGTAGAGGGTTCTTAAAAAAGACAAGGACCTCAGTGAGAAGGATTGACAAAGTGCCTACAACAAATGGGCTTAACCATAGCAATGGTTGTGAGAGTGGCACAGGACTGGATAGTGTTTTGTTCTGTTGTACACAGGGTCACTTTGAGTCAGAACTGACATGATGATGCCTTACAACAAGAGCATATATTTTGTATGTTCAAATGTTTTTGCTGTTTCTTATATTTGCTTGATTTTAGAGATAATATTTTAGCCCTTATGTTGATCCTGCTGTGAATAACAGTGTGGTTTTGTATTAGCCAGTGACTTTTCTTCTCTAACATTTCCTCTGTGTGCCATACTACGTGCAAGCCAGGAAAGTGCTGCTGCTGGATCTGATTTCTGGAATATTCCACAGGTGTGTTACTGGGATCCAGATTATGATACTTATTTTTATAATAGTAGCCAATAGTTATCATATAGTTCCCATATGCCATGCACTGTTCCTCATGGGACTTGTCTTTTAAGTGAGAGGAGACAGAAAATAATAAAAATGTGGAAGCACAGAAGATGGTATAAGATGATGACTGCTATGAAGAAAAAGCAGAAAAGTGGTAGAGGGAGTATCAGAGGTGATACAGCAGTTGAGTGCTCAGAAAGGTCTCACAGAGCAGGTAACATTTAAACAAGGACTTGAAGGAGCTGGAACAGTTAGCCATCAGATATCTGAGGGATGAGTATTCCAGGCAGAGGAAACAACAAGAGCAAAAGTTTTGAGTAAAGGGGAGGATGGTAGAGATAACATATGGTCAAAGAGATGTGGAATTGATCTCATAGGGCCTTGTTATATCATCTCATTTACCTGTTGCTGTTAAGTCAATTCCAGTAACTCCATGAAGACCTATAATTCATATTTTGAAGATTAGAAAACCCAGGCTTAAGTTGCTTAAATTACTTCCAGAGGCCACCAAACTAAGTGCTGGAGTCAGCGTTTGAATCACCCAATCTAACTCCAAATGGTATTTAAAGGTCAAAGGATTTTGAACAGAATTTTAATCTTGTCTTTTGAGTAATGGGCTATTTTTACCAAAAAGGAAAACAATAACAACAAAAAATTAGAGTATTGAGTTAGAAGAATATTAAAATGGAAGCTTCTGTTGAAGCCCCAAGATAAGAGATGGCATACTCCACAGTGAGGTGGAATTTTTCAATGATGTAGAATTTATAAAGAAGTTAGAATTTATAGAGAAGTCTGAATTAGTCAGACATCAGTGCTTATAATAAGGAACACTGGAGGAGGAGCAGTTAGGTGTGTGGTGGGTCTAGGGCGATGGAGTTGGTGTATGTAGTCAGCAGTGTCATGTGAAGTTATAGAGAGGCCTGTTCAGTGGGATAACTGAGAAGAGACTATTGAGTTGGGCAGTTTGTCTTTTGAGAGAATAATTTTGGTAAAGTTCACAGAATTGGAAGCCAAATTATATTGCATTAAGAAATGAATCAGAGGTGAAAAAATGAAGATAGCTGATACAGACTACTTTGTCAAGAAGTTTAATAGTGAAAATATAGAGAAGTAGGAGGTTTGTGGGAAGATTGGTTTAAGATGGGGGGAAAATGAGTATGAAGATCTCCCAGTAGAGAGGAAAAAAGGAAGATATTAGAGAACAGAGCCAGGTACATGCAGGAAGAGAGAGAATCGAGGAAGAGGGATTTGTCATCTGGGGTATGAGAGAAGGGAAAATGAAGTGAGGGGATGTTGTTGTATGTGGTAGCCCTTTCTGACTCATAGTGACCCTACAGGACAGAGTAGAGCTGCCCCATAGGGTTTTCTAGGCTGTAATCTTTATGACAGAAGGTTTTTTTTCTCCTGCAAAGCAATTGGTGGGTCCAAACTGCCAACCTTTCAGTTAGCAGCTGAGCACTTAACCATTGCACCACCAGGGCTGCTTAAGGCTGCAGAAATGTCTGTTCAAGTCCTTGGCCCATCCTTCTTTTTTTAAACATTGTGAGTTTGGTGAAAATTTACAGAGTAAATTGGTTTTCCATTCAATAGTTAATACACATTTGTTTCATGACATTGATTGCAATCCCCATGATGTAACAGCTCTCTTCTCACTTCTTCCCTGTGGTTATCACTTCCCTTTGTCTTTCTTTCCTATCCATTCCTGCCTTCTGAGCTTTATCCCTGGACAAATGCTGCCCTTTTGATTTCATATGGTTGATTGTATTAAGGTGTACCCGCCTCCCTGGTGGTATTGTTCATGTCATAGGCCTGCCCAGCCACTCAAAACCAGGCCCAGCAAGTTGACACATAGCCTTAAGTACCGCAGCTGGGTACCATCTAGTTCTGGTCTCAGGGTCATGGAGGCTGAGGCTCATGTAGTACACTAGTCCCTTGGATTGTTTCCATATGTCCCTGATTATCTTCATTCTTCTTTGCTCCAGATGAGGAGAGAACAATAGTTGTCCCTTAGATGGCCAGTCACAAGCTTTTCAGACCCTAGTTGCTACTCACTAGAGTAGGATAGACTATAGAACTTTGTTATGCTAGTTGGCTTCAAAATCCCCCACAACTATGATCCTGAGCCAACAGGCCCAGCAACCCACTCCCTCAAGTTGTTGGGGTATGGCTAACAAGTTTTCATAACTTTGCCTTGGCTCATTTTTAAATTAGCTTGTTAGTCTTTTGGTTATCAACTTTAAGAGTATTTTTTATATATTCTAAATATTAAACCCTTTTCTGGTATATAGTTTTCAATTCTTTTTCATTTCTGTTGGCTGTCTTTTCACATTTTTGATGATACCTCTCGATGCATAAAGGTTTTGTTTGTGTTTTTCTTGATTTTTGTCTGTGATCCTTGGTGTGGTCTTTGTTTTCCTTCATATCTTTCTTAATCTGCTGAATGGTGTTAAATATAATTCTTTTCAATTCTTTATCAGGTAGTTACAATATCTTTTCTTCCTCTGAAAGATTTTCTGGCCCTGTATTTTGGTCACTCACTTGAGCTATTTAGTCCTGTTTTTTATGTGATTTGATATTGTGTGTTGTTTCCAAGATGTTGTTGTTGTTGTTGGTATGTGCCGTTGAGTCGGACCCGACTCATAGCGACCCCTTCTTGGGTTTCCGAGGCAGTATCACTACGGAAGTAGATTGCCTCATCTTCCTTCCGAGGAGTGGCTAGTGGGTTTGAACCGCCAGTCTTCTGGTTAGCAGTCAAATGCCTGAGGCACTACACTACCAGAGCTCCCAAGACATTGTAGTATTATTTGTTGTTGTTGTTGATTGTATGTTGGTTTGCTTCACCCTACTTTTTTTGTTTTGTTTTGCACTACTCTCATCACTAGTTTGGCAGAATTGGGGTGTTTACCACCTGTCACCAGGTGCATTTGATATTAGGTAGGAGGGTGGGCACAAGTTTCTGATCATAGGTTTTGTAGAGTAGCTGAAACCAGGCTGGGCAGGTGTTGGCTACCACCTGCCATTGATCCAATGGTTCTGGAGCAGGTGGTGGCAGTTGGCTAGTAGGTGGGGCAGCAGGTTTGGTGAGTATGGTTGGGTAAAGTTGCTGGCTCTTGATATATGGAGGGAAAAGAACTAAAAGTGGCATGGGGAAGGAAGCAAAAAAAGAAAAGAAAAAAAGGACATGGAAGAAGGAAGAAATAAGACAAAAAAAAAGAGAAAGTAGGAGGGAAAAAAAAAAGTGTCACAGCTTCAGCACAAGCTGCGCTGCCAGACACACAGGTGTGGCAGGTTTGCTGAATGGAGTTGATCCCTCCTGCCTGACTGGGATGAAAGAAGAGGAAAAAAGTAGGGAGGGAAGAAGAAGAAAAAAAGAAAAAAGTTGTAGAGAGAAAAAATAACAACAACAAAAAAAAAAAAAAAAGAAAAGAAAAGGAATATGGGGGGAGGGGAAGTGACACAGCACCAGTGCAAACTCCAGTTGTAGTCGTTTGAGGCAACAGGTTCACAGTGCTCCAGCTGCCGCAATGTGCCTTAGGTTACGAGGCGAGTGCAGTAGTGGGTGGGAGCTGTCAGGGGCGAGGAGGAGGTGGGCCTGGTGGAACAATAGGTAGGGGAGAAATAGTTGGGGTGGAGGCCTGAATGGCAACCAAATGTTTGGGGTGAGATGGGCCATGCTTCTAGTCACCAGGAGCTTGTGTGGAATACAGGGGCCCATCATACCTCTTTGGTCAAAAGTCACATGTATAAGTGAAGGTGTCATCCTGGGTGAGCAGCTCCAGTGTTCCTGCCCTAACTGCAACACTACTTTCAATAATTTAAAATGACCGTGCTGTCCTGGGTCAGTTGGCACTTAACCATTCGGTATGTTTCCTCATTCACCGTTTTGTTGAGTTTCCAATAATCGGTATTTGATCCTTTCTCTTGAAGCCCAGAGTTCCAGGATTGTCACTTGGTTTCTTGGGTCTCTGTTGTAGAAGATCTGGGGTGCATATCTGCCTAGTCTGCCATCTTGGGTCCTTCTTGGGACATAAAAGTTAAATGTCTACAATGTCTTGCTTTTTTCCCATTTATGAAATACAAGGTGTTATCTGAGGAAATTAGGAAGAAATATGATTTCCATTTCCTTTTAGCAGGATTTTAATGTCTTTTATAAGATTTGTTTGATGAGCATAGCTTTGCAGCTTTAATTTTATATTAAAGCATAATATAAATAAAGAAAAATGTCCCTAAGATAAAGTGCATATGTATTAGATAGGATTTGTGCCAGGCTGGATGTTGTTGCTCTTGGGTGCTGTCAAGTCGATTTTGACTCATGGTGACCCTGTATGCAACAGGACAAAACCCTGCCCTGTCCTGCACCACCTCCCAATCCTTGCTGGGCTTGGCCTCATTATTAATTGCTGTGCCAGGCAGGATAATCATCTCCTAATATATCAGGGGACCTCTGGTAGCATAGTGCCTAAGGCACTTGACTGCTAACCAGAAGGCTGGCGGTTCAAACCCACCAGCCACTCCTCGGAAGGAAAGTTGGGCAATCTACTTCCGTAGTGATAATGCCTCGGAAACCCAAGGAGGGGTCACTATGAGTCGGGTCTGACTCGATGGTACATGACAAAAACAACAACAACAATATATCCAGATTCTAATCCCTGCAGTCTGTGGTTGTTAACTTTCATGGCAAAAGGGAATTTGCAGATTTGATTTAATTTCAGGATCTTGATATGGGGAGATTGTCCTGAATTATCTGGGTGAGCCCTTTAGACTATAGAAGGAAGAAGGGGATGGGGCAACAGAAACAAGATGCCGGGTTGCTGGCTTTGACAATGGAGGAAGGGGTCACAAGCCAGAGCTGGCTTGGAGGAATTCTGCAAGGAATTCCGGCAGCCTCTTGAAGCTGGAAGAGGCATTTGATAGATTCTCCCTTGGAGCTTCCAGAAGGAATCAGCTCTAATGAACTCTTGACTTTAGTCTAGTGAAAGTGGGTTTAGATTTCTAACCTCCTGAAATATAAGAGTACATATTTGTGTGGGTTGAAGCCACCAAGTTTGTGGTTATTTGGTATAGCCGCAAAGAAAACTAATACATGGTCTGTGTTACCTGCTGAGACAAATGTCTGTGTTAGCCCTCAATGCAATGTTAAGTAGGAACAATATGTATGTAGTCATTTGCCCTTTATGCTTTATTTGTGACATCAGGTCATTAAAGACAGACTTCCAGGCTGATATGTCCTGTCATTTCCAACCACTTGTCACCAACTTTATCACAAAACTATCTAGAAAGCAAGGCTGCTGTTGTCAATTTCAGACTTTTCCTATGAGTCTCACTCAATCAATGGAATCTAGCTTGCAAGCATTATTTTATGGTGGAGACAGCTTTTCCAACTGTGACAGCTGTAAGGAGCTTGGTGCTGACAGAATCTGACCCCCATGTTAACCTCCATATCACTTACAGAAGTTTGGATAAGTGACAGTCTGTCTTAGTGATTGTCCATTCAATTCATTCTTCTTCAGGTAAATGATCCATAGCTGTGTATGGACTCTATTTGGGACATTTTCCTACACATACACAATTTCTGATTAATAAGGACATCTAAACAACAAATACTGGTATTACAGGAGGTCCCCGGGTTGTGAACATCTGACCAATGTACAGCCCATAATTACAAACCCACTCCCAGAAAGCCTGGTTAAAAATTCTAGGCACATACAATTATTTTTAATAACAAACAGACACTACTTTGTGAAGTGAATCAAAACATTATTATTATTATTACTGCATTAGTGTATTAAAGATGTTTTAGTGCATCTGGAAGTGCTTCTTTACTGTTTTTTTTTTTTTTTAATGCATAGAAAGTATACTACATACTATATATGAAGAGAAACATTTGACTAACTGACATTAGATACAAACTGTACCTAACTATTCTGATTTACATACAAATTTGATTAAAGACAGATTTAAGAACAGAAGTCTTTCGTAATCTGAAGACTGCTTGTATTTTCTTCAACAATAGAGTTATGGTAACTCTGTACCAAGAGAGTCTGTGAGAGCTAGTGGGTGGGAAGTCAGATGGCTACTGCTACCTACCTAGTTGTCACACCATTTTTCTGCTTCTTTAGTTCTTGTTCCCTACTGCCTTTCCTTCCTGTACAATAATGTATGCTCTGTAAACTTCACCATTTTGCTACCCACACATCACCTCTTATCTAGATTAAAAGCGAAGGAAATTTCCTTTCTGTTTACCCAAAACCAGGGTCTGTTAAATATTTAGTGTGTTAGAATTAGAATGTATATTTTCTAGAGGGTCAAAAACTTGATTTTTCTTTTACCGTTAAATTTTTTTAAATGGAAGCTTTCTATTATTGTGTTACCTCTTACGACTTATTCCCCCCTAAAATACTGAAGGGAATATTATTTTACTTTTTGGGTGACATTTGATTGACATTGGTAAAAATAGTTATTTCTTTAAATTCACTCATATTCGAGATATAATTTTATGACTTTTGGATGACGCAGCCCAGAATTAAGTCAACTGAGGTTTCAGTACTGATTCATCCAAGCCAGAGTTCACAGTTGGGTTTCATATCTCTGTGCCAGGCTGAAGTCAACAATCTTTGTGTTATAACACGCAAGAGTTGGTATTACGACACTCAAGAGGGGCCGAAGTCATGGTCTCTTTTGGTTTTAAAAAAAAAAAAAAATTTGTGTGAAGTCACTCTGATTCATGACGACCGCACACGCATCAGAGTAGGACTGTGCTCCATGGAGTATTCAGGGGCTGATTTTTTTGGAAGTAGATTGCCAGGCAGTTCTTTCGAGGTGCCTCTGGGTGGACTCCAGCCTTTTAGTTAGCTGTTTAGTGTTAACCATTTGAGCCAACCAGGGACTGCCTCTCTTATAGTTAGGGCTTATATTAATCCATTGCTGAAACAATGTTACCACACATTTAGTGGATTAAAGTAACACATTTATTCTCTCACCATTTCTGTGTGTCAGGAATCTGGACATGACTGTTCTATTTACAGAGGCAGGTTATCAGGACTTTCTTCTGTGGTGCTGCTGGGTTTGTGCAAACTGCCAGCCTTTTACTTGCAGTTGTTCAGGCCACCCAGAAACCTCCTGGGAGTTCTCAGGGCCAATTAGGTGGAGGAGGCACCACGATTTTGTTACTGTAACTTGCTGTCTTTTTTTTTTTTTGCTTTTATTTATACCTTTACATCCTTTTTATATCCTTTTTTATTTATACCTTTAAAAATACATTTACTATCATGTTAATGGCGTTTTGTGATGGAGGAAAAGTATGGGCATATGTATGTGTGTTCAATCTGCCAGTTTTTTCTTATGAAGTCCTGGAAAACATTCTCTAATTTGAAGGGATGGTAGAGACATACCACTATTGTAGAGAATTAGCTACAGAACCAAGAGGCAGCTTCTCAGCTCCTAGTTTCTTGGCCTGGCTTGGGAATGCCATTACTAAACTGGGAAATCTCTTCTCCTGATGAGATGAGGCAGAACTAAAATCTAATTTAGCTTTTTTTTTTTAAACTGGCACACTTTCCATTAGGAAGTATATATATTTATAAAATTTATATATTTAGAAATTGTATTCATAATATAAAATTATATATTTTTTCACTTTTTGTGTACAGAATAGCACAGATGTTGTGCTAGAAATGTTGAATTGTCTTGGGTTGGTTGCCTCCCCCTGGGGATGCTTATATCATTCTATTTTTAAACCTAAGCCAAATACTATGCTTGTCCCATGTAGAGCCTCCCAATCACCCTTCCTCATTGCATTCTCAGCAACTATGCAGAGGAAAAAAGCCTCCATCTGCCTGTGGAGAGAGGAAGCCAAATTATCCCTCCCACGTTAGCCCACAGAGGACTTTCCTTACTGTTTTATGCATCAGCCTCCAACCCACCTGTCAGAGAATTGGGCTGATTTTGTTCATACTTTCTGTTCTTATTTACACATCTATTTTGGTGTTATTTAACTTCTATTTAGGAACAAGTTACAAACTTTGGGCCTACAGCAAAGTCAAGCTTGAAATTAACTTACTTAAAAACTCGATATGTGTTACTGATTTTAGCAATGATACTGTTCTTCCTGAGCCACTCTCCTTTGTAATTTAAATGATTGTACAAACTTATCCAATGTCATGGCTGTTATTCAGGAACTGATCACAGAAAACAATAGGTACATAATACCTTATATCCCAAACCAAAGTTAAAATAATCCTGTATTAAAGTTCTTAATTTATCAAACTTTTATGGCACACTTACATATGCCCAATATGCCATGCTTTGTGTTAGGTACTAAGAATACAAAGATCTGGCCTTTATAGAGGTAGCAAGGAGACATATTTGTTAAGAAATTGTAAACAAGCAGGATCATAAGAGCAATATAGTCATATATCCTGGGAATAGAGTACAAAACAGGGAATGACTAAATCTCCCAAGAGAGCAAGATAAGGTTCAGAATGACTTCACAGAAGTGGGGAAGTTTGACTTAAATTTAAATGAAGAAAAGGATTATGAAATGTGAGCAGGGAAGGAAAGGAGGAAGTAGCCTGTGTGAAGGCAGGAGGCTTGAAGGATGAAGCAGTATAATATATTTAGGGAATACTGAAGCATAAAGGAAGAAGAAGGAAGGTGCCCATATCACATAGTAGACAACAGTTAAAATTTAAAAAACTGTATGAATTTTGAGAACCAATAGAATGTAGTTAACTAAGTTTCTTTTAAAAAGATACCAGTAATTCTGAACCCATTAGACATGTTATCTTTACTATTATAAACAATCAACTGAAACCTCAGAGGTCACTGTGACAGTTAACTTTTGTTGTATAATATTCCACCCCAAACTTCGTGGCTTAAAACAGCCACCTGTTTTAAAGCTCACAGCCTGCAGTTTGGCCATCTGGGCTGGGATCATCTGGGTAGTTCTTCTAGTGTGGATTGGTTCAGCTCATCACTGCCGGCCTGGTTCATGTCACGGCATCCAATCGGTAGATCAGCTAGAGCTGCTGATTAGTGACCTCGGCTGAGGTAGCCAGGATGCTAGCGCTGCTCTCACATGGTCTTTTACCCTCCAGCAGGCTAGCTGGGGTTGGCTCACATGGCAGTCTCAGGCTCTGAGAAAATGAGGACATGTGGAAGTCTTTAAGAGGTTGGGGTTTGGGACTGACTCCACAGTACTTTCATCATAGCCTTTGAGCAAAACATGTCATGAGGCTAACCCACATCAATGGGTAGAGAAATACAGACTTTCTCTCTCTCTCTCTCTCTCTTTTTTTTAAAATACTTTTATTGTGGTGAAAACATACACATGTCATTCACCAACATAACAACTTCCACATTTACAGCTTATGAACATTGATGATATTGATATTTTTCATGTTGTGTCACCATTATTGCTATCCTTTTCCAAAATATTCCACCATCACTAGCATAAACTCAGGGTACCATGAACAAAGGCTTCCACCTTCCCCCCTCCCTTCTACCCCTGGTAACTACTAATAATCCTTTGATAGATATGTGTGTGTGTGTGTGTGTGTGTGTGTGGGTGTATTTGGTGGTAAGGCACTATACCAGGGATAGGAAGGGAGGGAAGGGAACCAAAACGTTGATGGTTCAAAGCCACCAGCTACTCCTCAGAAGGAAGACTGGGCAATCTACTTCCATGGTGATATAGCCTCGGAAACCCAAGGAGGGGACACTATGAGTTGGGACTGACTTCATGGCAGGGAGTTTTTTTTTTTAAATATATAGACACACACATACCAGGAGCTCTAGTGGTGCAGTGCCTAAGGCATTTGAGTGCTAACCAGAAGATTGACGATTCAAACCCACCAGCTACTCCACAGAAGGAAGACCAGGCAGTCTACTTCGTAAAGATTTACCACCTCAGAAACCTAATGGGGGTCTCTATGAGTTGGAATTGACTTGATGGCAGTGGGTTTGGTTTGCTTATATATATATATATATATATATATATATATATGTGTGTGTGTGTGTGTGTGTGTATGTGTGTGTGTGTATATATATATATATATATATATATATATATATGTATGTATTTATGACAGACAGACAGACTCACTGCCATCAAGTCAGATCTGACTCACAGCGACCCCTCCTCGGGTCCGAGGCATATCACTATGGAAGTAGATTGCCAAACCTTTTTTTTTTTTCCTATCGTTGTTGTTGTTGTTATGTGCCGTCGAGTCGGCCCCAACTCATAGCGACCCCTCCTTGGGTTTCCGAGGCAGTATCACTACGGAAGTAGCATATCTAGGAATTTTCCCTCCCTTCCTATCCCTGGTAACCAACAAAGAAAGTTTCCTTCCATGTATAAACCTTTCCTTGACTTTTTACAGTAGTAGACTAATAAAATTTTTTTCTTCTGTGATTAATTTATTTCACTCAGCATACTGTTCTCCAAGTTCTTCCATATTATGTGGTGTTTTGCAGATTCTACATTATTTTTTGGTTTGAGTATATATATATATATACTTATACACACACACATATTTATTTATTTATATATAAATTTGTTTTTTCAACACATCTAGGAATTTTCCCTCCTCTCCTTTCCTAGCCCTGGTAACCCACAAAGAAAGTTTCCTTCCATGTATAAACCTTTCCTTGACTTTTTACAGTAGTGGACTAATACAATTTTGTCCTGTTGTGACTGACTTATTTCACTCAGCATAATGTTCTCCACATTCAACCACATTATGCAGTGTTTTGCAGATTCTACATTATTTTTTAGGGTTGCATAGTATTCCACTGTGTGTATACACCACAGTTTGGTTATCCATTCCTTGGTTGATAAACACTTGGGTTGTTTCCATCTCTTTGCTATTGTGAATAGTGCTGCAGTGAATATGGGTGTTCATATATCTGTTCATGTCCTGCCTCTCACTTCTTTAGGATATATAATTAGTAATGGGATTGCTGGTTAAATGGTATTTCTTTTTCCAACTTTTTAAGGAACTGCCTGATTTCCACAGTGGTTATATCATTTGACAGTCCCACCAGCAGCATATAAGAGTCCCACTATC
>NW_006921764.1:4101066-4102714 GCF_000298275.1 Orycteropus afer afer | reverse complement strand
GTTCAAACCCACCAGCCACTCCTCGGAAGGAAGATGGGGCAATCTACTTCCATAGTGATACTGCCTCGGAAACCCAAGGAGGGGTTGCTATGAGTTGGGGCCAACTTGACGGCACATAACAACAACAACAACAATGGCTAATGATCATGAACATTTTTTCATGTGTTTGTTGACTGCCTGTATATCTTCTTTGGTGAAGTGTCTTTTGATATCTGCTGCCCATTTTTAAATTGGATTGTTTGTCTTTTTGTTGTTGAGATATTGGAGTTTTCTATAAATTTTAGAGATAAGTCTTTTGTCTGATATGTCATTGCCAAATAATCTTTCCCCTTCTGTCAGTTCTCTTTTCAGTCTTTTGGATAAGTCTTTTGATGCACATAAGAATGTAATTTTCAAAAGGTCTCATCATCTAGTTTATCCTCTGCTGTTTGTGCATCTTGGGTTATGCTTGATAGTTTATTTATGCCATAAATTAGGCCCCTAAGTTTGTCCCTATTGTTTCTTTGATGAACTTTATAGTTTTAGTTTTCACATTTAAGTCTCCATCTGGAGTTCATTTTTGTGCATGGTGTGAGGTATAGATGTTGTTTCATTTTTCTGCAAATGGATATCCAGTTTTGCCAGCCCCGTTTGTGAAAGAGACCATCTCTTCCCCATTTAATGGATTTTGGCCCTTTGTCAAAGATCAGCTGACCTTAGGTCGATGGATCAATTTCTGGGTTCTCAATTCTGCTTCACTGGTCTGTGTGTCTATCGTTGTACCAATACCAGGGTATTTTGACAACTGTGGCTGTGTAGTAGGTTTTGAGATCTGAGATTCTGAGACTTTCTACTTTGCTGTTGTTCTTCAGGAGTGCTTTGCTTATCCAAAGTCTCTTTCCTTTCCATATAAAATTAATCATTTGCTTTTCTATGTCTTTGAAGAATGTTAATGGAATCTGGATCAGGATTGCATTGAGTGTGTAGGTTGCTTTGGGTAGTAATGGCATTTTCACAATGTTCAATTTTCCTATCCATAAGCATGGCATGTTGTTCCATTTATGTAGATCTCTTCTTATGGCTTCTTGAAGTAGTGTTTTGTAGTTATCTTTGTATATATCATTTGTGTGCCTGGTAAGATTTATTCCTAAGTATCTTGTCTTTTGGGTAGCTATTGTAAATGGTATTGATTTCTTATTTCCTTTTCAGAGACCTCTTTGCTGGTGTAGAAGAATCCAAATGGTTTTTGTATGTTGCTCTTGTATCCTGCCACTATGCTAAATCTTTCAATAAGTTCCAGTAGTTTTCTTACTGAGTCTGTTGGGTTTTCTATGTATAGGATCATATAATCTGCATATAGAGATACTTTTAGTTCTTCCTTACCGATGTGGATGCCTTTGATTTTCCTTTCTTGCCTTACTGCCTTGGCTAGGACTTCCAGTACAGTGTTGAATAGAAGTGGAAATAGAGGGTATCCTTGTCTGGTTCCTGTTCGCAAGGGGTTTCAGTTTCTCTCCATTGAGAATGTTGGCTGTTGGTTTGTAGTTCTCTTTTCTAGAGGAGCTCTGGTAGCGTAGTGCCTAAGGCACGTGACTGCTAACCAGAAGGCTGGCAGTTCAAACCCACCAGCCACTCCTTGGAAGGAAGGTTGGGCAATCTACTTCCATAG
>NW_006921764.1:4080842-4100544 GCF_000298275.1 Orycteropus afer afer | reverse complement strand
TCTCCTTCTTTTCCTTTGTTAAGCTTGCCAGTGGTATGTCAGTTTTATTAATCTTTTCATAGAAACAACTTGTAGTCTTGTTGATTGTTTCTATTGTCTATTTCCTGTTTCATTTATTTCTGCTTGAATCTTTATTATTTTTGTTCTTAGGGTAGGTGTAGGCTTTTTTTAAAATGCTTTTTCTAATTGTTGGAGATGTTGGGTTAAGGTGTTGATTTAGGCTCTTCTGTCTTTTTTGATATGTACATCTATTGCTATATATTGCCCTCTGATTACTGTTTGTGCTGTGTCTCAAACATTTTGATATGTTGTGTTTTCATTCTCATTTGATTCAAGGAATTTTTAAATTTCATTTTTTATTTATTCTGTTACTCAGCTGTTTTTGAAGAGGGTGTTACTCAGTTTTCACAGGTTTGTTCTTTTTTTCGTTGGTCTTTCTGGTATTGATTTCTAGTTTCATAGCGTTGTGATCTGAGAAGATGCTTTGCAGTATTTTAATGTTTTTTAAATTTATTGTTCCTTGCTTTGTGGCTTAATATATGGTCTATCCTGGAGAATGTTCTATGTGTGCTGGAAAAGAATGTATATTGTGCTGTTGTTGAGTAAAGTGCTCTGTGGATGTCTGTAAGGTCAAGTTGATGGAATGTATTTAGTTCTTCCATATCTTTGCTAAGTTTCTTTCCAGTTATCCTACCTTTTATTAAAAGTGATGTATTAAAGTCTCCTACTGTCACTGTGAATTCATCTATTTGTCTTTTCACTTCTGTTAAAGTCTGATTTATGTATTTTGGGGCGCTTTCATTGAGTGCATAGGTATTTATTATGATTATGTCCTCTTGTTCAGTTAATCCTTTAATCATATAATGTCCTTCCTTGTCCATTCTGTCTTCCATGGATTAGATTCTACTCCTTTGCTCATTCAATGTGTTACCTATTTTTTTAAATTTTAGTATTAATCTTCTGGATTTCTTTTTGTTGTTTTTGTACTGTTCCTAATTTTTTGTTTGTCAATTTCTTCTTGTGTTGTTTTCCTAAACTGTTCTAGATTTTTGTCTGTGTTTTCCTTAATTTTTTCAGTGCTTTCCTTGATCAGTCTCTTAACATGTTGAAGGCACCCAAATATAACTCTTTTGAATTCCTTATCACCAAGTTCCAATGCTGATTATTCCTCAGAGATGTTTTCTGGGTTTGTATCCTGGTCCCTTGTTGGTACTACTTTATCTTGCTTCTTTGTTTGTACTGTGGTGGTCAGTGGTCTCCGAGACATTGTAATGTTGTATTTATCTTTAATTTGTGGTTGTATGTTGGTGTGATTCAACCAAGATTTTTAATTTTTTCCTTTTTGATATAGCTGTATGAGCGGGGTACTGTGCTCCTCTATTTCCTAGTTATTAGCACTTAGACACTCACCACCTGTCTCCTGGTGAGTGTGATAAAGAATGAGAGTGTGTTCACAGATCTCTGTTAGCTATTTGTAAAAAGCAGTTGAGGATGAGTTGAGCTGGTATTGGCCGCTGTCTCTTGTTGGTCAGTTGATGCAAAAGCAAGTTGTGACCCTCAATCAGTGGGTTGGGCTACAGGAGGTGGAGGTATGGTCCGGTTATGTGGCAGTGCTTGCTGGCTCCCACTCAGACAAAATAATAATAATAATAATAATAATAATAAAACACCAAATAAATAAAAGCAAGAGAATAAAAAACTCAAACCTCACAAACAGGAAAATTCCCCCTCCCCAAAAAAGGCAATAAATGAGAAGAAAAATTTTCAAAATATATTAGATAATGATAAAAAGAAAGGCAATGAGAAAGAGAGAAGAAAAAAAAAAAGCTACAATATCTGGGGAGGGAGGAATGAGAGGAAAGAGTAAGAGTAAAAGAATGGTGAAAAAAATGGGAAAACCACAAAATGAAAAACAAGGCATCAGATGAACCAAAGACAGAAAAAGGAGGGTAACAAGGAGAAGAGAAGAGAAAAACAAAAAAAAACAAACCCCAAGAACCAGGGATGGGGAAAAAAAAATATAACTAAATAAATAAAAAGGAAGAAAGAAGGAAGGTAAAAAGAATAATCTGAGAAGAAAGAAACAAAAACCAAGCTGTGAGTGGTGGGGTGGGACATTCAGGCTCTGTCAGGGCACAGACAGATGGAATTCCTACTAGTCTAGAAGGTCAGTGGAGCAGGGGATGGCCACACCTCTGTTCACCAACAGGGTATGGGGTATAATAACAAGGGGAGTATCACATCTTTCTAGTTGTCAGCCTCCAGTGCAGTTGCTAGTGCTGTCCTTGGCAAGCAGAGCCTATTCTTAGGTTGTTGTCCAGGTAAGAATGCCACTTGCATATATTCAAAATGGCCACACCACTTGCAATGATTTAAAATGGCTGTGCCCTCAGGATAGCCACCAGCAGTCCCCAGGTCTGTTTGTCTCCTTCTTCACTGTTTTCTTTTCTTGTTGTCAGGCACCAGTGCTATCCTTGCCCATGTAGTTAGTCCTTGGTGAGTGGAGCTGATGCTTAGGTTGATGCTGGGATGCACTTACAGATATTCAAAATGGCTGTGCCCTCAGAACAGCTGGCAATCTGCAGCTCTGTTTGTCTCTTTATTCAATTGTTTTTATTCAGGTTCTTCTACTAATTGGTATTGCATCCTCTTATCTTTCCCTTCAAAGCTCAGGATTCCAGGATCCTCATCTGTGCTGGTTTCAATTGGTTTCTCATTGCTTTATTGCAGAGGCTCTGTGTAATTTGTCTGCCTATTCTACCATCGTCTTGCTGGAACTCCTTCAAATCCCTTACTTTTAGTTCTAAACTCTGTTTCTTGATAGGACTAGGTATAAAAAATTGTGGCCACTTTGTAATCTACCATAGCCTGTCAGTGAATTTATTAAATTAGTGAACACCTATGGCATAGTGAAATACTGAAAATACTATGGACTGCCAGAAAAACAAACAAGTGTGTTCTGGAAGAAGTGCAGCCAGAATGCTCCTTAAAAGTGAGAATGGCCAGACTTGGTCTCACGTGCTTTGGTCATACTGTCAGAAGGGACCAGTCCCTGGAGAAGGATATCGTGCTTGGTAAAGGAAAGAATTAGTGAAAAAGGGGAAGACCCTCAACTCGATGGGTTAACACAATGGCTGCAACGATGGGCTTAAGCACAGCAGGGACTGTGAGGATATTCTGTTGTACACAGGTGAGTCAGAGCTGACTGAATGGCACCCAACAACAGCAGCTTGGTGTGCTGTGGAGTCCTTGGGTGGTGAAAACAGTTAAGTACTCATCTGCTAACCAAAGTCTGAGGTTCTAGTCCAACCAGAGGCACCTCGGAAGAAAGGCCTGGTAATACACTTCCAAAAACTCAGCTATTCAGAACCCTGTATGGAGCAGTTCTATATGGACATAGGGTCACCAAGAATCAGAATTAACTTGATGGAAAGTAGTTTTTACTGGTTATGGCCTGTGTATATAGTCATAGGAACTTGTTACAACCCTACCTTCCATTCCTTTGTACACATGAACATCTACTTCCACACTTGACTTAGGATGGCTGACCATCCTGGTTTGCTTGAGACTGTCCTGGCTTTACCACTGAAAGTCCCATTTCCTGGGAAAACCCTAACTCCTGGGAAAAACAGGATGGTTGGTCATCCTATGCCTGAATCACAATGGAACATTGCAGAATAGCATGATTCACGTCACACCAATCAGAATAATTTTCAATGGAATTGAGAAAGTAAAAGGGACTCAGTATTTCTCTTTGATGACTGAAAAAGCTTTCAGATATGAAGTTTAGAAGTTTGTAGATTATGTTGTCTTACCTTATAGAGAAAGGCGATACATAATATGAGAAAATGAAACCAAAATACAAAAGCAGCAGCAGCATATCTGTTGTGCATTCATTTTTCTTAAGGTTCAGTTGTATCCTGCTACTTAACCTGAATTCTGAAAGCTAATAAAATCTTGTTTATGCTCTGGTAGCATAGTGCCTAAGGCACTTGACTGCTAACCAGAAGGCTGGTGGTTCAAACCCACCAGCCACTCTTCGAAGGAAGGTTGGGCAATTCCACTTCTGTAGTGATACTGCCTTGGAAACCCAAGGAGGGGTCGCTATGAGTTGGGGCTGACTCGACGATAAATAATAACAACAATGCTTAAATTAGTTTGAGTTGGTTTCTGTCACGTGCAATCCCAAAATTTCTCAAATGGTATTGAAATGGTGGACTCTCACAAGATTCTAAGCAATGAATATGGCAAAGTGGGCTCAGGAGCCCAGGGAAGATCCCTATGTCCAGGCCGAGAAACTAGCAGTTCTTGAAATGTGGTTACAAAGTTAGACTATGGCCCGTTTTTTCTTGGGACTCAGACCATGTGCCAAGAAAAGTTCAATTTTGTAGGAAATGGAATATTAGAGTTTGTAGGTTTCTTACATC
This sequence comes from Orycteropus afer afer, assembly GCF_000298275.1. NCBI lineage: Eukaryota > Metazoa > Chordata > Mammalia > Tubulidentata > Orycteropodidae > Orycteropus > Orycteropus afer. The sequence continues at coordinate 4,096,117 of NW_006921764.1, read as the reverse complement.
TTCATAAGATATTATAAGTAAAAGACCTATACAAAGAAAACTATAAAACACTGCTACAAGAGACAACAAGGGCACTATGGCAGAACCTGCCCTGTTCAGGGATAGATAGACTGAATATTGTGAAAATGTCAATACTGCCTAAAGCAATTTACACATTTAATGCAATCCCGATCCAGATTCCAACAAAGTTGTTTAAGGACATGGGAAAACCAATTACTAATTTCATATGGAAAGGAAAGAGACCTCGGATAAGCAGAGCACTTCTCAAGAAGAAAAACAAAGTGGGAGGTCTCACCCTTCTAGATCTTAAGAACTACTATATAGCCATCAAAACAGCATGGTATTGGTACAATGACAGAGAGACAGACCAGTGGAACAGAACTGAAAGTCCAGAAATAGACCCATCCATCTATGGACAACTGATCTTTGACAAAGGTCCAAAAACCCATTAAATGGGGAAGAGACAGCCTCTTTAACAAATGGTGCTGGCAAAACTGGATATCCACCTGCAGAAAAATAAAACAAGACTCTACCTCACCCCATACACAAAAACAAACTCAAGCTGGATCAGACTTAAATGTAAAACCCAAAACTATAAAATTCATAAACTATAAAATAGGGGCAAATCTGGAGCCCTCATTTGTGGCATAAATAGGCTATCAAGCATAACCCAGAACGTGCAGGAGATAGAAGAGAAGCTAGATGACTGGGACCTTTTAAAAATTAAATTCTTATGTGCATCGAAAAACTTTGCAAAAGGGTAAAAAGAGAACCTACAGGTTGGGAGAAAATATTTGCCTATGGCATATCAGATAAAGGACTTATCTCCAAAATCTCTAGAAAACTTCACCACCTCAACAACAAAAAGACAAATAACCCAATTCACAAATGGGCAAAAGACTTGAACAGACACCTCACCAAAGAAGATATACAGGCAGCCAACAAACACATGAGAAATTGCTCGCAATCATTAGTCATTAGTGAGATGCAAATCAAAACAACAATGAGATATCATCTTACCCCAGCAATAATTGCAAAGTTCAACAGATCAGATAGTAACAAATGCTGGCGGGGTTGTGGAGAGATTGGAACTCTTGTGCGCTACTGGTGGGATTGTAAAATGGTACAACCATTGTGGCAAATGGTATGACATTTCCTTAAAAAAAACTGAAAATAGAAGTACCATTTGACCCAGCAATTCCATCACTAGGAATATATCCTAAAGAGGTGAGAGATAGTGCATGAACAGACATATGTACACCTGTGTTCATTGCAGCACAATCTACCATAGCAAAGAGATGGAAGCAACCTAAATGCCCATCAACGGATGAGTGGATAACCAAATTATGGTATATCCACACAATGGAATACTATGCCACATTAAAGAACAATGAGGGATACGTGAATCATCTCACAACGTGGACGAACCTAGAGTACATTATGCTGAGTGAAATAAGTCAATCACAGAAGGACAAGTACTGTATGAGCCCATTACTGTAAAAAGACAGAGAAGGGTTTGCTTGGGAAAGGAAACTCACCTAGTAGGTTACCGGGATGGGGAGGGAAGGGGAGGGATTAATTTTGGGCTAGTTGAGGCCTACATGGGTAGGGGGAGGGATATACGGGAAGGATATATGACCACTATGATAACATTAGGAAATGAGAGGACACCAAATGGTGCACATAAGAGATAGACGACAGATGCTAATACCAACCAATGTGTCCACAATACTGCATTGCAATTAACACCAAACACTAGGCTATACAGATAAACACCTAAACACCTGAGATGATCAGATGGGGGTCAGTGAACAGAAGTATACTCTAGACTCAAGGACAGATTCAGCTGAGGCTAATCTTGTACAGACACCAGTGATACAAAATTCCTGTAGTCCTTACGGAAACGATAGAAGACAGATACAAAGTAATCCCTCATAGACATCCCAACACTATGGGAGAGAGATCCAACAGATCTACCATCTCAGGACTGTAGTGCTGGGGGGCACCAGACTCAATGGGCACAACAAAATACATGAAAGCCTTGTTTCTCATCCTACATTGGTGAGTAGTGGGGTCTTAAAAGCTTTCAAGTGACCATCTAAGATGCAGCTAATGGTCTCCTAGCATTGGAAGCGAAGAAGAATGCAAAAAAACAAGGACATTTGGAAGCAATCAGTCCTAGGACACAATGGCCCTTGAGACCAGAAGAACTAGACGGTCCCAGCTACCAATGCCAACCACTCAGGAAAGGATCACATCTGGAGATCCTGGATAGAGTGGGAGGAAAAACATGGAACAAAATCCAAAAACTCAGCAGTGCCCAGAATTACTGGTCAGATGAAATCTGGTGAGACCCCCAGTACTATGGCCCTGGAATACATTCTGTGCCTGGAATAAAACACACCCCCAGGGGCTGGCTCTCAGCCCAATAGTTAACAAGATGTGCATGCAGACCACTCAACTCAAGATGATGCACCCACATACTCTATGGCAATACATCCCTTAGAGCAATAGCCCACGGGGCACCAGAGGACCAACACTCAAATTGAGGAAATGAAGGACAAATAGGAGTGCATAAATATGTGGCACACAGGGGGAGGGTTACAGGGTAAGGAGGGGAGGAGACTGGGTTGGGGTTGGACATGGTAAATGGGGAGTGAAACTAAATGTACACGTAATGTTGAATGTAAAAGAAGCTCTTAAAATAAAAAAAAAATTAAAAAAAAGATATTGTAAGTAAGAAATCAGCACCATTTCAGCAGATAGAGAATGGAAGACTCTGTGCAGTCATTACGCGAAGCTCTTTCCTCTTCAAGCCAATGATCTGAGACTGCCGAGGGCAAGTAATCACATACTTTACTGAACTGCAGAAGATGAGTTCTTTGACATCCTCTGAAATTATTTTCTGATTACAGACCATGAATCTCAGCAATTAGAATGTGGCACTATCTTGGCAATACTAGAAATACCAGGCTTCTGGGTCTCCTAAGTTCTTCCCATGCACTTTTATGAGTACCTCCTTCCTAATCTGGGGATGTCATTAAATGCATCAAAATAATTAAAATGGTAAAAATTCTAGCATTATTAAAATATTAAAATTAAGTGTCTTTTGTGCAAAGTGGTAAAATTAAATGCATTTAAAAATTAAACAGGAATTATTTAGTTACAGGGGTTAACCCTCTGAGCTCAAAATTATTCCATTACATTAATTTCTTATTTAAGAAATAACTGGGGAAAAAAACCTTTAGGTTCATTTTAAGGTAACTAGATTTATAATCCATGTTTAAAATATTCTTCCAGGGTTGGAATAATCACATGCAGGAAAATGCAAATAGCTTATTTTAAATATCCTTGGAGGAGAAGATTTCACTGACTCAGGTCTCCAGGTTACGTTTATCAGTACCAGCAGCTGTTTGTGGAAATTAAAATAGAATAACTTATCAAAATTCTTTCCTTTTACCATTCTATATTTCAGTTACTTGCATTTATGAATAGATACTCTTTTATTCCTCCACAATGTGTACAGCACTGAGTAAGTCATGCCAATTATTTAATGTTTGCATCTTTTAGCAAGGAAAGGAATTGACCAGCAGTCATAGGCCATGTAAAACTGCAATTCACGAAGGTCCTGTCCTTCAACATTTATCAAGGGTATTATTTTCATTCTGTCAGTCAACAGTCATGGTGTAGTCACGGTGCATAGCGTTGCCTTATTATCACCATCAAGTATTTCTTAAAAGGCTTCTCTGTAGCAGGTGTATAGACTAAGGGGATGGAAAGCTACTTTTTTTTTTTTTCTTTTCTTTTTTTTTATTCTCTAGGTCTTTATAGTTTTAGAAAGTCACCACTAAAGAAATAGAACTGAGCAAAACTGGGATGAGGACATGAGTTAAATAAATAATTAAAATACTTATTTTAAAAAATCATTGTTATTTGATAGGTAGATTTATGGGTGCTACAGTTTTAGAAATAAAACTCTCTTCTAGTTGTTTAGGGCAAAGAACTATGAAGTAGTAGAATCTGAGGAGTATGTGTATATGAGAGGGTATGTGTGAGTGTGTGTGTGTGTGTGTGTGCGCACAAGCACACGTTTACACTTGTGTGTCCGTGGTAAAGGGAAGAGGTGGGGTTGATGCATTTCCAAGTATGGGATGAAACTTGGAAAAATCACCAGCTCACTGCCTATGTTGTTGAATGAATTTGATTGCATGAGCAAATGTTGAGTGAATGAATGAACTTTGTATAGTAAGCAACTCTTTGAAATAGTAAAGAGAACAAGGTAGTGAGGAAAAACAAGGTATGTGAGGTGTAGTCCATAGTAGTCTGATTAAACAAAAACCACCAAAAACAATTGTGGGCATAGCATGTATATTCCGGGATCTATAAAGTATTGGGAAACAATCATAAGGCCTTAAAGAGAGAAATAGATGATCATTTATTATATACCAGGATGGTATAGTTAGCTGAGACATCAAGAATGAGAAAATGTCAAGAAGGTAAAAACAAGGGAAAATAATTTTCCAAGAAGAGAACAAACAACATATAAAAAAGCCTAGGGCTGAGAGAACCTTAGGGTCATAAACGGAGGCTTATGTGTATAATGAGGCAAGTTAGAAAAGGGTTGGGGTTGAGGAAGTGGTGAGAATTTACACTGAAAGTATAAGTCAGGCATATGAAAGGCCTTGTGAAGCCATGATAAGAATTGAGATTAAGTGTTGAAGGCATTGGGAAGGCACTGAGAGAAATCAGTTTTGGAACATGATCATATTTGAAGTTTACAAAACACTCTGGCTGCACTGTGGAGACTAGATTTGGGTGGTGGAAAACTAAAACTGACAAGCATGAGAGTAATTGGGAAGGTATTACAATGATGCCGACTCAAGAGGCTGATGGCGTGCACTAGGGAGTGGCAGTGCTGGTGAGAGGAGTGAACATGTTCCAGTGATAGAGGCAGCCACCTTTTTTTGACAAGAATTCTTCTCAGGTGTATGTACCCTTCTGGAGCATCCCCTCAGAGGGCCCGTCTCTGCACGGTGGTGTGGATTCTGATCACTTGATTAATTCAGTATCTGCCACATTTTTTCATTGTAAGGTATGTTTTCCCATTTGTTATTCATAAATTATTAACAACACTTTTAGAGACTGTGTGAATATCCTACCCTAAATATCCTGTCCCGGTGGTGTTAGTATTTACTGATGATTGTTACCCAAATCAGTTATAAAGTGACAAATTTCTACCATTCTTTTTATTTATTAATTGACATTCTCTTTGGCTTTCTCTTCTTATCCTTCCTTTATTTACCTGGGCTGATAGGTCATTATCCATTTTGATGTTCAAAGTGCCCCTAATTTGGTTGGTGAGAGCCCCTTCATTCTGGCTTCTGTGTCCTTTCCTAAATACCCATCAGTTTTGAACCACTCCTTTCTGGGCCACCAAATTGCTTTATAGTCTCCTTGTACTTTCTCTGTTTTAGCCTGGAAATCATCTGTTTTTCTAAGGAGCTTGGTATAATTTTCATGGGAAATGATGTTTAGAAACCATAATTTTGGACATAGACATACTTACTACTGTAGGGCTGTTATTGCTTCTAGGCCCTTTTAGCGGAAGAGTTAGGAAGCATTTGTGTGTGTGTATGTATGCATGTGTGTGTATACACACACATGCATACATACATAGATCCACATACACATATATACATATATATACACCCACATATATACATATATATAGGTGTATACACACACACACAGATATTATGTTCCTACTGATAATGGTAATTCCAGTCTAACACCATGGACTTACTCTTTTTTGTCCCTCAATCCATATTTGTATTTGCTTTCTTCTATAGTGAGAATCCTGGTTCCTAGCTACACCAATGTAAGTGCACATTTAGTGATAAAACACATGTGCGCTTGTACTCATACACATACATATGCTTAGAATTGCTACACCATTACCACCAGCACCACCAGATCTACGAAATAAAGTTCAAGATTACTTTGTGGTTATTTTATAATATTTTAATATCCTTATAATATTTTCCACTGAGCATATACATCAGAGTATTACATTCGAAAGGTACTTAGATTAATTTGTTTTTATTTTTTTCTGTATAATTATGTTATCTATTTGCTATGCAATTAGATTCATATGTTTTTGTTTTTAATCAGTTTCAGAGATTTTCATCCCATTACTGTTGATATCATTTTAGTTTTTGATTATATAAGATAGTAATATAGTTCAAAGGAGCTCTGGTGGCACAGTGGTTAAAGCGTTTGGCTGCTAACCAAAAGGTGGGAGGTCCCAACCCACCAGCTTCTTCACAGGACAGAGAGGAGGCAGTCCGGTTCTGTAAAGATTTGCAGCCTTAGAAGCCCTATGAGGCAGTTGTACTCTGTCGTAGAGGGTAGCTGTTAGTCGCAATCGACTAGATGGCAGTAGGTTTGATTTTAGGTTGAATACAGTTCAAAACCAGAACTACGTCCATAGCTATGCTCAGAGAAAGCTTGCCTCTTTCCTCTACTTTCTACTCTTTCAACCAACTCATTCTAGGGAACTTGTTGTTTTTTTCTGATCTATACTTATCATATTTCTTTTCTTCCTTCTTTCTTAAACAAAAGCCAGCATGACTGAGATGTAATGAGGAAGGGAGAAATTGTTATGAGATGAAGTTGGAGAGGTAGGTACCAGATCCTGTGGGAATTTGTTAAGAGTGGGAAGTTATTTTCAATTTTGTTTAGCATATTAAAAAAATTTCCATGAATTTTTAAGCATGGGAAGGATCTGATTTGCATTTTAAAAGAACAGTTTGGATGCTGTGTATAAAGTGAATTGTAGGAGGGGAATGATAGCAGAAGGAGGGAGGCTACTTGGAAGGCTATTGCAGTACTCCAGATGAAAAACGAAGATGACTTAGATTGGGTAGTAGCAACAAAGGTGGTTAGATGTGGTCAAATACTGGCCATATTTTTAAAATTTTTATTCTTAAAAAGAATTATTAATGAATTAGGCTGGGGGTGAGAAAAAGAGATAAATAAATCAGAAATGACTTCTAAGTGTTTGGCTTGAATAATTGAGCTGATGGTGGGTTGCCATTTATTGAGACTGAAGCAAAGAGCCCTGGTAGGGCAATGGTTAAGGTCTTGGCTGCTAACTTAAACTCAGGGGTTTGAACTCACTAGCCATTCTGTGGGAGAAAGATGTGGCAGTCTGCTTCTGGAAAGATTATAGCCTTGGAAACCCTATGAGGCAGCTCTACTCTGTCCTGGGCAGGGGGTCACTATGAGTCAGACTTGATTTGATGGCAACAGGTGTTTTTGGGTCTTGAAACCTGGGGGAGGAGCTGGTTGGAATGGTGGGTAAAATCATGAGTTCCATTTTGGATAAGTTAAATTAAAACTGCTCATTACTTGAATGTTGACGTCAGGCTGACAGTTGGTATTCATGACTGGGACTGCAGGCACAGTTCATGGCTGGAGGCATGCATAGGCATAATGTAAGGCAGTAGGTGGAGCACAGGTACTGGATGCTATTATTTAAGGAGAATGAGTTAATAGTGAATAGAAGGTTCTTGGCCTAAACCCTGAAACACAGTTAATTAGTGGTTCAGCAGAAGAGGAGGACTCGCAAGAGAGGTTTAAAAGGAACAGCCAGGGAGGGAGAGGGGAAAGCAGGAGGATGTGAAGTCATTGAAAGTAAGATGAAATTTATTGAATCTTGCTGAAAAAGAAGGATTTAGGAAAAAAAAAACAAAAAAACGGGACAAGAAGTGACCATTAGATTCATCATCATAAAACTGTCAGTAGTGGACAGTGAAAGTAGTGCTGGAGTCCTGGTGGCTGTGGAAGTCTCATTGGAGCAGAGGGAGGACAGAATGTGTTTGAGAGAAAGGAGACACTGATGGTAGTTGCTGGTTTTAGTTGCTGTCAAGTAGGCCCTGTGCCATCTTCATGATCATTGATATGTTTGAATCCATTGTTGTGGCTGTTACGTCAGTCCATCTAATTGACGGTTTTCCTTGGTTTCACTGAACTTCTGCTTCACTAGGCATGATGTCCTCGTCTGGTGAGTACCCTTCCCTGATGACCTGTCCATAGTAAGTCTTGCTTGCTTATAAGGAGCATTAAGGTTGTATTTATTCTAAGACTGATTTGTTCATTCTTTTAGCAGTCCACAGTATATTCGATATTCTTCACCAATACCACAGTTTGAATATATCCATTCTTCTCTCTTCAGATGTTTTTCGTTATCCTACTTTCACATGCACATGAAGTGATTGAAAAGACCATGGCTGAGTGAGATGCACCTCAGTCATCAAAGTGCCATCTTTAGAGCAGGTTTGCACCACAGGTTTTCCCAGTCCAACACATCATTTGATTTCTTGACTGTTGCTTTCATAGATGTTGATTGAAATCATTGTAGTGTGAAATCATTGACAACTTTCGTTTTTCTCCATTTCATCATGATATTGTTTATCCGTCCAGTTGTGACAGACATGTATTTCAAGTCTTGCTCATGAAGGGCTTCAAAGATTGGGGCTGTAGTGTTTAGGCCCATGGCGTCAAGAAAATACTTTGGAGCCTGGAATGGTTTGGTCCTAAAGTAGGAGGATTGCCATGACATTTTATAGAGTATGTTTGTGTGCAGTATATTGTTGTTGTTTTTGTTATGTGCCGTTGAGTCAGCCCCGACTCATAGTGACCCCTCCTAGGGTTTCCAAGGCAGTATCACTACGGAAGTAGGATTGCCCAACCTTCCTTCCGAGGAGTGGCTGGTGGGTTTGAACCGCCAGCCGTCTGGTTAGCAGTCAAGTACCTTAGCCACTATGCTACCAGAGCTCCCGTGCAGTATATTATTGCAATAAAATCAAACCTGACTTTACTTCATTCTAAACACTGGATTTTAATGATGAACAAAGAAAACCTTTAACCAGTTCAATATAGTCACTGCATGTATGATTACAAAATGGATATTAAAAACAAAACAAAAACCAGCCAAGTTGAGAACAGATAATAGTCCATCAGAATTACCATTCACAAGCTAAGTGAGTGGTTCCCACACACCAGTCTCTCAGCATGTATGTCTTAGACACTTGTATTCAAATCTGTGACTGTCAATGATTTTCTGTAACTGTATTGGAGTTGCAAATTATGGGTGATTTACCCTCTATTTTCCAAACCGTCTGTAATATTTCTGTCTGTGGTTTCAGTTAGAAGTAATGATATTAAAACTTTATATTGCAAAAGGGAAAATCTTAATCTCCTGAAGTAGCATACATGTAATGTTTCAAAGGACTGAGATAATTATTTTAGGACTTACACGGTCAGATCTGTCTAGTAAAACTAAAGCAAAATGAAAATGAATGAAAGATTCAATTCATAAAGGATTAGTGGTTTTTTAAAGGGGGCAAAACACACACACACACACACACACACACATGTACCACAAATTAACACTTAATTCATAAAACTCAAGACCTTAAAAAGATCTTCCAGGTCATTTTGTTCAACCTGACCTCGGTACTAAACCTTCTTCAGCATCTCTGGGCCTTCGGTGTTTCTGTTTAAATGTGTCCATTGGTAAGGAGCCTACTGTTTCTCAAGGCAAGCGCGATAAACAACTTTCATATATTGAGTTAAACTCTGCCTCCCCCAGACTTCTGCCCATTACCTTTAGTTCTGCCCTCTAATGAATACATAGACAGCTGCAAAGTAGAATAGGGCCTCCACCAAGCAATCTATCTGCTTTCAAACTTTTGCTACTAGGAATATCTAAAATCAGGAAAAGATAGTGCTTCTTTGCTTAGCAAATATGCTCTTTTAATGCTTACGAGGGTTAGATTTCCAGAAATTATTTATTGTCAGGTAATCCCTACATTAAGAATTATTTTATAGGGGTTGACATATATTTTTTAAAATTTTATTTTTTGTTATTGAGAATATGCACAGCTGAACACACACCAGCTCAGTAATTTCCATAGGTACAATTCAGTGACATTGATTATATTTTGCAAGTTGTGCAACCATTCTCAACCTCCTTTTCCGAATTGTTTCTCCCTGATTAACATAAACTCACTGCCCTGTAAGCTTCCTATCTGACCTTTGGAGTATCTGTGGTCAGTTTGGGAGCTCCAGTGGCATAATGCCTAAGGCATTTGACCACTAACCAGAAGGCTGGCGGTTCAAACCCACCAGCCACTCCCCTGAAGGAAGATAGGGCAATCTACTTCCGTAGAGATACCGCCTCGGAAACCCAAAGAGGGGTCACTATGAGTCGGATCTGACTCGACGGCAGTGCTTGGTTTTTTTTTTTTTTTTGGTGGTCAGTTTGATCCTGTACACCAAATTACTAAAATAAATTCTTGATTTAGTATCCCCTGTGGTCGCAGTATTATATGTAGATTACAAATGTCGTGAAAGTTCACGCTAACGTGCTCTTTTTCACTAGACTGGAGAATTTAGTATTTTCTGATCATTCAAATTTAAACGTGAATTTTGCTTTACCTATAAAATAGATACCTCAAAAAGACAAACTTCTCACTGAAGCCAGTGGCAGTCATAGATGTTTGAGGTCTAAAATCCACTCCAAAAGCAAGTAGAGAAAAATTCATCAGACTCCATTGGTGCCTGATTCCTTTCTCCTGACATTTCAGGAGCTTTGGTGGCATAGTGCCTAAGGCATTTGACTGCTAACCAAAAGGCTGGTGGATTTGAACCACCAGCCACTGCTCGAAAGGAAGATTGGGCAATCTAACTCCATAGAGATACCACCTTGGAAACCCAAAGAGGGGTCACTATGAGTCGGGATTGACTTGACAGGTTTTTTTTGAGATGTTTCCCATGGAACTCACTGCTAGCATTGACTTGTGTATGGTGGTGCCTCTGTAATTAAGAATTCAGCCACTTTTGTTTAAAGAATCTACCTGGGCTCAGTAAGATAAGCTATTTAAAAAGTAAGTTTTATAAGTTAAGAATTAATGAGTATGTGGTTCATTGTTCACCACATCATAAAATCATTTAGAAAGATTTCAAATTTGTTGAGGAATAGCCCTATAAAATGATATGAAGTGATTTCTAGGACATATTGTGAACTGAAAAAAAGCTATATGCAAAAGCAAAATACTAACTGGATCCTTCCCATGCTTAAAACTTACCACTGACTTTCTAGTATCCTTAAACAAACAAAAATGGAAAATAACCTCCCACTCTTAACAACAAATCCCTGTGGGATTTGGCCCCTTCTGATCTTTGAACCTCATAACAATTATTCCCTTGACTGCTACACTGTAGTTGTACTGGCTTTTTTGGTTGTGGTTCCTCAAAGACATTATCTTAGTTTTATTTTGCTGTGTAACAAATTACCACTAATTTAGTGGCTTAAAATAGGACATGTTTATTATCTCACAGTTGTCATGGATCAGGAATCCAGGTATATATTAGTTTGACCTTTTGTTCACCACCTTATCTGCTGCACCACTAGAGCTCCTTGTTTTGTTCATTATCTCACAAAGTTGCAATCAAGGTGTCAGCTGGGTTGATCAGCTGGAACTGTGTTTGCCCAGACTGTAAACATGAGGATTCCAAATTTTTGTACATTAAAATTCTACTTATTCAACATAAATTTATTCATCACTTACCATGTGCCAGTACTGAGCTATATATACTAATGATACAAAGGAGAGTAACTTGGTTTCAACAACTCACAGCAGCAAATTATATTTAATATATTATGGGAACAAGGAGTCCAAATGGCACAGTGGTTAAAGCACTCAGCGGCTAACTGAATAGTTGGCACTTCAAATCCTCCAGTTGCTCTGCAGTAGAAAGATGTGGTAGTCTGCTTCCATAAAGATTGCAGCCTTGGAAATTCTATGGGACAATTCTACCTGTCCTGTATGGTTGCTATGAGTCTGTTTGACCGCAAAGGGCTTGTATGGAAACACAGAGCAGCACTTCCCTAATTCATCCCTGGAGGTGAGGAACTTGGGGTTCTGGGCAGACTTCATAGAAGACCCATCTTTTGTATGTACTTTGGAAGGATGAGTAGAGTTTTCCAATTCAACAAGGTGGGGTTGAGCATTTATTAAAAAATATTGACATTTATTGAACTGCTTCTGTTTGTCAGGCATGGGGATGGATAAGCCATGTTCTACGTTTTAGACATAATAATAATGGAGTGAAGAATAAATTTGAGGTGTTTAAAGTTGGGAACTAAAATACGAAGTAGGAAATATTTACAATAGCTATCATGTTGGGAAATTGAGAAAAGAAAGGACTGTTGTTGTTGCTGCTAGTTGCCATTGAGTCAATTCCAACTCATGGTGACCCATTGTGCAGAGTAGAAATGCTGCATAGAATTTTCAAGGCTGTGATCTTTTGGAAGCAAATACCAGGCCTGTTTTCCAAGGCACCTGTAGGTGGGTTCAAACTGTCAGCCTTTAGGCTAGTAGTTGAGCGCTTATCTGTTTTTAGCCCCCACGGTATTCTTGATGAAGCCCTATGCTGTGAATTAGGGAAGGACATTTCTTCAGTTTGGGGCAAATTGGAGTTTAGATGCTTTTAACTGGATGAGGGTCACATAAGTAAGGTTTTTTGTATGTGTACAATGGAATCTTTAAAATATTTCATATTGCTCCTTAAAAAGTCACAACTTTTGTACTTGCCTTTTTGCTTTACATCGATACTTTCCAAAAACAATCATTGTCTCTTGTGATGGTTAATTTCATGTGTCCACTTAGCTAGACTGTGATGCCAGTTGTTTGGTCAAATATTAGTCTGCATGTTGCTGGGAAGATATTTTGTGGATGTGATTAGCATTTACACTCAGTTGACCTTAAGATTAGCCTTGATAATATGGATAGACCTTACCTAATTAATTGAAAGACTTGAGAGCATAAACTGTGGTTTATCAGAGAATAAAGAATTCTGCCCAAAGACTGAAACAGAAATCCTGCCTGAGCCTACTGTATGGTTTTAAGACTCAAGATTGCAACATGAACTCTTGCCTGAGTTTGTAATCTGTTGGCCTGCCCTACATATTTGGAACTTGCCAGCCCCCACTCCTTAAAATTCATCCCTCTCTCTCATACTATACTACACTTACTCTTTCTTTCTGTTTATATGTTTAACATATATATAGAGAGAGCTCTGGTAGCATAGTGGCTAAGGCACTTGACTGCTAACCAGAAGGCTGGCGGTTCAAACCCACCAGCCACTATATATATATATATATATATATATATATATATATATATATATATATATTTTGTTTGACTGTATTTATTATATTTGATTACTTTTATTTTTCTGGATAACCCTGACTGATACATATCACCAGGAGAGATTAATTATTCTGGAAACAACTCCTTACTGTGCAGAACCAGAAGAATGGATACAATATATAAAACAGATGCGTTCAGTTGTTGAACACTAGGTAGCTAAGGCTCTGATCCTTGGGAGAAGGGAAACAAATGAGGTGAGTCCTATGATCACCCAGCTTTCTCTCAGGAAGTAGTTTCTAGGCCTAGAGCAGAGAGAGGCAACTAGCAGAGCTCAGTGTTCTCAGTGAGTTGAGGTGATAGGGATTAGAGGGGCTCCAATGAGCCCAATGACATGCCTCATAACCTGGAGAAGAAAAAAAAATCTTTCAGTAACAGAAACAAATGGAGAAATGACAGAATGGATGAATCCAAGCCAGGGCCTTAAAACAGCTATTTTAAGTGTTACACATGTGCTTGAGGATTTAGAGGGGTATGTGAGAATGATGAGGACAGAAACTCAAGATAGAAAAAAAGAGTTTAAATGTAACTTGTAGAGATAACAACTGTGATATCTGAAATGGAAAATAATATTACTGGGTGGGATTAATATCAGAATGGACCAAAGAAGAAAAGATCAGTGAGCTTGAAGACAACAGAAACTAAAACAAAGCACAGTGAGAACAAAAGACTAAAAAATGAAGAGAGCATCATCAAGCTGTGGAACAACTGCAGACAGCTAAGATACGGGTAATTGGAGTCCCTTAAGAGAGGGGTTAGAAAAATTAGTTGAGAAAATAGTGTTGAGATTTTTAAAAATTTGTGAGAAGGATTAACACACAGTTCCAAGAAGCTTGATAAACTCTAAGCAGACTAAACTTAAAGAAAGCCACGCTAAGGCACCTCAGAATCAAATTACTGAAAACCAGTGGTAAAGAGAAAAAGCTTTCAAGAGACCAGAGGAAAAAAGAAACATTACTTACAAGGATACAAAGATAAGAATGAAAACTGACTTCTTGTTACAATATGATCCATAAAGGATGAAATGACATGTTTAAATCACTAAAGGAAAAAGCTGTCAACCTAGAATTCTATTCCTGGTGAAAATATCTTTTAGAAATGAAAGTGAAATAAAAACTTGTTAGATAAAGAAAAGCAGACAGAATTCATTGTCAACAGACCTGTACCCTAATAAAGATTAAAAGAAGTTCTTTAGGCAGGAGGCAAACATGATATAAAATATAAATTTTGATCAACCAAAAAATGAAAAGCTCTAAAAATGTTAAATAGGTTTTTTTTTTTTTTTTTTAAAAAAAACTCTTTAAAAAGAGAACTAACTGTTTAAAGCCAAAATAATAACAATGTGTCATGTGGTTTATAACATATGGAATTGATATATATAACAATAGCACCACATACAGGAGAAGGAAATGGAAATATACTGTTAGAAGGCTTGTATACTCTGCATGGAGTGGTCAGAGTGGGTTAGAGTGCTTTTTAGAATAATTTCCTTAAATGATGTAAATGAATCTTTACAGGTCTGTAATTATTCTTTTTTCCTTGCATGAGAATTGATTAGGAATAGGATTCTGTGTTTATAGTTTTTTTTCTTACCGTTCACTATAATGATTGGTCCACTGTCATCTAGCCAGTAATGTAGCAGTTGAGAAGTTGGATGCTAATTTGGTTCTCTTTTCTTTATTAGCAGCCTGCTCTTTTATTTTCTTATTTAATCATAGAGTTCAAATTTTCATCAGGTTAACTTTCAACATGTTTTTCATTGGGAGTTCGTGAGCTCTTTTAATCCCAACATAACTATTCAAACTAGGAACGTTTTCTTCTGTTACTTCTTTGATTATTATACCTCTATTTGTTTTAACCTTATCATTCACAAATTTAGTATTTTGTGCAGAACTAGGCAATATTGAGGTTCCGGCAAGATGGCGGACTAGGCAGAAGGATTGCACAGACCCTCTTCAACAAAGAAAAGGGAAACCAATTAACACAGACACAGAAGAT
>NW_006921764.1:3975879-4072262 GCF_000298275.1 Orycteropus afer afer | reverse complement strand
AAAAAAAAAAAAAATAAATAACTAGGCAATATTTCTTTCTGGTGTTCGTAGGAACCAACTTGAAGATACCTGACAGCAGCAACCCATATCTGTACTTGATGTCTATTAGAGTTTGTTTGTTTCTGTTTTTTTTTTTTTAAATTGTGGTGAAAATATACACACCAAAACATGTGCCAGCACAACTTCCACATTTACAATTTGGTTATAGTGATCACATTTTTCATATTGTGCCACTGTTATCCCTATCCTTTTCTAAAATAACCCACTATCATTAACACAAATTCAGTGACCTCCAAAATAGAAATTCCCCTTTTCCTTTTCTCCCATTGCTGGTAACCACTGATGATCCTTAATTTCTGTGTGTTTGCTTATTTCATGTAAATGAGATCATAACATTTTTACCCCTTTCTGACTGACTTATTTTGGTCAGCATATTTTCAAGGTTCATCCATGCTGTGGCATGTGTCAGAACTTCATTTCCTTTTACCACTGCATAATATTTTACTGTATTTTTATAGCACAGTTTGTTTATTCATTCAACTATTGCTGGGCATTTCAGTTGTTTCCATCTATTAGTTATTATATAAAGTGCTGCGGTGGACATTGGTGGTGCAGCTTTTTGTATGTTTATAGCACAGTTTGTTTATTCATTCAACTGTTGCTGGACATTTCAGTTGTTTCCATCTATTAGTTATTGTATAAAGTGCTGCAGTGAGCATTGGTGTGCAGCTTTTTGTTTGTGTTCCAGCCTTCACCTCTTCTGGGTATATACCTAGGATTAGGTATGCTGGGTATTGTGGTAATTCTGTGTTCAAATTTTTCAGGAGCTGCCAAATCGTTTTCCACAATGGCTGTACCATTTTGCATTCCTATCAGAAATGGATGAAGTTTCTTTACAACCTCTTCAAGACTTGTTTTCTTTTTCTCTCTTTTTTAAAGTCTTGTCATTCTAATAGGGGTGAGGTAATATCTTAATGTGGTTTTGATTGCATCTCCCTAATGGCTAATGATGTTGAACATCCTTTTATGTGCTTGTTGGCCATTTAAATGTATTCTCTTTGGTGAACTGTTTGTTCAAGTCATTTGCCTTTTTCTTTTTGTTTGTTTTTTTGATTCAGCTTTTCGTTGTTAAGTGGAAGGTATTTTATATGTATTTGGAATTTTAGGGCTTTATCTGATCTATTGTTGTTGTTATTATATGCTGTCATGTCAAATTCAACTCATAGTGACCCTGTATGACAGTAGAACTGCCCCATAGGATTTCCTAGTAGGAGCTCTGGTAGCATAGTGCCTAAGGCACTTGACTGCTAACCAGAAGGCTGGCGGTTCAAACCCACCAGCCACTCCTCGGAAGGAAGGTTGAGCAATCCTACTTCCGTAGTGATACTGCCTCGGAAACCCAAGGAGGGGTCGTTATGAGTCGGGGCTGACTCGACGGCAAATAACAACAAACAACAACAATCTTTATGGGAGCATGTTGCCAGGTCTTTTCTGGAACCACTGGTGGGTTCTAACCACTTGACCTTTCAGTTAATAGCTAGACACTTAACTGTTGCACCATCAGGGCTCCTCATCTGAAAATAAACCAAACGCACTGCCCTTGATTCAATTCCGACTCCCACTGGGACACCACTGGGAGCGACACCCACTGGGTTTCCAAGGCTGTAGATCTTTACAGAAGTAGAGTACCTCATCCTTCTTCTTCAGCATGGCTCGTGGGTTCAAGCCACTGATCTTTTGGTTAGCAGCCAAATGCCTTAACTACTACACCACCAGAGTGCCTTTATCTGACATATAGTCCCTAAAATTTTTCTCCCAGTCTGGAGGTTTTCTTACTACTCTTTTGATAAAGTCCTCTGATGTACAAAAGTATATAATTTTCATGAGGTTCTATCCTATAACCTCGCCATGTACTTTGTTCTAAGAATTTTATAGTTTTAGTTTTCACATTTAGGCCCTTCATTTTGAATTAACTGGTTTTTGTCCATGATATGAGACATGGATTCTATTTCTTTTTATTATGCATTTTATCTATTTGATTTTCTAAAATACTAAGTTAATTTTTTTTAGTGATTTTTTTTTCTTTTTCATTTTCTTGACTGACTTTTTTTTTTTTTTAAGCTCAAGAATTGTTTATTTTACTTGTGAAGACTCACAGTACATTTTTTCTTTCTTTTTACCTCCAGTGCACTTTTTAAGTTTATATTTTTTACCTCCACTACTCTTGTTATTCATCTAAATGTTCTTCATTTAAGCTGCTATGTCACTTAAATGGCTTATTGATCTTTGCCTATTCACATTATTGAGTATGGGGTTCTTTAACACCTGTCTTACTCTAGCTATTGCAGTCTCTTGAAAAGGCTCCAAAGAGTGAAAATAAAAAATAACCTATGATAAAAGGGCAGCCCTTCCCACCCCTGAATGCTTTTAGAACGATTTAGGCATATTAAGGAGATTTCTAATTTTGGTGCAATCCGAGATGGATTGTACATAGTCCAACACTGTAACTTCTCTCCATTACTGCTTGTTCCTCCCGGACATCAGTGAAAAGTAACATCTGGTCTCTCCCCAAAACAGGCAGGAAGGAGAAGCTTCTCTCCCAGCCGCAAGGATATCCATG
Source organism: Orycteropus afer afer (assembly GCF_000298275.1). Taxonomy (NCBI): domain Eukaryota; kingdom Metazoa; phylum Chordata; class Mammalia; order Tubulidentata; family Orycteropodidae; genus Orycteropus; species Orycteropus afer. The sequence continues at coordinate 4,069,642 of NW_006921764.1, read as the reverse complement.
AAGCTTTGACATTTGTTCCAAGTTTTGTGGGAGAGGGAAACCTACAACAGGCTCTACTCCTTGGTCCTTGGCCAATATATGCCCTACTACAAGTGTACCTACTTTCTTAGGACTTGAGATCTCACACAATTCTAGGTTCTTCTCCAGCCTCTAAGAGTTGACTTCCATTATCTCTAAGGTTGAATAGCCCCAGCAAGGAATTAGGAAGGAAAAGGACTGGAGAACGTAGACACAGACTATGATTTCACTGGCCATTCTGGCCAGCAGTAGGAGTTGACTGCAATTCAGCAGTGTTCTCAGGAGAAGACTCTTTTTACCTCAAAGCCTTAGGAATTTCAGAAAGGAATCTAATTATGAGATATTGTATGAATAGCACTTGAAAATTAATTCTCACTGGTGCAGTTTGAAATACAGTAATCAGATTCCTTCCCTCCCCCCAAAAAAAAGTTCCTACCAAATTACATATTATTTAGGTTGTATTATGTGCTACTTTCTTGGCCAGCCTGAAGGGTAAAAAGCAACAGTTTTAGAGGGAACTGATACTGCTTTCAGAAGTGACTCATCCATTTGATGATGGTCTATGGCTTACCTGATCCCATCTTTGTCTAGCTGCAGGGTCTAGAGACAGTGATGAAATTGGAAACCAGAAATAAGATAAAGGACATGGAAGATGTAGGAGAACACAGGTTTTTGGAGCAAGGAGTACTTAGAAAACAAATTAGTTTATAAGCCCTTTGAAATGTTTTGTTAACTTCTTGTTAAACAACTTCTTAACAGTATTTTTTTGATAGATGTTATTAATGTGAACATGTGAGATATTGAGATATCATTTGCCTTGATTCCTTTGGCATGTGTTATCAGTGAGAATGAAGGTATACACTTCAGCTTATTTAGTGTGTAGCTTTGTGTCCCACACTGCATTCTCCCTCTCTCCTTATAGTTTAACATTTATGGAACTGGAGTCCTAAGGCTCTTTGCTACTTCTTGCCCACAGTAAGTACTGCATTTTTCCTCTTGTTTTCCAGATTTTGCCTTTAGAGTAGCTGTATGGCACTTTGAAATGGAGGTATACTTAGTATTTGTATTATTTTAACATTTCTAGAAGCCAAGGGCCTAAAAAGGAATGAGAACCGAGAGTACATTTTATAAACTCAAGTTAAAACCATTTGTTTAATTTATCTGAGTAAATGTGATGAAATTAGGTCCTACTTCTATTTTATAATTTTTTTGGGAAGTAGAAATTGTGAAGATAAGACATGAAAATTAGGAAATTTGCAGTGGCCTTCTTAGGATTTAGGAGCTCTGGTGGTGTAGTGGTTAAGGCATTTGGCTGCTAACCAGGAAGTTGTTGGTTCAAACCCACTGGCTGCTCTGTGGAAGGAAGATGAAGCTATCTGCTTCCGTAAAGATGAACTGCCTTGGAAACCCAGTGGGGGTCGCTGTGAGTAGGAATCGATTCAATGGCAGTGAGCCCCACCCCCAGGAGTGCCTTAGATTTCTGATGTTGTTGTTGTGTGCCGTTGAATCAGCCCTGACTCATAGCGACCCTCCTTGGGTTTCCGAGGCGGCATCACTATGGAAGTAGATTGCGCCATCTTCCTTCTGAGGAGTGGCTGGTGGGTTTGAACCACCAGCCTTCTGGTTAGCAGTCAAGTGCCTTAGGCACTATGCTACCAGAGCGCCTAGATTTCTGATAGCTCATCAAATTACTTAGCCATCATGTGACTGGAATCACAAAGAAAATATTCCCCAAATTACTTTTTATAAACATATTTTTTCCTCTTATGTACAATTTTGAAAATAAGAAAGATGTGAAGAAGGAAGAAAATTTACCTGTGATGCAGAAATATGTTTGATGTATTTCATCCCATTTTTTTTTCATGGACAGGTAGATACAAAAATGAAATTGGAATTGTGCTATGCTTTTTATAGCTTCTTTTGTTTACCATGAGGATTTTCTCATGCCAATAAGTTTTTATTGAACATTTTATTTATAATAGTTATATTCTAATATATGATTTAATTATTTTCTGTTATTAAAATTTAGATTGTTTAAAAAATTATCTTATTATAAATGATATTATGATATAAATATCCCTGAATAAAATTTTTTTGTGCATATCTATCTTCTTTAGATTAGTGTGGTGAAGGTGAAATAATTTGATGAAAGCATATAAAGTGATTAATACTTGTCTACTTATAAAACTATTCCAAGATGATTGCAGAAAGTCTCCAAAATTCAGATCAGTATTGAGGAAAGATTCAAATAAGTCATAATTTCACTATTTAAAGAGAGCTTTTGCTAAATTTTAAGACAACAAAATTTAGTTGTCTAAATTTAAATTTAAATTTAGTGCCTAAATTCTGGGAGTCCCTGGGTGGGACCAGTGGTTAAACACTTGACTGCCAGCTGAAAGTTTGGCAGTTTGAATACACTCAGAGGTACCTTGGAAGACAAGTCTGATGATCTGAAAGGTCACAACCTAGAAAACGCTATGGAGCAGTTCTTCTCTGTACACACAGGCAAACCGTGAGTTGCAATCTGTTCCAGGGCAACTAACCATAACAGTTTCTGGAGCTTTTCTTTTGTTTTGGCATCATGTGAGGAAATGGATTTTATACTTTGAAGTAATGGGGTATTTTATGATATCTTCTAAGGTAACCTTTTGTAAAACCAAATCAATACCAAACCAGTTGCTGTGGAGTTGATCCTGGAGCGGCGATCTCATGTGTCACAGAATAGAACTGCGTTTCACGGGGTTTCTGTTGCTGTGACCTGTCTGAAGCAGATCGCCAGGCCGTTTTTCTGACTTGCTTCTGGGTGGGTTTGAACTACCAGCCTTTCGGTTAGCACTCCAGGGATTAACTGTTTGCAACACCCAGGGTCTCCTAAATTTTTGGAAATATTTCATGAATGTTTGAAAGAGGGTATAATCTGTATTTGTGACTCTACATTTTTATATGTGTGGTTTTAATTTTTAATTGTTACTCAGTCTCCATAATGTTTTATTTATTTTCTGTATCTTTTCTTGATTGACAGTAGGGTGGAAAGGTCTCCTGTTATAATAATTATTTCTGTTAATTTCTCATTCTGTTTAGTACAGTCTTGCTCTGCATATTTTGATGCTGTTGTTATTTGATTAAAAGCACAATCTTTGAAGTTAGATTTGTGACTGAGATGAGTGAATCTGAGTCTTTTAGTTTTTTTTTCTTTTTAATCTTTAAACATGGAAATAATATTTTTGTTATTCAGTAACATTATAATACAAAATGTGGTTATTTGGAGAATTAAATAACAAATAAATTAGCACATGTAGTATGCATATTAATGACTCAGAAAACAGTAGTTTTAGGAATAGAATTATTCAGGGTTTCTCTTTTTACTTTTCAACTTCTGTTGTCAGAAAACCAAACCCACTGCCATCAAGTCAGTTCTGACTTGTAAAACCCTAAAGGACAGACTAGAACTGCCCTATAGGGTTTCAAAGGCTATAAATCTTTACAGAAGCAGACTGTTTCGTCTTTCTCCCACAAAAGAGTGGGTGGTTTTGAACCACTGACCTTTTGGTTTAACAGTCTAATGTTTTAACCACTGTATCACCAGAGCGCCTTAACTTCTATTAACATAGCATAATTAATCCTTTTCTATTAAAAGCATTTTTTCAAATTGTGATTTCTACTTTATTTGTAATTAATAGCTTCCCAAATTTATTTTTGTTGTTGGTTCCTAATATACTTTCTGTGGACCTTTTTCCCCTTTCATTACATAGGCTGCATTTTATTTATTTATTTGTTTGTTTTTTGTAGCATCTCAGAATATAGAATTTTTTTTTAATTATATTTCAAACAGAAACAAAGACTAGTACAGTGAACCTTCATGTGCCCATAACCTAGCTTCAAAAACTATCAACTAATGGCTAATTTTCTTTCTTTGTTTATTTTTTTAAATCCTTTCACCCATAGCCAATAAATAGATAATTAAGTAACAGGTTTGATATGGGTAGAGACTATACACTTCCTATTTTAAATTTACTAGTTGTTGTCTTCAACATCATCCATTACTCACCTCAAACTATGTTTTCCAGCTATCAAGATCTAGAACAAAACAACAAATTAGGACTATAATGAGAAATTTAGCTTCCTTTAGCCTTGTGTTCCTTCCCTAAATTATTATTAATTAAATAAGAGATATATAATATTTTTTTAAGCTGTTTTGATTTTACAAATGTTTCTTTTTTGGCTGTTACCTTTAGTTTTACAACTGATTTTATAGTAAACATAATTATACTTGACACTTTGTGTTTAATCTCAATATTTATTAATTATCGTTGTTTACCTTACTGATTTCTTCATTTGTCTCTTGCTGTGGTTGTTGTTTGGAACTTTCAAGGTGACCCCGCCTCATAGAGAACCTGTGTACCGCAGAAGGAAACACTGCCCGGTCTGTGCATCCTCACAGTGTTTGCTGTGCTTGAGCCCATCATTGTAGCCACTGTGTCAATCTGTCTTGTGGAAGGTCTTCCCCTTTTCCACCGACCTATCAAGCATGATATCCTTCTCCAGGAACATGACCAAAGTCAGTGAGACAAAGTCTGGCCACTCTTGCTTCTGAGTAGCATTCCGTCTGCACTTCTTCCAGCACGGATTTGTTCATTCTTCTGGCAGCCCTTGGTATTTTCAGTGTTCCTCACCAACACCACAGTTCAAAAACATCAGCTCTTTTCTGGTCTTCCAGGTTTCATTGTCTTTCTTGTCCAGCTTTCACATGCATATGAAGCAATTGAAAATACCATGGCTTAGGTCAGGTGCACCTTAGTCTTCAAAGTGACATCTTTGCTTCTTAACACTTTAAAGAGGTCTTTTGCGGCAGATTTGCCCAGTGCAATATGACACCTCATTTCTTGACTGATGCTTCCATGGGTGTTTGTGAATCCAAGTAAAGTGAAATACCTGACAACCTCAATCTTTACTGCATTTATTATGATGTTGCTTATTGGTTCAGTTGTGAGGATTTCTGTTTTCTTTCTTTTGACGTGTAATCCATACTGAAGACTGTAGTCTTTGATCTTCATCAGTACGTGTGTCGAGCCCTCTTCGTTTTCAGCAAGCAAGGTTATGTCACCTGCATATCACAGGTTGTTAATGAGTCTTCCTCCAATCCTGCTGCCACAATCTTGTTCATATAGTCCACCTTCTCAGATTATTTGCTCACTGTATAGATTTAATAAGTATGGTAAAAGGATACAGCCCTAATCCACATCGTTTCTGGTTTTAAACCATGCAGTATCCCCTTGTTCTGTTCTAATGGCAGCTTCATGAGCACAATTAACTATTCTCGAATTCCTATTCTTCCCAATATTTTCCATAATTCGTTATGCTCCACATGGTTGAATGCCTTTGTGTAGTCAGTAAAACACAGGAAAGCATCTTTGTCTCTTACTGGGATGAAATTCATTTTCAGATAGTTTATCTTACTAATTATGCGTAAGAGCTGTATTTACTAAGTCTTACTTTCAAGCATACCCACTAATATTTCTAGGTATAAAATTTTTCAGTTCAACCTTGTGCCCTGTATAATTTAGAGATATTTCCAATCATCTGATACTTTAAATAGTACAAAAGTATAAGGGAAAATTCATAATTGTCTTTGGTAGCATGTGAAAACCTTCCTGTTAGCAAACTACTCCAAGTTACTTACTATAGCTAAAGTAGAGTCGAGAGTCCAGTGATATCTTGTCAGAGCTTGATTCCCCAAACTTCTCATTGAGTCTCAGAGCTACCCAATACTTGCATAAATACATTTTGTGTTTCACTTAATCAGAATCAGTTTCTATTGTTTGCCTCCAAAGATCATGACTAGTAAAGTAGAAAAGCTGAATGGTTATTCCAAAATCTGGAAAAGTTTATTGTTTTCTTTTAGAATGAAAATATCTTGTCAGAATAAGTGTATATATAATAATTTTCCACTAACTTGTCTAGGAGTTTGCTATACATTTGATCTTTTTTGATTCTGGAAATTTTTCTTCAATATCTTTTATTATTTCTTCTGTCTGTTATTTGGAGTAATGACATATAGACTTATCTGTTCATAATAGGATGAATCAGTGTTCTCTGTTCCTTTGATCCAGTAGATTTTAGAACACATTTTCAACTTTTTCTGTGGGTTTAGGGCCAGTTTGTCCAAATGGATATAACCCTATACTGTTGAAAGGAGCTATCGTGGTGTAGTAAGGAGGTCTGGTTGTGTAGTGGATAAGGCATTTGGCTGCTCACCAGAAAGTTGTTGGTCCAAACTCACCAGCTGCTCTGTGGGAGGAAGATGAGGCAATCTAGTTTCATAAAGATTTACAGCCTTGGAAACCCAACGGAGATCACTATGAGTCAGAATCAACTCGATGGCGGTGGGTTTGGGTTGTGTAGTAGTTAAGACATTTGACTGCTAACCAAGGTGGTTGGAATCTAGCAGCCACTCCGTGGGAGAAAGATGAGAAGGACTGCTTCCATAAAGATTTATAGCCTTGGAAACCCAGTGGAGTTTGCTGTGAGTCAGAATCTACCTGATAGCAGTCAGTTTTTTTTTTTTTTTTAATTTTTTTTTCTCTAATTTATTTTCTAATCCACTAATTTTATTTCCTATAATTTCTATTTGTTTTTTAGAAGCTTCCAAAAGGACTTAAATCTTATGATGCCCTTTAGTTTTTTATATTTCATACTTCATTCATCCAGGTTAATTGTGTCTTTGCCTTGACCTCAGCCTTTTTTTTTTCCTTATCATTTCCTGCTTGTATTTCTGTGTTATGGAGTCTCAAGACCACTTCTAGGTTTGATGATTCACTAGAAGATTTACAGGGCTCAGTATATAGCCTTACTGATGACTATGAGTTATTACTGTAAAAAGATACAAAGCACAATCATCCAAGGGAAAACGTGTGGGGCAAAGTCCAGCAGAAATCAGGCACAAGTTTCCAAAGGTCCCCTCCCAGGACAGTTACAGAGGACACAGTTCCCCCAGCAATGAGTTATGACAACCTGTGAAATGTTGCCAACTAAGAAGCTCATTAGAGACTCACTTATCTGATGACATTTCCTGGTTATGTTGGAAGCAACAGTTTCAACAGTATAGTGTCGTATCTGTTTAGAGAAGTTATGTTTGGTTGAGAGTTTTATGTACTTAATAGGGATGTTCAGATGATGGAAATTCATACCCGAGAAGCAGAAAAATTCCTTTTTTTTAGATAAAATGAGTTGAGAACTAAGATGATCAAGATCGAGCAGTGGGGAATGAGTCAACAATAGCATCTGGTGAATCAGAATTGCTGCCTTTGATTATCCTGGGTACCTGCCACTTTCATACCTCAGACAGATGATTTATGTGGCAATGGTTTAATGCCTGGGCTGGACAGGATGTGACTCAGGTATTCCAATTTAGGCTCTTGAACTTGGATCTGGGAGAGTTCACTAAGTGCTGGCAGAGTTTAATGATGAGAATGTTGCATAGAGTGTAGACATTGTCATGCTTTTGAATTTGTCCTAGTGCATCTGAAAAGTTCCTTTTCACTTAAAAAAAAATCATCCAAGAAAGAGCAAAGCTTTTTAAAACACTCAGCATTGTTAATCTAATTATTAATTAAGGATAGGTTTTTTTTTTTTTTTTTTTTTAATAGGGAGAAACACGATCAGTTTTTATTTCCTTTGGCTAGTGTCAATTGGGACGTCTTGTAGTGTAATGCCTAATGCATTTGACTACTAACCAGAAGGCTGGCGGTTCAAATCCAGCAACCACTCCTTGGGAGGAAGACTGGGCAATCTACTTCTGTAGAGATACTGCCCTGGAAACCCAAAGAGGGGTCGCTATGAGTTGGAATGGACTTGACGGCAGTGAGTTTAGTGTCAATTAGTGTGAAATATTTCAGTCAAAAAGCATTTGTCAGGTGCTCTGATGGCGTAGTGGATAAGACATTTGCCTGCTAACCAGAAGGTCAGCAGTTCAAACCCACCAGCAGTTCCATGAAAGGAAGATGGAGCAATCTACTTCTATAAAGATTTACAGCCTTGGCAACTCAATAGGGGTCACTATGAGTCAGAATCAACTTGATGACAGTGAGTTTGGTTCCTTTTTTTTTTTTTTAAAAAGAATGTACAAGAAATTCTGGTAGCATAATGGTTGAAATATTCAGCTGTAAGCCAACAGATCAGTGGTTCGAATCCACGAGCTGCTGTGTTGGAGAAAGATGAGGTAGTCTGCTTTTGTAAAGATGTGCAGCCTCAGAAACCCTGTGGGGCAGCTCTACTCTGTCTTAAAGGGTTGCTATGAGTCTGAATCATCTCTATGGCAGTGGTTTTGGTTTGGTTTTCTAGAACATACAGTAGTCCCTGGGTGGTGCAAAAGGTGAAGCACTCTACTACTAACTGAAAGGTTGGCAGTTCAAACACACCCAGAGGTATCTGAGAAGAAAGTCCTGGCCATCTATTATCAAAAGGTCACAGCCATTGAAAATCCTACAGAACACAGTTCTGTTCTAAAACACATGGTCTCCATGAGTTGGAATTGACTTGATGGCAGCTAGTGTGGTCTATTTTATTGAGCACACAAAAAAAGCGTATTAAGTTCAGCATATTTTTAAGTATTCTCTCTATGCCATATACTGCTATAGACACTGGAAATGCAAATGTAAGTGAGGTATGAACATCTGTATTCCACTGTTTACAAATTGTTATATTTGAGAAGTGATTCTGTTTTACAAAGTATTGTTTATTTACTTCAAATCCACCAGTGAAGGTTGGGCCTGTGGTGAGGTACTAAGCTCAAGGGTTTGCTTCTGAAGCTTTTATTCATACTCATCTCCTTCTCTCCAGTATGCATGCCATACTGTTCACTGAGATGGGGAAATTAATGAAGATACTTTTAGGATTACAACATATTCTAAAATCTAATTTTACCTTGGGGAGCTCTGGTGGCATAGTGCCTAAGGCAATTGACTGCTAACCAGAAGGCTGGTGGTTCAAACCCACCAGCTACTCCTCGAAGGTAGGTTGGGTAGTCTATTTCCATAGTGATCCCGCCTCGGAAACCCAAGGAGGGGTCACTATGAGTCTGATAAATCAATTACAAACCAACACTACAACCTTGGATAATTCCTACTAGGGCAAACTACCTTTAGAAACCTCACAGACAATTCAGTTGTTTGCACTGAAAAACAAACTCATCAGGTTTATTCAACACCCCCACCCACCCACCCACCCACACACACACACATAGACACTGACAACAACAAAATTAGTTTCTTTGGAGACATAATTTCTTAACTTGGGTTGTTGTTAGGAACAATTCTTTATTTATGGGGAAGGATGAGCCATGGTATATTTAAATATTTTAAAACATTTTGGCCCCTAATTTTTGTTCCCTGAGTAATAATTTGATCAAGTTGTGATCTAGATTCCAGTTTTGTTTACATCTTTCACCTTTGCATACTTCATTCTTGGATTAGTGTGATCTATCTTTGTGTAGGAACTGAGAGAAATGGATATCATGTCTACCCTTGAGAATGCTCTCAGATTTATTTCACTAATGTTTGTGAAATGCATAAAGATTCTGCAGGTTGTTTGCTCTGATTCATAAGGGATTATTTGGATGTATAATGTTGCAGCTCAGTGGTTTAAAAGGGAAATTTGTTCTTTGTAAAACAAAAATAATAATAATAATGAAAACTATCTAGATGTCAGTTTCCATATTTCTTTATCTAAACTTGACAGATTAGTTCTGAAGTTATGTAAGTGAAAGCAACATAAGTGAAAATGCTTTATGAAAATGCAAAATGCCATAGAAAAGTAAAATATCAGTATTTATAAGCCATCAATAACACATCTCATCAAGGGTTTTATGATTTTATTTGAATATGTTAAGAAGTACTTAGTAATTGTAATGAAAGTGCTTTCAAATTACAAGCATTTTTTAAAACTTCTTGATAGAATGCATTTAAAAGGTTCTATATCAGTTTCTAGGAACTCTGGTGGCTTCGTCTCTAAGGCATTTGACTGCTAACCAAAAGGTTGGCGGTTCAAACTCACCAGCCACTCTGCAGAAGGAATACGGGGCAATCTACTTCTGTAAATCACTGCCTCAGAAACCCAAAGGGGGTCACTGTGAGTCAGAATCGACTCCATAGATACCAGTTTCTGCTTTTGACCATTTATATTTTTACTTTAAAATGTTTTTAAATGTATTTTTTAACATACTAGTTTTTTTATTTTTCCTGGAGCTTATCTCTTGTTGTTAAGAGACTGTTTTGGTTCTGTAATCAAATTTGCAAACACAAATATATTTAATATCTATTGTATTTTTAAAGTGAGATTTTATTATTTTAGTCTTACTTTCTGTGGCTTCAGGTTTTCATGGGTGTATTAGTGTTTTTATATCTGTTCTCATTTTAGATGATAAAGCTAAGAAATAATATTCTCATGCTGTTTTAGCAAAATGTAGTCCTCATAATTTTAAAAATGAGAAGCATTGCTTATTATACAGTTTCCTGTAAACAATAATGTGAATCATGGAAGTCACCCAAAGGCATTAAATCATTATTCTAAACCATCTGTCTCACATCTCTTAGCAGCACTATGTCCTTAACCTACCCTTGGCTGTATTAATGTTAACAGACTGCAAAATGCCCAATTGCTAGTCGCATTTTATTTATTCTACTTTGATTCAATATCATTATGACCTGTAGTTAATCAGTTTTCTGCTGATCTAAAAGACATGATGTCTAATTTCTATTACCTTACTTTTCATTATAAAATGCTTCAGTTAGTTGTAAGTTTTGCTCATTTATTGTAGTTTAATTAATAGACCCACCACTCATATGTCAGTTTGTTGTACCGTGGTGGATTGCATGTTGCTGTGATGTTGGAAACTATGCTGCCAGTATTTCAAATACCAGTAGGGTCACCCATGGGGGACAGTTTTCAGAAGAGCTTCCAAACTAAAATAGACTAGGAAGAATGTGGCGAGATTCACTTCTGAAAAATTCGACCCCTGAAAATCTTATACATAGCAAGGCAACATTATTTGATATAGTGCTGGAAGATGATCCCCTCGGGTTAAGAAGCATGGAAAATACAACTGAGGCAGAGCTGCTTCCTCAAGGTAGAGTTGACCTTAATGATATGGGATGGAGTAAAGTTTCAGGACCATTATTTGCTGATGGGACATGACTCAAACAAGAAGAAACAGCTGTAGACATCCAATAATCACAACATGCAAAGTATGAAGTAAGTTGTTGTTGTCATGTGCTGTCAAGTCGTCTCCAACTCATAGCGACCTCGTCGTGTACAACAGAATGAAACACTGCCTGGTCCTGTGTGAGCCTTGTGATCTGATCCCTCCTATGCCTGATCCCATCACTGCAGCCACCGTGTCAATCCATCTTGTTGAAGGCCTTCCCCTCTTTTGTTAACCCTATGCTTTACCAAGCATGGCATCCTTCTCCAGAGAGTGTTCCCTTCTTACAACATGACCAAAGCAGGTGAGATGAAGTCTGGCCATTCTCACTTCCAAGGAGCATTATGTCTATACTTCCTCCAGGACAGATTTATTAGTTCTTTTAGTAGTCCATGGTACTTTTAGCATTCTTTGCCAACATCACAGCTCAAGAGCATCAACTATTCTTCAGTCTTCCTTATTCATTGTCTGGCTCTCACATGCATATGAGGCAATTAAAAATACCATGGCCTGGGTTAGGTACATTTTAGTTGTCAAGGAGATATCTTTGCTCTTCGGCACTTGAAAGAGGTGTTTTGCAGCAGATTTGCCCAAGGCAGTACGTCATCTAGTGTCTTGACTGCTGTTTCCTTTGGCGTTGATTATGGAACCGAGTAATAGGAAATTCTTGACAACTTCAGTCTTTTCTCCATTCACCATGATGCTGCTTATTGATCCAGTTGTGAGGATTTTTGTATTCTTTATAATGAGATATAATCCACACTGCAGACTGCAGTCCCTAATCTTCATCAGTCCCAAAGGGACAAGGCATCTTCTGACCTCTAACTACTCTTGAGGAAGATAGAATCACGATCAGCAGCCCAAAGCCTGTCCTATGAGGCCAGACATGCCACCATCCTCCAGCCCTCTTGTCATTCCTGACACCAACTGTCCTTCCTGCAGCACACACCTCCTCTCTGGGTTCACTAATTCGCTGCAGTGGTCACACAGGACTCATGGATTATGGGGTTTATCAGGGAAGTAAGAGGCTATAATTCAAGTTCAGGAGTGCACTTAGTCTCTCGCAGCCAGCCATCTCACTCAGCAGTTGCAGTCTCTCTCTCAGCAGTTTGTGTCTCTCATGTCTTTCTCTTAGCAGTGTGTGTCTATCACATCTCTCTCTCTCTCTCAGCAAGTGCATCTCTCTCTGCAGTGCGTCTCTCAGCCGACAGTGAGAGATACTCCCTCCTGCCTATAGGAGGACTCCTTTTGAGCCTGACAGAGTGGCCAAACTAACCAATCTCAACATCAGAATTCTATACACCTGAGAGAGAGTGAACTTTCCAGAAGATTGCTTTGTGTTGTTCCAGATGGATGACTTTAATAAATAGCTACTCTGTTACTTGTGGCAAAGTGGAAGTTACAAATACTATAGCTAGAAAAGCCACATCATGTAATTTACTACACTGCAGTCAGTAAGTGCTCCAAGTCATCCTCACTTTCAGCAAGCAAAGTTATGTCGTCTGCATATCTCAGGTTGTTAATGAGCCTTCCTCCGATCTTGATGCCACATTCTTCATATAGTCTGGCTTCTCAGATTATTTGCTCAGCATACAGACTGACTAAGTATGGTGAAAGGATACAACCCTGACACACTCCCTTCCTGATTTTAAACCATGCATTATCCCCTTGTTCTGTTTGAACGACAGCCAAAATATGGATCTCTTCCAGTCAGTTGGCCAGGTAGCTGTCTTCCAAATCTCTTGGCATAGCTGAGTAAGTGCCTCCAGTGCGGAATCCATTTGTTGAAACATCTCAGTGGGTATTCTGTCAATTCCTGGAGACTTTTTTTTTTTTTGCCAATTCCTTCAGTGCAGCTTTGACTTCTTCCTTCAGTACCATTGGTTCTATCATATGCCACCTCCTGAAATCTATGATCATCTACCAGTTCTTTTTGGTATAGTGACTGTGTATTCCATCCATCTTCTTTTGATGTTTCCTGCATCATTCAACATATTGCCCATAGACTCTTTCAATATTACAACTTGAGGCTTGAATTTTTTGTTCAGTTCTTTCAGCTTGAGAAATGCCAAGTGTGTTCTTTCCTTTTGGCTTTCTAACTCCAGGCCTCTGCACATTTCATTATAATAATTGACTTTGTCTTCTCAAGCTGCTCTTTGAAATCTTCTGTTCAACTCTTTTATGTCAACTCTTCCATTTGCTTTAGCTACTCTCCATTCAAGGGCAAGTTTCAGAGTCTCTTTTGATATTAATTTTGGTCTTTTCTTCCTTTCCTGACTTTTTAATGACTTTATGCTTTCTTCATGGATGATGTTCTTGATGTCATTCCACAATTCCTCTGGTTTTCAGTTATTGGTGTTCAATGCATCAAATCTGTTCTTTTGATGGTCTCTAAATTCAAGAGGGATATAATCAAGGCCATATTTTGGCTCTCATGGACTTTTTTAAATTTCTTCAATTTCAAATTGAACTTGCATACGAGCAGTTGATGGTCTGTTCCACAATCAGCTCCTGGCTTTGTTTTGGCTGAAGATACTGAGCTTCTTCATCGCCTCTTGCCACAGATGTAGTCAGTCTGATTCCTGTGTACTCTGTATGATGAAGTCCATGTGTACAGCCACTGTTTGTATTGTTGAAAAAAGGCATTTGCAATGAATAAGTTGTTCATCTTGCAAAATTCTATCATGCGATCTCCAGCACCATTCCTATCACCAAGGCCATAGGTTCTAACTACCAATCACCAGTGATAATTTACACATCTTGATTGCATGCTTAGTCAATTTCAAACTGTAGAACTTGGTAAAAAATCTTTAATTTCCTCATCTTTGGCTTTGGTGGTTGGTGCATAAATTTGAATAATAGTAGTATTAACTGGTCTTCCTCATGGGCGTATGGATATTATCCTATCACTGACAGCATTGTACTTCAGGCTAGATCTTGATACATTCTTTGTGATAATGAATATCACACCATTCTTCCTCAATTTGTCATTCCCAGCATAGTAGCTCATATGGTTGTCTGATTCAAAATGGCCAAAACCAACCAGACCATTTCAGCTCACTAATGCCTAGGATATGGATCTTTATGTGTTGCATTTTATTTTTGACAATTTCCAATTTTCCTAGATTCATACTTTGTACAAAGCATGTTCTGATTATTAATGGATGTTGGTAGCTGTTTCTTCTCATCTTGAGAGGTGCCACATCAACCACATAAATCAAAAGCTTTACTCTATCCATATCATTAAGGTTGTCTCTACTCTGAGGAGGCATCTCTTCTCCAGTTGTATTTTGAGTGACTTCTGACTTGAGGGGCTCATCCTCCAGCTCTATGTTGTACAATGTTTCAGGGCTATTCATAAAGTTTTCCAGTAATACATCACACAGTGTTTCACTGCTATTCATAAGGTTTGTACTGGCCAATTCTTTGAGAAGTGGATGTCCCCTTCCTTCTTCTGAGTCTGCCTTAGCCTGGGAGCTCTGCTGAAACCTCTTCACTATGGGTAACGCTGCTGGCATTTGAAACACCAGTGACATAGCCTCCAGCCTCACAGCAACACTCAAGCTGCCACAGTAGGACAAGCTGACAGACAAATTTGTCTCCCTTAGGTGTTCCAAACTGCTCTGTTGATTTCCTGATCTCCCCTACCCTGGTCACTTACCTAGCCTGCCTTCGGGGCACAAACACTGCCTTCTGCTGGTTCCTGGGCTGGCTTACTATGGCCTGGCCCTGGGGCACGCCACACATGCAAACTCCTGCCTTCCACTGGTCCCAGAAATATGGATCTAGGAAAATTAGAAGTTTGAACAAAATGAAATGGAACACACAAATATCAATAACCTTGGCATTAGTGTGTTGAAATGGATAGATATTAGCCAGTTTGAATCAGACAATCATATGGTCTGCTATGCAAGGAATGAAAAAATGAAGAGGAATAGTGCTGCATTCCTCATCAAAAAGAACATTTCAAGATCTATCCTGAAGTACAGTGCTGTCAGTAATAGGATGATACCCATACTCCTATATGAAGACCAGCTAATACTATAATTATTCAAACTTAACACACAAGCTACTAAAGCCAAAGATGATGAAATTGAAATTTTTACCAACTTTTCCAGTCTGAAATTGACCAAACATGCAATCAAGATATATTGATAATCACTGGTGATTGGAGTGTGAAATCTGGAAATGAAGAAGTATCAGTAATTGGAAAATATGGCCTTGGAGATAGAAATGATACTGGAGATTGCATGATAGAATTTTGCAAAACTAATGACTTATTCATTGCACATAACTTTTCAACAACACAAACAGTGGCTATACACAAGGGCCTTGCCGGATGGAATACACAGGAATCAAATCAACTGTATCTGTGGAAAGACATGATGAAGAAGTGTAATATCATCAGTCAAAACAAGACCAGGGGCCAACTGTGGAAGAACCCATCAATTGCTTATATATAAGTTTAAGCTGAAGATGAAGAAAATTAATACAAGTCCATGAGAGCCAAAATACAACCTTGAGTATATCCCACCTGAATTTAGAGACCCTCTGAGGAATAGATTTGATGCATTGAATACTAATGACCGAAGATCAGACAAATTGTAGAATAACGTCAAGGACATCATATATGAAAAAGCAAAAAGTCATTAAAAAGATAGGAAAGGAAAGAAAGACTAAAATGGATGTCAGAAGAGACTCTGAAACTTGCTCTTGAATAGAGAGTACCTAAAGCTAATGGAAGAAATGATGAACTACAAGAGCTGAACAGAAGTTTCAAAGGGCAGCTCAAAAAGACAAAGTATTAAAATGAAATGTGCAAAGATCTGTGGTTAAAAATTCAAAAGGAAAGAAAATGCTTGGCGTTTCTCAAGCTGAAGGAACTGAAGAATAATTCAAGCCTTGACTTGAAATATTGAAAGTTTCTATAGGCAAAATATTTAATGATGCTGGAAGCATAAAAAGAAGATGGAAGGAATACACAGTCACTGTACCAAAAAGAAATGGTCAACAGTCAGCCATGTCAGGTGGTAGGATATGACCAAGAACAAGTGGTATTGAAGGAAGAAGTCCAAGGTGCACTGAAGTAATTGGTGAAAAACAAGGGTTCAGGAACTGACGGAATACCCACTGATGTTTCAACAAACAGATGCAACTTGAAAGGTGTTCATCCATTTATGCCAAGAAATTTGGAAGACAACTGACCCTATTTGTGCACATTCCAAAGAATGGTTATCCAACAGAATGTGGAATTTATTGAACAATATCATCTATATCACACACAAGTAAAATTTTGCTGAAGATAATTCAAATATGGGTGCAGCAGAATATTGACAGGGAACTTGTCAGAAATTCAAGCTGGATTTGGAAGAGGATATGGAACAGGGATATCATTGCTAATGTCAGATGGATGTTGGCTGAAAGCAAAGACTGCCAAAAAGATGTTTACCTGTGTGTTATTGACTATGGAAAGACATTTGACATGTGTGGATCATAACATATTATGGGTAACATTGTGAAGATGAGATTTCTAGAATACTTAGTTGTGCTCATGAAGAATCTATCCAAGATGCAGTCATTAGAGCAGAGGAAGAGGATACTGAATTGTTTAAAGTCAGGAAAGATATGCATCAGGATTGTAACCTTTCACCATACTTATTCAGTCTGTATGCTGAGCAGATATTCTGAGAAGCTGGACTATATGAAGAAGAACATGGCATCAGGATTGGAGGAAGACTCATTAACAACCATGATATGAAGAGGACACAAGTTTGCTTGCTGAGAGTGAAGAAAACTTGAAGCACTTACTGATGAAGATAGAAGACAACAGTGTTTAGTATGGATTGCACCTCAACGAAAAGAAAACAAAAGTCCTCACAATTGGACCAATAAGTAACAAGAAAATTGGAGAAAAGATTGAAATTTCAGTGATTTCACTTTACTTAGATCCATAATCAACACTCTTGGAAGCAGCAGTCAAGAAATCAAACTATGTATTGCATTAGGCAAATCTGCTGCAAAAGACTTTTTAAAATGTTAAGGAGTAAAGACATCAGTTTGAAGACTAAGGTGCACCTGACTCAAGCTATGGTATTTTCCATAGCTTCATATGTATTTGCTTTGACACTGAATAAGGAAGACCAAAGAAGAATGGATGCCTTTGAATTGTGGTGTTGGTGTAGAATATTGAAAACACCATGGACTTCCCAGGAGTACAAACAAATCTGTATTGGAAGTATAGCTGGAATGCTCTTTGGAAGCAAGGATGGCCATCTGACCTACTTTGGTCATGTAGTTAGAAGGCACCAGTCCCTGAAGAATGATATCATGCTTGATAATGTAAATGGTGAGTGACAAAGGGGAAGGCCCCCAATGAGATAGATTGACACCGTGGCTACAAGGATGGGCTCAAGCATAGCACAGATTGTGAGGATAGTGCAGGACCAGGAAGTGTTTTGTTCTGTTGTACCTAGGGTCACTGTGAGTTGGAGCTGTCTCAACAGCACCTGGTAAACAAACAACATTTTAAAATGAAAAGCTCACATTACCAAAAGTTTCTAAAATGGAGAGATATCTGTGAATGATGTATAGGCCTTATTTAAAAAGTTTATTTATTTATTTTTTGTAAAATTTTCAAGAGGTAATAATAGTATATATGGAATTATTTCTATTGCAAACTGCTAGAATATTGAACAAAATATATCAAATATTCATTTTCAGACTTAGATAAAATACAGGCTGTGATCCCAAGGGTATGCTTCCTGATGGAAAGGAAAGAAGTGGGGCAAATTCTACTGTCACCTCAGCTTTCTGCTTGGAAACAATATTCTACAAATTACACAAGGAAGTAAAACAGCAATAGAATAAGGCAGTCTCAGAGTTAAGAATAGAGAAATTGGAGTTGTGGAAGGCTTAGGCAGTTAGAATATTCAGACAAAGGACCAGAGAGGGGGGATCTAGCTAGATAGTGAAAACGCAGTGCAACCATTGCCGTGGAGTTGGATCCGACCCATAGTGACCCCTCCTTGGATTCCCAGGGCAGTATCACTATGGAAGTAGATTACCCAACCTTCCTTCTGGGGAGTGGTGGGGTTGAACCACCAGCCTTCTGGGTAGCAGTCAAATGCCCTAGGCACTATGCCACCAGAGCTCCTACATAGTAAAAGAAGTAAAAAAAAAAAAAAAAAAAAAAAATTCCTAGGGGCAAATTTGAATCTTTGGTTGAATATGAATTTGCACACAAATAGAACAATATTCCAAGTGAGCCAGAGAAAGAAAAAAAACCTCCATGGAAGAATGATACTGGGGAAATATAAACAGAAAAATTCCTGGTGCCTACACTGGGCCAGAAATTATTCAAGGTACTGTCAGCTTAAGTGGAGAGATTTCACTGAATACATCAGCCACTCAGTAGAGATCCCAGAAAGGAATCTTAAGTCTTAGTGGTGGGGACATGTACTCTATATCCACCTAAAAAATCTAAGAACATGCCTTGAATGGATGAAATTGGTTTTTAAATAACTTTATTCTATACCAGAACAATATCCAGTACTTTGTAAAGGAATACAGTTAAACTCAGAAGTCAGCAATATAAAACTGACAAGGTCCAGTTTCTGATAATATTAAAAAAAATAAAAACAAAAATAACTAGATATGGAAAGAACAAAAATGAAACATTTTACTTAGTGACAAATTAACCACCAATGGAATCAGACTTGAAAATTACACTTGATGGAATTTGTATACAAGATGATAAAAATCTACTATAAATATGCTTGGTATACTTCAATAATTTAAAGGAAGAGAAACATATGAGGAGAGAAATGTGGATATAAAAATATTCAGGTAATATCTAGAGATGAAAATATATTTGAAATAAAAAATAAACTGGATACAATTAACAGTAAATTAACAGTGCAGAAGGAAAGAGCAGTGGGATGGAAAACCCTGCAAGTGAAACTAACCCAAATAGAGCACACCAAGAAAAATGACTGATAAAAACAAGAACCCAAAACAAAAATAGAACTGTACTACCCTGTGGGGAAGTATCACGTAATGCAACATATGTGCAATTGGAGTCCCAGAAGGAGAGAAGAAGTAACAGGAAAAGGAAAAAATAATGATTAAAATATTGATAACTATAAACACATGGATCCAAGAAGCTCAACAAATGCTGAAGAAGACAAACGTAGGAGAACTGGACACATGCAAATCATAGTCAAATTGCTGAAGGCCATTAAAATCTTAAAAGGAGCTAGAGGATAAAGGATTCATGATGTACAAAGGAACAAATATAACAATGACAGCAAACTCAGCAGACTTGTCAGAAACTGTGCAAGTCAGAAAGAAATTAAATTAAAAAATGAACAGATATTTTAAAAAATCTTCAAATAAGTGGAAATTAAACAACACGCTTTTGAAATAACCATTGAATCAAAAATAAAAGGAAAATTAGTAAATATTTTGGACTAAATTCAAATAATAACAATTTAAAAATTTCTGGGTGATGCTAACACATTGCTTACAGGGAAATTCATAGAATGCAGCACTCATAATATAAAAGCAAAAGGTCTTAAATCAATCATCTACCTTTAAGAAATGATATAAAAGAGGAAATTAAGCCCAAAATAAGGAGAAATGAAATAATTATGATAAGAGTAAAATGAATGAAATAGAAAATGAACAGCTATTTGAGAAAATCAATGAACCCAAATCTGGTTCTTTGAAAAGATCAATAAAATTTATAAACCTTTAGAATTATCAAGAAAAAAAAAGATAAATACCCATATGAGTAATGAAAGGGATATTAATGCAGATTCAAGAGAATGAAAAGATCATAAAGGGGGGCAAATATGAAATACTTCATGCTAATAAATTTAGCAACTTATAAGAGATGGAAGAATTGTTTGAAAGATATAAATTATAGAAAGTGACTCAAGAAGAATTATTAAATCTGAATATGTGTCCATGAATTGAAAGAAGTTGAATTCATAATTAATATTTTTTTCCACAAGGAAACTTCAGGCCCAGATGATTACCTTTGCAAAGCCCTTTCAAAAAATAAAGGATGAGAAAACAGTTTCTAATTCATTATACAAGGTCAGCATAACTGGTACAGCAAAGACATTTTATGAAAAATAACATATAGATCATTACAATTCATGAATACAGTATTAAAAATTAGTAACAATTTAGTCCAGCAACATATAAAAAAGATTATAAATTATGACCAACTAAGGTATATGCCAGAAAGGCAATGTTATTTTAACAATCTAAACTCAATGCAATTCACCTATTAATACAATAAAAGAAAAAGGTTCTATGATCATAACAATAGTTGTAGGAAAAGCATCTATTCATGATGAAATCTCTCAGTCAACTGAGACTAGGAAGAATTTCTTCAGCCTTATGAAGGACATCTACAAAAACCCTACAGCTTATATTATACTTAATGTTGAAAGATTGAATGGTTGCCATTTCTTTTCAACATTGTATTGGAGATTCTGGCCAGTGCAATAAGGCAAGTACAAGAAATAAAAATACATGGATTTGAAAGGAAGAAATAGAAATCTGTTTATTAACAGATGGCATAATCATTCATATAGAAAACCCTGAAGAGTCCAGAAAAAAAGTGATTAGAACTAAAGCTTGAATTTAGCAGGATAAAAGATCAATAAGGATTTTTTTTACATGAACAATTGAAAATATAAAACAATACCATTTAAAATATTTTACAAAAACATGAAATACACTTTTATTCCTATAAATTTAACAAGATATGTGTAACACCTTTACACTGAATACTATAAAACATTGTTGATGGAAATTAAAGATCTAAGTAATGTAGGTCAGAAGGAAGATTTGGCAATCTACTTCCTTAGATATACCACCTCAGGAACCTAAGGAGGGGTTACTGTAAGTCTGGAAATAATGTAGGGACATATACCATGTTCATAAATTGGAAGATTCAGTATTGTTCAGATAGCCGTTCTACCCAATTTTTACATGGATTCAGTGCAATCTCTAACAAAATCTTAGTGGGCTATTTTTTCAGATATAACAAAGTTACTCTAAAATTTATGTGCAAAGGCAGAGGACCCATAAGAGTGAAAACAATTTTGAAAAAGAACAAATTTGGAGGACTTACACTTTCTGATTCCAGACTTACTAAAAGCTATAGTGGTCAAGTTGATGTGGTATTGGCATGCGGAGAAATTTACAGTTCAATAGAATAGAGAGAGATCAGAAATAGATGCACATATACGTGGTGCCTAAGGCATTTGACTGCTAACCAGAAGTCTGGTCGTTCAAACCCCCCAGGCACTCCTTGGAAGGAAGGTTGGGCAATCTACTTCTGTAGTGATACTGCCTCAGAAACCCAAGGAGGGGTCACTATGAGTCAGATATAACTGGACAACAGTGAGTTGAGTATACATGGTATGGTAGTTAAGGTTGTGTATCAATTTGGCTGGGCCTGGTTGAGTGGCTGGGCAGCTGGTGATAGTTATTCCTCATGGTGATACTGGCAATCAGTTCCATGGTGGGATCTACCACAAGCAGCTGAGTAACTGCTCTAGGGATATGGTCTGCTTCCCATATGTAAGAAGCATCTTTGGGAATGGTCTCTAGTTTATGGCACGCTTGAACCCTGTGTGTAGCTGAATCATTCTTCTGCAGCCTGCTGTGCTGTGCCGCTCATGGGTCTTTCAATGGACTTGAATTAGTGCCCTGCCATGTTGTCTGGTAACATTGGGACTGTGGCTTTTTACTTGTCAACCTTGGGTTTGTCAGCCTCAGCAGCCAGCAGCTGTCTGAGTGAAGAAAATCCTCCAGCTTCAGTGGACCTGGAGTGGGAGGCAGAGCTGAAGCCAAGGTTGAGGGGCTTTCACCCAGTCCCTAGAGCCTAGCATTTTGAACTCGGACTTAAAGCCTCCAAACTGTAAGAGAATAAACTCCTGTTTGTCAAAGCCATTCCATTTGTGTATATTTCTGTCAGAGTGGCACGAGGTAACCAAAACAGAATATGGTACTGAGAGAGTGGGGTGCTGCTCTGACGGATACCTGAAATGTGGAAACAGGAGTGGAGTACATCCTTGAACCGAGATCCTTGCGCTGAGACACCAGCAGAGAAAGACCAGCATAAGAGACACCAGCAGAGAGATGGCAGTAGCAGAGCCCAGAGACCAGCATGAGGCAGTGATGGCCTTACCAGCCCATGGAGGAGAAAGCTGGATGCCATTGAATAGGCGGCTTCCTGGCGGAGTGGGTTGCCTTCGGGCATTAATTGGTAGAAGAGATCGGCATGAAATGGAGTAGCAGGTTGGCCAGCCCGTGAAGCAAGAAAGCTGAGTGCTTTTGGGGCAGGAAGATTTTCGGCGGAGTGGGTTGCCTTTGGCATTAATCTGCAGAAGCAGAGAGACCAAGAAAATGGGAAACAGAGCTGCCTCACCCTCACAGGGTAGGACCATGGCCTTTGGGGGTGGAACTACCACAGCCCCCTAGGTTTCAAAGAGTCAGACCTTCACCAACTTGGTTCTGGAGTGTGGGGCTGCTCGTTCAAGTGAGACAGTGGGATGGAGCCATAGTCACTGCCCAAGAGTGAGGGGGTGGGGCTGCCATACCTAAGAGGGAGAGGAGCAGGGGACACCAAACCAAGTGGGTGAGGTCACCACTCAGGAACTAGGGCACAGGGGCCACCCACTGAAGGACATCTGTACAGGTGCCACCCATTGAAGATCTGTATAGGTGCCAAATTGACAAGGGGTGGAATTGTGGTAATTAAAGTTGTATGTCAACTTGGCTGGGCCTGGTTGAATGGCTGGGCAGCTGCTGGTAGTTATTCCCCATGATGAGACTGGCAGTCAACTCCATGGTGGGATCTACCACAAGCAGCTGAGTAGCTGCTTTAGGGATGTGCTCTGTTTCTTGTATGTAAGCAGCAGCTTTGGGAATGGTCTCAAGCTTATGAAACACTTGAACCCTGCATGTAGCTGAGTTGTTGTTCAGCAGCCTGCCATGGTCTGCTGATCTTGGGTCTTTCAGTGGACTTGAATTAGTGGCCTGCTGTGTTGCCTGGTAACATTGGGACTGTGCCTTTTTAACTTGTCAACCTTGGGCTTGTCAGCCTCAGCAGCCAGCAGCTGTCCAAGTGAAGAAAAGCCTCCAGCTTCAGTGGGCCAGGAGCAGGAGGCCAAGCTGAAGCCCAGGGTTGAGGGGCTTTCACTTAGCCCCGAGAGCCTGGCACTTTGAACTCAGACTCAAAGCCTCCAAAATGTAAGAGAATAAACTCTTGTTTGTTAAAGCCATCCCATTTTTGGTATATTCCTCTTAGAGTGGCACTAGGTAACCAAAACACATGGCCAACTGATTTTCAACCAAGTTGCGAGGGCACTTCAATTGTGAAAGAATAGACTTTTCAACTAATGGTGCCAAAATAATTGATTACCTTATGTTGTTGTTGTTATACGCCATTGAGTTGATTTTGACTCATAGCCATCCGTCCTTGGGTTTCCAAGGCAGTATCACTACGGAAGTAGATTGCCCAACCTTCCTTCCGAGGAGCGGCTGGTGGGTTTGAACCACCAGCCTTCTGGTTAGTAGTCAAATGCCTTAGGCAATTAGTAATTACATCATTAGTAATTAGTAAGACCTCCATATACTTCTTGTAGTGTGTCTTTGAGTCAATTTGGACTCATAGTGTCCCTATCCTTATTAGAATGGCTGAAATTAAGTGTTGCTAAGAATTTGGAGTTTCTGGGAACTCTCAAACATAGCTGACAGGAATGAACGGTGGAACAAACACTTCAGAAAATATCTTGGCAGTTTCTTAAAATGTTTAAGATAGACTAAAACATTGATGGGAGCTCTGGTAGCATAGTGGTTAAGACACTTACCTGCTAACCAGATGGCTGGCGGTTCAAACCCACCAGCCACTCCTCGGAAGGAAGGTTGGGCAATCCTACTTCCGTAGTGATACTGCCTCGGAAACCCAAGGAGGGGTCGCTATGAGTCGGGGCCGACTCGACGGCACATAACAACAACAACAACAACAAAACATTGATACCATCCTTAGCACCCAAGAGAAGAAAAACCTTATGTCCATACAAAGACTTTTACATGAATATTCATGACAACTTCATAGCGGCTCCAAACTGGAAACAACACAAATGCCCATCGACGGATAAATGGTTGAACAACTTTTGGTGTATCTGTCCTGTGGAATAATACTTTGCGTTAGAGACACACTGCTGTTATGCTAAGAACAGCGATGGGTCTCAGAACATTATGCTGAGTGAAGGAAGCCAGACACAGAGTGTATATTGTATGATTCATTTTTTTGTGAAATTCTAGAAAAGCCATAACTAATATGTAGTAACAGCAAAAAGATCACTGGTTTCCTGGGGCCACACTGAGAAGAGTATTGACAGGACAGGTGAACAAGGTAACCATGTGCAGTTATGGAAGTGTTCAGTGTCTCTATTGGGGTGGTGATGACACAGATATATATACACAGGTGTATATATTAATCAAGGAGGGGTTGCTATGAGTTGGGTCCGACTCAATGGCACATAACAGCAACAACAACATATATTAATCAAAACTTTTCAAATTGCCATTTGAAAATGGGTATATATTATTTATGTAATTAATACCTCAACAAATTTGGTTTTAAAAAAGAAACAAACATTTGAGAAATAGAATGTGTTCATATAAAACAATCCATTGTTGTTGTTGTTGTTATATGCCGTCGAGTCGGCCCCGACTCATAGTGACCCCTCCTTGGGTTTCCGAGGCAGTATCACTACAGAAGTAAATTGCCCCATCATCCTTCTGAGGAGTGGCTGGTGGCTTTGAACCTTCAGCCTTTCTGGTTAGTAGTCAGGTGCCTTAGGCACTATGCTACCAGAGCTCCCAAAATGAGAGATAATTTAGTTTTCTAAAAATTTCAGATTTTGCCATTTGTATTAAATCTTGCTGGAAATACAAGCTAAACCTGAATAAACTTCATAAAGCAACCTTACTGTTTATAAAATTAACTTTTGTCTATTACGCATAAACTTGACACCAGTTTATACTTCTCTCTCTCTGATTTTGCAGTAATAAAAAGTATTGATTACTAAGCCAGAGTTAGATAAACAAACAAAATTTAAGAGATAATAACATGCAAATTGATTGTGTTATTTATTCATGCATGTATTATAATTTATGCATCGTGACTATTTTGCCCCATGAAAGTATAATGAGTCCAGTCTTTATTTTACATAATTGACATGTTATAACCAAGAAAGCTAATAGGATTAAACTGTATAGATTTAGGTTTATTCTCTATGGAAGAATTTCTTGACATCCAGAACTTAGGGAACACAGTTGGATCTCCAATAAAAAGCTTAAAAGGCATTCATGATAAAGAAAACCCTCTGAGCTTAAGTGTGTTCATGTGGCTTCTTTCTTTCCCATACATAATTGAAGACTATATTTAGTGTGATAAAAATCTTTCTCAGACATGTGTAATTATAGAGAAATCAGATGGAAAATTATGTTTCACACAGCGAATTTATATACTGTCTTTAGGGGGCAGTGCTAAACCACTGATATAGGTTTTTATTTTTCTTACTCATGATGGTTAGTGTAAAATAACAATTATGATTTTTGTGATACAATTATCTGCAGCCTTTAATATTAGGAAAATTTTCTTGATATTCAAACAAAAATTATAATTTGAAGTTAATTCTCTCAGTTAATATTTATTAAGCTTCATTATGCACAAAACATTATGAAAGATGCAGATGTGAATAATACGATGTTTGTTTTCAAATAGCGTTAGTTAACTCGGGTAAGTAAGCCAATGTGTGTTTGTTCACAACTTTTTCATGATAAAGATACTAATAAAAGCAGCAATATTGATTGGTTACTTTTTATGTGTCACTTACTATTAAACACCGAATTTAATCCTCATATAGTCTTACTAAGTAAGAATTATTACTATATCTACTTTACAGATAAGGCAAGTGAGGATTAATAAGATTTACTCAAAGTCAGACAGCTTGGAAGTGGCAGAGCCAGGGCTTCAAAGCCAATATTCGTTGCCATTGTCCTATTATTGTCTCAAGGTGTATGTGAAATACTCAACGAGCTGTAGATATTCAGAAGAGAGCAACAATATTTCTATTTGTGGGAGATCTGGAAAATTTTATGTAGGGTAGGAAATATGAACTGTATTTTGAAGACTCAATGGGGTTATAATAAAATAATAGCTCAAAATGGTAGTATTTATTGAACTGTTATTATTTGTCAGGAACTTTATATTAATAAAGGAACTCTGGTGATACAGTGGTTAAGGCATTTGGCTGCTAATCAAAAAGTCAGTGGCTTGAACCCTCCAGCCGCTTCTGCAGAAGAAAGATGAGGCAGTCTGCTTCCGTAAAGCTTTACAGTCTTGGAAACCCAAAGAGGGTTGCTATGAGTCGGAATTGACTTGAAGGCAGTGAGTTTTATTTTTTTAATATTAATTATCTCATTTAATTATGAGGAAAAGAACCTGTATTATTTTCCCGTTGCATAAATAAGGCAAGTGAGGCTAACAGTGGAGGTATCTGCTGAAAATCACACAGCTAATAAGCAAGGGAGTTTAAATTTTAATCCAGGACTGTCTAATCTAAATTCTTAACCACTAACATATGCTGTTTAGCGAAGAAGGAAGGCGTGAACAGAAGCATGGAACGTTATCGTTATTGTTTGTGTATTGTCAAGTCAATTCCAACTCACAGAATGAGGAAAGGGTCAGTAATTCTACTTGGTTATAGTCTATGGTAAGTGTAATGAAATAATAAATCTGAAAAATAGTTTGACTATAGAACCTTGAAGGGAAATTAAGGAATTTGGATAATAGTGCTGCACACAATGGGAAATCATTGGAGGTCTATGAGGAGGGAAGAGATATAAAAAGAACTTTTCTTTGGGGAGGAGAAAGAGATAGAGAATAATGCAGTTCCTTGTACAAATAGATTGGATAATTATAATAAAATGAACAAAATTTGTGTAAAATAACTGACTATTCTATGAAGTGTTACTGATTCTTAGCTAAGTTTGAAATCGTTAATGGTGCCATGCCACGAGGATATTCACGTTTCAACCATTAACTGATCATAAATTGGTAAAGGAGGTGCCTTTTTGATTGCTGTAGACTCATTGATCAAACACGTAGATGTTTTTATATATTTAATAAGGAGCTCTGGTGGTACAGTGGTTAAGGCATTTGGCTGTTGGTTAAAGTCATTAAAGTGGTTAAAGTTGGCTGTTGAAACCTACCAGCCGTTCCAGGGGAGAAACGCGAGACTGTCTGCTTCTGTAAAGATTTACAACCTGGGAAACACTATGGGGCAGTTCTACTCTGTCCTATAGGGTCGCTATGAGTTGTAATCAACTCGATGGCACTGGCTTATATATTTAAATCATATAGATTAAGGTTTTACACTCCCAGGAATTTTTTTTTTTCTACACAGAGGTTTTTCAGGTTTCATAAATCCCCGTGGTGATCACCTTTTGTTATTGATTTGAGAAATGTGCATTTTTGAAAATCTGGATGCTGTGTACCAAATTAGAGGAAATTTCACTGGCTGTCACAGATAGCAAAATGCTCTCAGGAGTACCATTATCTAGCAGAGACATATTCAACAAATATGCTTTTTTTTTTTTTTTTTTAAATTTAAACTGAATGAGCTTGGTTATTCAATATACTGCCTTTTATACAATATTGTGCTAAATCAGAAGCCATGTATGTAATACAGTGTTTAAGGGGATAAACTCTAGACTCAGGAAGTCTGGGTTAACATTATGCTTTTGCCACTTACTAATTCTGGAAACTTGGGTTTTATTTGATCTCTGTGTGCCTTAGTTTCTTCATCTGTAAAATGAGAACTTTTGCCAGACCAATGACTTTTCAAGAACATAAATGATGATTATATACTTGCACCAGATGGAATACACAAGAATGAAATCAACTACATCTGTGGAAAGAGATGATGGAGAAACTCAATATCATCAATCACACAAGGCCAAGGGCTGACTGCAGAACAGACCATCATCTGTTGTTGTTGTTGTTGTTGTTATGTGCTGTCGAGTCGGACCTGACTCATAGCGACCCCTCCTTGGGTTGCCAAGGCAGTATCACTATGGAAGTAGATTGCCCAACCTTCCTTCAGAGGAGTGGCTGGTGGGTTTGAACCGCCAGCCTTCTGGTTAGCAGTCAAGTGTCTAAGGCATTATGCTACCAGAGCTCCCAAGTTCAAGTTGAAGCTGAAGAAAATGAAAGTAAGTCCATGAGAGCCAAAGTATAACTTTGAGGATATTCCACCTGAATTTAGAGACTATCTCAAGAATAGATTTGATGCAATGACCACTAGTGACTGAAGATCAGATGAGTTGTGGGGTGACATCAAAGACATTATACACAAAGAAAGCAAAAGGTCATTAAAAGAACAGGAAAGGAAGAGAAGGCTAAAGTAGATGTCAGAAGAGACTCTGAAACTTGCTCTTCAATGGAGAGTAGCTAAAGTGAATGGAAGAAATGATGAAGTAAAAGAGCTGAAGGGAAGATTTCAAAGGGCAGCTTCAGAAGACAAAATAAAGTATTATAATGAAATGTGCAAACACCTAAGGTTAGAAAACCAAAAGGGAAGACGCCCTAGGCTTTTCTCAAGCTGAAAGAACTAAAGAAAAAATTCAAGCCTTGAGTTGCAATTTTGAAGGATACTATGGGCAAAATATTGAACAACACAGAAAGCATCAAATGAAGATAGAAAAACACATAGTTACTATATCAAAAAGAATTGATATTTATACATTTCAAGAGATAGCACGTGATCAAGAACCAATGGTATTGAAGGAAGAAGTCCAAGCAGGACTGGAAGCATTGACAACAAGCTTCAGGAATTGATGGAATACTTATTGAGATGCTTCAACAAATGGATGCAGTGCTGGAAGCGCTCACTCATCTATGCCAAGAAATTTGGAAGACAGTTGACTAACTGCAAGAGATCTGTATTTGTGATCATTGCAAACAAAAGTGATCCAACAAAATACAGAAAGTATCTAACAATATCAACATCACATGCAAGTAAAATTTTACTGAATAATTTACTGAATAGTTAAAAAATGATTATAGGAGTATATTGTCAGGGAACTACCAGAAATTCAAGCCAGTCTCAAAAAGAGGATGTGGAATGAGGAATACCACTGCTGACGTCAGTTAGATTTTGGCTGAAAGCAGAAAATGCCAGAAAGAATGTCCTCAAGTTAGTCTGACTGACTGATAGTGACTCTGTGTATAACAGAACGAAATACTGCTCAGTCCTGCACCATCCTCACAATTGATGCTGTTTGTGTGCCTGACCCACGCCATGGCATTTTTAATAGCTGCATATGAACATGACACCTGGACAGTGAATAAGGAAGGCCAAAGAGGAATTGATGCCTTTGAATTTGGCATTGGTGAAGAATATTGAATATACTGCAGACTACCAAAAGCGTGAAAAATTCTGTCTTGGAAGAGGTATAGTCCTTAGAAGGGAGGATGGCAAGACATTATCTCAGATACTCTGGACATATTATCAGGAGGGACCAGTCCCTGGAAAAGGATATCATGCTTGTTAAAGTAGAGACTCAGAAAAAAAAAGAGGAACATCCCAATGAGATGGCTTGACACAGACTGTACCAGTGGTCTTAAAC
Source organism: Orycteropus afer afer (assembly GCF_000298275.1). Lineage (NCBI taxonomy): Eukaryota > Metazoa > Chordata > Mammalia > Tubulidentata > Orycteropodidae > Orycteropus > Orycteropus afer. Next base: position 4,039,701 of record NW_006921764.1, on the reverse strand, counting down.
ATAGCAACAATTATGAGAATGGTGCAGAACTTGCCAGTGTTTCATTCTGCTGTCCATAGGGTCATGAGTCAGAACCAACTTGATGGCACCTAACAACAGCAACAAAATGAGGAAAATAATATTATTTGTCCCAAAAAGTTATGTGAATTAAAAGCATTAATGAGCAATAATCTTGTGACCCTTGTGTCAGAATAAGTGCTGAATAAATGGTAGTATTGTATCTTATGTACAGTAATTGCATGAGGGAATATTTGATTTCATCATTTTGTAGTTAGAATTGATAATGGGAAAGTTAGATGTAAATGCAGAAAAACAGATTTTTTGAAATGAGAATAAAAAGGAAGTCTCATTCCATTTTATAAAACAACTTTTTTTGGGGTGGTTGCTACTTGCAGTCAATTATGTCTAATATTTTACTAACTTCAGTAATTCTGATCCATCATGTTGTGAACACTAGACTGAATCAATCTTTAGACGTACTATTCTTCCTTTTTACTTATATATATGGATTTTTTTTGTCTTTCAGAGCTATGAGTATGGTATTTTTCTTCAATTCTGGCAAAATTTATTGCAGCATATTTTTAATAATTTCTTCCCATCCCTACTCTCTTCTTAGTTTCTGGATCTCCTGTTCAGATAGATATTGGGTCTCTTGCTTTGAAATCCCTAAGTTTTTTTCTCTGTTCATCTTTTTGTTTTATCTTCTGGGAAATTTCCTCAGATTTCTTTTCCAATCCTTCTATTGAATTTGTACTTACTTTGTAGCATTCTGTTCTTGTTTTATGTATGTAATATCTTCTCTCTCTCTGAGGATACTGTTTTATAATTTTTTCTGTATATTTATTTTGGTCTTTGTTAGAGGCTTTCTTCAAGTGTGTAGGTCCTGTGAACTTGTTTGCATTTAACTAAAAAATTAGAAACTATGTTGGTGGAGCTTGTTGAAAGGTGTTGAAAGATGGTTTGGTAGTTAAGGTGTGTGTCAGCTTGGCTGGGCCCAGTTTTGAGTGGCTGGGCAGCTGGTTGTAGTTATTCCCCATGGTGTGATTGGTAATGAACTCCATGGTGGAATCTACTGGAGCAGCTGAGTAGCTGCTTTAGGGATGTGGTCTGCTTCCAGTATATAAGAAGCAAATTTGAAGAAGGTCTCCAGTTTATGGCATGCTTGGACCCTGTGTGTAGCAGAGTCTTTGTTCAGCAGCCTCCATGTTTTCTGCTGATCTTAGGATTCTTAATGGACTTGAATCAATGGCCTGCCGTGTGGTTTGGTAATATGGGGACTGTGCCTTGTTACTTGATGACCTTGGGCTTGGCAGCCTCATCAGCAAGCAACTGAGTGCAGAGAAGCCTCCAGCTCCAGTGGTCCAGGAGGCAGAGGCAGAGGTGAAGCCCAAGACCGAGGGGCTTTCACCCCTAGAGCCTGGCACTTTAAACTCTGACTTCCAGTCTCTCAAACTGTAAGAGAATAAACTGTTTGTTAAAGCCATCCCATTTGTGGTCTCTTCTCTTAGAGCATCACTAAGTAACCAAAACAGATGGACTTCACAATAAGGGTTAAGGCTTACATTGCACCATTTTATTGGGCACTTACAGATCTTTTTTCTTGGGAAGTGAATTTCTGAAGAGAGGAATATTCTAGTTTCTTAGCTTGGGCATATAAACTCAGCTGCCATATTCTCTAAAGCAAATATGAGAAGTTCTGGGTTGCTCACTCTACACAGATTCTTAGGTTCCTAATTCCTTTGCTTCAACCTCTCCAGAAAATAAACCTTTAATTTCTTGGTAGGTGGTTGTGATATTTTAGTTTCCTGACAGGGTGGTGAAGGAATGTGTTTAGGGGTCTAACTCCTCCTTACAGTCCATTCTCTTTTAGCTCCACTTTCCCCTACCCCAGTGTAGCCAGTGTCTCTAATTCCTGAGCCTTCTGGGAGTGTGGTTGTGAAAAGGCCTGCTTCTTGGTCACCCCCTTTGCAGACTCGTTCCGTTCTTTTCAGGTTTGCTAAATCAGGCTGTACTTACCCATCTATCTCACCTGTTCCCCTTGTCCTTATGCCTTAAACCACATTTTTTTTTGTAGTAAATGGTTTACTCTCATTATTGGAATCTTGGAGGTAACAAATGTAAATGTATGTGTTCAACATGGAAAATCTATTATGTGTTTTTAAAGTATTACCCTTGTTATATGTACAGTAGGCAATGTCATGTTCACTTTTGTTACACTGTGAAAAAGAAGGTCTCTTTAGCAGTTCCAATTTCAAAAAATAATTTTTTATTATTCCCTTAATTGCTTTTAATGAACTTTATGCCTAAACATAAATTCTTCATGAATTCTTAATAAATCATAAGATTTTTCTTATTTGCAGCTATCCAAATATTTTCTTGGGCTGTTATCATATTCTATTTTTTATGAACTGCATATTTTTGTTCTTTCACTTTTTAAATTGACTTATGCATAGTTTTGGCTCAGTCACATGGTATAGATACATAACAATAGCTAGAAGTAGGCTGCCTTTTGTCTACTAGTATATATATCACAAGTAATTTATGTAATATAATTGATGCTAAGATATTTAAATAACATTGATATAATATATTGGTATAATATAAATTTAATTTCAGAGAACTTCATCTACAATAAATTTGTCACCAGGAGAAGTGGAAGATGATGAAGATGATGAAAACACGTGTGGGCCCTCAGGACTTTGGGAAGCATTAACTCCTTGTAATGGATGTAGGAACCTTGGTTTCCCCATTCTTGCACAGGTAAAGGTTTGCTTTCATTAAGGTATGAAAAAACATAAAAAACGGTTGCCTATGTTCTTTAAATAAATCTTTTTGTTCCCTAAAAATCCAATTAGTATGTTGTTCACTTAGTAATTTTTTTTTTCAGTTGTTGTTGTTGTTGTTATGTGCTGTCGAGTCAAACCTGACTCATAGCGACCCCTCCTTGGGTTTCCGAGGCAGTATCACTACGGAAGTAGGATTGCCCAACCTGCCTTCCAAGGAGTAGCTGGTGGGTTTGAACCTCCAGCCGTCTGGTTAGCAGGCAAGTGTCTTAGCCACTATGCTACCAGAGGGTCAATAAAGGCAGATGATTTGTAGTGTACGTGTGTGTATCTGCAGACATAATTCACATAAACTTTATGTGGCTGTCTGTCTCTGGTTATGACACTAGTTTAAGAACAATTACCTTAATTATGAGGTTTTAATATTTATGATCTGGAAATACATCATTTTAAATTATAATTTATACTAAAATAATTATGAAAAGTGAGCTAAAAGTCAAGTTCCAAGAAAACATATTAGGACCCTTTAAGAAGCATAGCAATTGGTTTTTTTTTTTTGTTTAGCACAATAGAAACATTGTCAAATACTGTACACCCCTGAGGATTCTGGTGTGTGATTCAATGATGGGACCTGAAGATTCAAACTTTGACCACAGGTTTGAAATCATTACACTGTTCATTAAATCAGTTTTAATTCTATGGACTCATCTTTAAATTCGTATTGTATGTTATGGACCAAAAACCCTTAGTGGAGTTTCAGAAATGAGCAGATTAGTCCAGGAAGTGTTAGGAAGTCTGAGGTCACAATGGAAATTACCCTTCACAAGGCTGAAAGGAACTTAATGCAAAGGACAATGTAATGATAGTCAACTACATAAAGTATGGGTGGAAAAGAAAGGAAATGAAGAGTCAAGGTAATTGTTCAGAATATTATATCTCAAAAATATAAAGCAGCTGATGCCTAAGAAACCATCACATTTTTCACGTCTTTGTCACAATTTTATCATAGGAGCTCTGGTAGCATAGTGCCTAAGGCACTTGACTGCTAACCTGAAGGCTGGCGGTTCAAACCCACCAGCCACTCCTCGGAAGGAAGATGGGGCAATCTACTTCCGTACTGATACTGCCTCGGAAACCCAAGGAGGGGTCCCCATGAGTTGGGTCCAATTTGAAGCACATAACAACAACAACACTCAAATCCCAATATTAATTTATTGTGGAAAGCTACACAGAATAGTCAAATTAATACTGATTTTAAGTGATACTTAAAAAAATCTCTTCACCATAATGTGAACTGTTTATAGGATCTGAAGAGAGTTTTCTTAACCTTTACAGAATTACTGATATATTCTCAACTGTGAGTTCTATAAAGGAGGTCCATGTCTGTTTTTCTCAACATCTATAGTACTAGCATTGTTAAGTAATAATCAAATGTGTATCAGTATATAAATGTGAATATTCTAGGGTTTTATTTTTTCACTTAGTTTTTTACATACAGATTTTTACCTCATATCTGCATGGGTTTGAACCTGCAACATTTTGGTTAGCAGTCAAATGCCTTTAGGCACTGTGCTATCAAAGCTCTTTTGTCTGCTTGGGTAAATATGTATAATAGATCTTATTTTATTGCTAATCTTCATCTACTTGATTGTTACCAATAATAAAATGTGTTTATTATTTTCCCCATAAAATCAATGTATTTCTAAAAATAGATTTTTAATCATTATCTCATATCTGAAAAAGTAGAATTCTTAGAACAAAATATATATTTAAATTTAATATAAATTTAATTTTAGGTCACTGTGTTCATCAAAATGCCATCAATAATATGACAGGCTGGTTCTCTACTACCTTATAAAATTTACTTTTACTATTTTAACTTATATTGTTATTTTATTTCATTTCAATTAATTTTGTTATTTTATTGACTTGGCAGTAAACTTGTTTTTGTTTAATAATTTTTTAAATTATGAAAACTAAAGATTAGGTATTTTTCATTTACCCATTTTTCTGTAAAGACTGGTATTGCTTCAGTAAATTTATTAGTCCCTTGCAGTAAGTTTGATTTTTTTTCAAGATATTGTGGAATATTTCAGTAGTTACATTTAAGAAAATATATCCCAGCTGGAAGTTTTTCTTTTTGTCCTGTGTATATGTGTGCATATTTGTGGTTATGTAGGTTTATATCCTACAGATTTCAATCTGCCATTTGGGAAATTGTTTTTATATTCTTTATTTCATCTAGAGTTCCTTTTAACAACAATTTTGAATATGGCTCTATATCTGTTTTTTACTTGTTGATATCTTGTTTTCCTATGACTTTCCATTAAAAAAATAACTTGTTTTTCTCTTCTTGGATTTACTCCTGGGATCCTTTTGTATTTGTATGTTTGTTTTTTTAAACCACATGACTCAATTTTTAATGATTTTACATGTAATACATGGCAGAATAAATCTTTTATTGTATTAATCCTATTAGCTCACATGCTTGCCTGGTTTTTATATTTATAATTACTATGCCAAGTTTAAAAAGTATCCTTATTGGGATTTTAATTCTTTCTGCATTGAATCTATGAATTTACTTGAGATGCAGTATCTTTGTAATTGGATTTGATATAAGAAACTAGGAGGGGAACTATCTGTTTCAGTTTTCTTTTACCGATGTTCTCACCATGTAGATTCTCACTGTGTGTGTGTGTGTGTGTGTGTGTGAGTTACTGTTATGGGGGGCTTTCCTTTCCCATTTGTAAATATATATATTTATTATTTCATATGCAAACTATCACAATATTTTCATATTTTATAATAAAATTATGTTTGATGTATAGTGTGATTGATTCATTTTATGATACTGAAGATATCATATCAAATGTAGACTTATTCCACAACTTGCAACATCTTTCAACTTATTATCTGTTATTTTAGTGTATTATCTAGGATTTTCTGGGTATATGATTCTTTTACAAATAGTAACTCTAATCTCTCCCCCCCCCATTTTTATGTTCTCTTATTATTATATTATACTGTCTGATTAGGAGAAGTAAGATGAAAAAGGTTAAATAAAATAAAATAATACGTTAAAAAAAAACAAGGGAGCTCTGGTGGCATAGTGCCTAAGACATTTGACTGCTAACTAGAAGGCTGGTGGTTCAAACCCATCAGCCACTCCTCTGAAGGAAGGTTGGGCAATCTACTTCCTTAGTGATACCACCTCGGAAACCCAAGGAGGGGTCGCTGTGAGTCAGATCTGACTCCATGGCAGTGAGTTTTGAGTTTTTAAAAAAACAAAAGACTGAGATGATACATGTTTCCTTTTGTCTTTTCTTTTCCTGATTTTCTTTCAAGAATACTTGAGACGTAATAAAGATCTGGCAGTAATCAATGTCAGATTTTGTAATCAGAAATGGGACAGATTGAAACTGTGTTTCCTAAAGGGTAATGAAATTGAAAGAGAGATTGAGTCAGAAAAACGATATTGAAACCATATATTGAAGAATTAGAAAGAAATAAAGAATATGCAGTGCTTTTAATAACCATCTCTTTCTATGCTTATGATAGTCTGTGAATACAAAAAAATAATTTGGTTCCTACCATCAAAGAGTTTATACTATGGGCATTGTAAGAACTTTGTAGGCCCCAGACCTCCAGCATCATATCAAACACATTAAAATGAAACAATTTCTTTTTGTAATAATAATAGTTTTGTATTTAAAGTTTGTCTAAAAATAATTTATATTATATATACAATGTTTAAAATTATGAATAATAAATACAATGTGTATGTAACAATGCTTTCTAGAAATTTAATTGAACATTTATTGATTTTAATTTTTCAGTGTCCTATTTATATTTTGAAACATTATTATAGGCCATTAAAAATCACTAAGTCATAAATACTATCCATATAGGGCCTAATGAAAAATCAGTCTACCTGTCTACCTTACTGCTTCATACAGAATCCTTTGGGATCAGTGCAATTAGTGTAGTGCTATGGAAATAGTACATATTCATATGTGTTGGATCAAATCTACAACCCACAATTTAATTGGATCCAATAAGCATGTATTAAATAATTCTGTATTCAACCAGTAATTATAAGGTTTAGACAACATGAATATTATGGAAAAAACACAGACTTAGTCAGGAGCAAAGTTACCTATAAGCTCTGGTTATGGATTATAAAGCTAGGTGAGAAATCATTTTTAAACTCAGACTGAGTTCTCAGTTGCAAAATAAGAACATTGGGTTGGCCTGTGGATTTTACAGTTCTAACATTCTATTGTTCTATGTTTAAAGTCTGTATTAGGAGACCTTGTTTTCAGCTTTCGTCAAGATTTTGAACTGATCTTATATCCAGGTTTCATCTACATGTTTTTTCTGCCTATAAGAATTCCAAAATTGGACTCAATAGGATAAAATAATGGGTACTTTGGAGTTCGTGCTTATGAATATATTCTCTGGCATTTGTTCTTCCACTGTGATAGTTCCTTTCATACTGGAAAAGACTAAACATGTTTAGAGCTTCTATAAAGAATATTTTGAGTATCTTTGTTTGGATATCATAAATATATCCAAATACAAATGTAGTGTTTTTAAACTATCCAATATTATTTTAATGTATAATCTCAAATCAGTTAAGTATGATTTAAACTGGTAAAGAATTAGAAGGAAAATCAAGAAGTAAGAGACTAGAGAAATGAAGCCCTTTTTAGAAAGTATGATTAAACTCAAATTTGTTTTCAACACTCATGACAATAATCACCATCATTTACACAGTGCCTATTATGTGTCAGACATTTCACACATATAATCTCTCCAGGAGGAAACAGTTAACCTACTCAGGTCACACAGCTAATGAGTAGCTATGCTATGACCCAAACAGAATTTTTTTTTAAACTATGTTTTTTTTCCTGACTTCATTTACATTTTTCCTGCTTTCCATTGGTTCCTTCTGTCCCTGGTTATATTTTGGGAAGTTTCTGAAGAATATGCTTTGGCTCTAAATTTAGGATCATAAACAGATGAGAACCTTTGATAAATGAGAGGAATCTTCAGCATTTTGTTATCTATTCATTTAATCACTTCCAAATATCAAGGGTAGGTCAGAGGCTGATCCTAAGTTGTCATTAGTTTTCTTGCTACCCTTCCTGTTAGCAGAGCATATGACCTAACAGCAGGGAGTCTGAGTCGATGCCAGTGTGTTATGGTGGATGACACTGCTTTTCTCCAGTCTTAGTCAGGATGTCCACCTCTGCATCACATGCAGTATGATGAGCTTTCAGATTCATTAACAAAGAGCCAGTCCTGCTGGGTCTTATCCCTAAGACTATGATCTCTAGGGCAGAGAGGACTTTGAGGCCTGCAACAATTAGCCAATTCTATTGGGCTCTTATCTGAGAACCCTGAACTAGTTGTAAGTTGGCTCCTCCCTAATTTTTGAGATAATGGACTCCTTTGTGATGATGCTGAGGGTGGCGTTTGTGTGTGTAGCGAAGAAGTTATTTTTGCCTTGATGGCTTCTGTGTCTCTTCCCCCCCCCCCCCTTTTTTTCCCACCCCTAGTGGTTCCATGGTGGACTAAGGATCAGAATAGTCTTAACTTGTTCTTCCTTGTCCTGTGGTGATGGGAATGTCTTCTGTTAGCTCTGCCCATTTCCTTTCCTTCTGGCTTCTACCTAGAATTAGGAGACCCTCTGGCTTCTATCCCATTCACTCACATAGCCTTCACTCTGCAAGGCTGAGATGAAAGTTCCTTGTACTGAACCTTTGCCTCTTTCTGAAACAACCTCACAATCAGCCTCTGACCCTATGGTCACTACACCACTCAAACTGCCCTCTGGGAAGAGACTGACAGCCTCTCTTGGTCATGTACTGGAAGTACCCTCTGAGGACAAAGACATTCTTACAGCACTTGAGTCAGCAATGTTAAGGTCCTCTGAGGACATGTTGGAAGGATCCATCGTGGCCATGCTGGCTGCACTGGATTCTGGATCCATGAAGCCTGCTCCTGCCAACGCTGTGGTTTTCACTGAGTGTGCAGACTCAGTTGTTGCTGCATCCACAGTGCCTCCTGTGGGGCCCGTTGTCACCACTCCTGCTACTGCTGCTGCCTCTTTGTCAGGCACTCTGTGTTGTGTGGCTGGAGGAGTATGTGTTTTCTTGAACACAGTATATGTGGGAGGAATGTTGGATTTCTTCCTCCCCAGCTTGACCAGAAGAGATGGTCCCAAACACCTCAGCATCCATATGAAGGCTCCTGATGCTGACCCGTTCTTGATCCTCTTTCCCACAGATCTCTGTGGTGTGTGCCTAGCGAGAGAAGAGACAAGTGAAGTGGAGAAGAAAGTGAGACCAGAAGGGTCTGCTCCTTTCTTCCTGTAAAGAGCTTATAATAAGAACCTTTGAGGTCAAGGCCAATGTCCTGTGTAAAGCAGGAATCCCTGCTACAGTACTCCCACCATGTTTTTTCTAGTATTGCAGGACTAGTTCCAGTGCCAAGGGGAACACTATTAAAATTTACCAATGAACATCCTCATACATTTTTATTTCGTACACTTGTGTTAGTGTTTCTGCAGAATAGATTCCTAGAAGTGAGACTGCTGTTCAAGGGGCATGCATATTTTACATTTTTATCGCTACTAACAAATTGTATAGTAGGGATCATGAGGCTGGCATAGGACCAGGTAGTGTTTCGTTCTGTTGTACATAAGGTCGCTGTGAGTCAGAGACAACTTGATGGTACATAACAACAGCAAATTGTACACATGTACATAAGCATATTGCACTGCCACTGATGTATCAGTAGTACATGGCAATCACAGAAGACATTGTGACTCAAATAAAGGAGTGTTTAATAGTAAAAATGTCCTCCAACATAACAGCCTTCCTGGGTTGGGGTAGTAAGTGTTAAGGATAGATTTCTTGGTCAGGATGCTGAGATGGCATTACAACCTTGGATTTGAGACTAGAAAAGATAACAGCTCAGGGTTCTCTGAAACTCAGCCTTGGGGAACAGTTTAGAGAATCACTAGGCACCTCCCCAATATGGCAAGGCCTTTTAAAAAGAGCCTCATTTGGTCAATCCCTTCCAAACGCAACTCAGATGAGCCTCAGAGAGCATCAGAGGGTCTGTAGGACCAGTGTGTCACTGCTCTCCAAAGCTCCCTGGCCCTATCTTCTAGAATTTTCTGCAAAGACTTACTGCTAGGCTCTTGTCCTCTTCCTTAAACACAAGCATGTCCATTGCATCCCCAGCTGGGACAGCCTGGGTACCGCTGTAAGCCTCCATTGGAGGGCTCAGGAGGTAAATGAGATCTTCCCAGTAAATAAAAAGATCTTCTTTTGCATCTGAAGAAGGACACAATTGAAGGTAGTATGAGCGGCCAGTGGCAAGCTTCAGGCGGAGCTGCTGTTTTTCACCATTGTGGATGGAGATCTTTACAAACTTCAAGGGAAGCAGCCTAGTTAGCTCCAAGGTTTGTGCAGACTTGTGGCCTTTACGGTGGGTGGCACAGCCGCATGTGGCATGCCCATCACATCTGGCAGCTGGTCGTGCCAGCAGCATGACGTCAGGCACCTTGAGGCTGGGGCTGGAACAGAGGACGCCCACTGTCACTGTGCGGCCGCGGTTGTGCACATCCATCACCTCTCCTCTTTTGTTGATCTGGATAAAGTCGCTCTCAAACACGGCTGCATACTCGAATATAGCGTACTCTCCCTTGTACAGTTGTCGCTGCAGTTTTCCCATGGACATATTAAACATGCTCATGGCAGGGCAGCTTTCAGCTGTGTAATCGGATGACATAAATGGACTGCTCATGGCTATCTTACCAAGAGAGCTCCTTGGGGCTTCTCCACGCCTTCTTTACCACATCTCCCAGGGCTTCTTGCGTTCTCTTGGTATCACTGCCATATAGCGAGCAGTAATCCTCTGAGGCCCCTTTTGCCCAGGAGCAATTGAGGATGATGTAGGGGCCCCGATTACCAACTGCTCAGTGCCAGGGACTATCAGGCACTTGGACCCAGACCCTCATCCCTTCTAGGGGGTGGGATTGTCTGGGCGCAGAGATGTCTGGTGTGCAAACGTCTAGCGACGTAGACGTCAGGATGCACGGAAGTCAGGCTGAAAATCTCCGGGTGCAGAGCTGTTGGGGTAGGGAGATTCTGGGGCAGGCAGATGTTGCTGTGTAGAGCTGTCGGGATGCTTATATGTTGGGGCTCGCAGATGTAGGGGCGCGTAGATGTGGGAACTCGCTTTGGAAGGGCTTCGCCACAAGCCTGACGCACTGATTACAGCTGCTTCTGCGTCTTGATTCCACGCGGGTCCCAATCCCCACAGCGCATCTCTTTCCCTGCCTCCACCTTGGCCTACACCACACCCTAGGAAGTTGCTTTTATCCTCCTCTGCCCATTGTGACAGGTCACCATCACACACCTCTTTGTTTCTGTCACCCAGCAGGGGCCCCCTCAGGGCTGGGACACTATCTCCTCCCCCCCCCCCCCCCCCCCCCCCAAATGCAGTACCACTAAGCAGTAGACCATTCACAGTCTCAGGAAATGGGCTTAAGGAGGGGCATCTAAAATATCTAAAATATTTTTAAGGATCTTAATACATACTGGCAAATCACTTTCAAAAAGGGTTAGGCAAACTGTTAAGTATGACTTAAAAGTATACATACTTTTTTTTATCCAGCAATTCTAGTTGTAGACATTTACCTTAAAAAAGATAATTGGACAAGTTGGTAAAGAGGTTGGTATAGAATATTTATCAATGTTTTTTGTAGCAAAAAAAAAAAAAAAATTATAAACAAGATTAATGTCTTACAGCAGGGGATTGGTTAAATAAATTACCAAGCATACTGTGATTAAATAAATAGGCAGCCATAAAAGTGATTATGTTGTTTCCTATTTATCGACATGAAAAGATATCTATGACATTTCCCTTTCCTTAAAAAGAGCAAAACAAACAGATTTCAAAGTAGCATTAGAATCGTGATCCAATTTATGTAAAATCATCTGTGTGTGTTTGGATATGGACGTATGTTCAGTGAAATACTTAGAAGTGCTTATCTGTGAGTGATGTAGTTTTTATTTTCTCCTTTACAACTTTCTATTTTTATTAGGATAATTTATTATTTTTATTAAAAGAAAAGATAAAGCTATTTTATTTATAATAGCCAAGATTAATTATGTTTTAACACATAAATAACTGATGAGATTTTTCAGCTAGATAGCTGTACCTTGATTATATGGTGAAAAGAGCCTTAAACATCACATTTATGCCTCTATCCTTACCCACTGTTATATTACATCAATTATAGAATCTTGAAGGAGCTATGGTGGTGCAAAAGTTAAGTGCTTGGCTGTTAACAGAAAGGTTGTTGGTTCCAACCCACCCAGTGACTTTGCAGGGGCAAGATTTGTCCATCAGCTTGATAAAGAGAAAAGCTTAGTAAACTCTATGAGGCAACTCTACTCTGTCCCATGGGATCAAAATAGAAGCTCTGAGGAAATTTGCCAATTACTATAAATATTTTTAACTCAGTGAGATTACAGTATGTTTACTAGCATAATAATGTACATGACCATAATAAACAAAAAACCCAAATCTGTTGCCTTCAAGTGGATTCTGACTCATAGCAACTCTAAAGAGTATAACTGCCCCATAGGGTTTCCAAGGCTGTGAATCTTCATGGAAGTGCAGCCTACCACCTTTCTCCCATAGAGAAGCTGGTGAGTTTGAACCACCAACCTTTTGGTCTGCAGATGAGTGCTTTAACCACTGTGCCACCTCTCTCACACACACACACACACACACACAACTATAATTTTTGAGTCTTTTGTTTGTTCTGTAGGTAAATAAAGCCTTTCTCTTCATATTGAAATGTCTAGTTATTTCTGATAATATAAGAAATATTTTTCTTTGATTTACTGAGAGGCCTATTAGCATATCAATAATAATTTTTATTGGCTTTCCCAAATCCCTTATATCTTAAATTTTACTTTAAGTCTGTGTGTTGTTATGTGCCATCGAGTCGGCCCCAACTCATAGCGACCCCTCCTTGGGTTTCTGAGGCAGTATCACTACGGAAGTAGGATTGCCCAACCTTCCTTCCGAGGAGTGGCTGGTGGGTTTGAACCGCCAGCCTTCTGGTTAGCAGTCAAGTGCTTTAGCCACTATGCTACCAGAACTCCTGTGTACTTATATTAAGTCTGTGTACTTATATTGTAATTAGCAAAAACACAACCTACAAACTTAACATACGTTTAGTAATCAAACTAAGATTTTAAAAGTATCCAAGCAGGTCTAGTGTTTTTTGAAAGGAATAATTGGATTGTTAGCATTGGATAAAGTATAATTTAATCGGTGGCGTAGTGCCTAAGGCACTTGACTGCTAACCAGAAGGCTGGTGGTTCAAACCCACCAGCCACTCCTCGGAAGGAAAGTTGGGCAATCTACTTCCATAGTGATACTGCCTCAGAAACCCAAGGAGGGGCCGCTATGGGTCAGATCTGGTTTTGAGTAGGTGGGTTTTTTTCAACTGCAGATATACTTATTTTCTTAAAAGCACTTCCTGCGACGCATATTACAAGGTAGCTCTCTTTGGGTTCCACTAGAACACTGCTAATTGCCTTGTCTCTAGGGAAACTAGAAACCATATTACTTTTAAGGCCTATAGACTTTTCAGAATTTTTCCCAAACCAGTCATTAGACCATGAATAGTAGAACAACTTTTATTTGGCCTGATAACCATTGTGGATAGTGTTCAGGCAAATAGGTGTCTATCTTTATGAATCTGATGAATTTGTTATTATTATCTCTCTAGCTATTTGGAAAAGTAACCTTATTCACATTTGCTTCAGTGCTTGAGAAGCTACAGAAAAGTCTACCTGAACTTGAGATAATTTGTTTTTATGTAAATGTGGCAGCCTTCTGTATGTCTGCACTTAGAACAGTCAGATTTCCATAAGTTAATCATTAGATATTCTTAAAATGAATCTATGCCCCCTCTCCTCTACATTAGCAAGTGTGTCCTTGGATAAATCATTTAAATCCCCAGGCCTTATTTTTCTTATCAATAATTGAGATGATCCCAGAGGTATTGTTCAGCTCTAGAATACTTACAGTTTTGTGATAGGGGCTTAAGTTTTTCTCCCCTGAAACAAAACTACTACCTATTTTAGAAATATTCTGAACAATAATAATGAGTCAAGGTATTATTCACTTATTAATAACTCGAGGAATAGTATGATTCAATATGTAATCTTATTCTGATGCTAAATTTCTTCTTGTTGAAACTTTTAAAACATTTGCAATATAGAAATGACAAATTGTTAATTATGTAATTGAAAATATGGCTTAAACATTTTAAACATAAATCAGTTAGTAAAGAACATGGCTATGGTAGACAGAGTAATCCCCCAAAGACGCCCACATCCTCAGTTCAGCATTTGTGCATATTTTACCTTCTGTGGGAAAGGACTTCACAGACATGATTGAGTTAAGGATTTTGAGATCGGGAGATTACAATTGTTTACAACTTTGTGCTAGGCACTGTGAATGACACAAAAGTATGATATATATTTCCACCATGAAAAGCCTTATAATTTAGTTCAAGTAGTTGTATTGGCTGCTATATATTAGCTGCATAATCTTGGTCAATTAACTCACCTTCTTTTTCTTCTTCTAGAAAATGGGGAGGCTAGTCCTCCCCCATCTGATAATTTTACTATCTGATTATTACCATCTGATAATTTTAGTAGGATTTGCAGGTTACAAAAGAGTATGTATTATACAAACTTAAATCGTATAATAAGTGCACTTAAATTTCTGTGATATTTATTTGTATGTACTTAGAAAGTCCAGATGTATATATACTACATTGTTAAGAATGTGGAAATTATTAAACAATATCATATGAAAGTGAGATATCATTGCTGATGTCAGATGGATCTTAACTGAAAGCAAAGAATGCCAGAAAGATGTTTACCTGTGTTTTATTGACTATGTGGATCATAACAAATTATGGATAACATTGAGAAGAATGAGAATTCCAGAACCCTTAATTGTGCTCCTGAGGAACCTGTCCATAGACCAGGAGGCTGTCTTTCGAATAGAACAGATGCTGCATGGTTTAAAATCAGGAAAGATGTATGTCAGGGTTATATCCTTTCACCATACTTATTCAATCTGTATGCTGAGCAAATGATGGCAGAAATTGGAGTATGTGAAGAAGAACATGACCTCAGTATTGGAGGAAGACTCATTAATAACTTGCAATATGTAGGTGACACACCTTTCTTACTGAAAGGGAAGAAAACTTGAAGCACTTCTGATGAAGATCAAGGACTATAGCCTTCAGTATGGATTCACCTCAAGAGAAAGAAAACAAAAATCTTCACAATTGGAGCAATAAGCAACATCATGATAAGTGGAGAAAAGATTGAAGTTGTCAGGGATTTCATATTACTTGGATCCATAATCAACACTTATGGAAGCAGCAGTCAAGAAATCAGAAATCATTTTGCACTAGGCAAATCTGCTGCCAAAGACATCTTTAAAGTGTTTAAGGAGTAAAGCTGTCACTTTGAAGACTAAGGTGTACCTCACCCAAGCCATGGTATTTTCAATCCATGCCTCATATCCATGTGTAAGCTGGACAAGGAATAAGGAAGACCTAAGAAGAGTTAATGCCTTTGAGTTGTGGTATTGGCGAAGAATAGTAAAAAATACCATGGAGCTCTGGTAGCGTAGTGCCTAAGGCACTTGACTGCTAACTAGAAGGCTGGCAGTTCAAACCCACCAGCCACTCCTTGGAAGGAAGGTTGGGCAATCTACTTCTGTAGTGATACTGCCTCGGAAACCCAAGGAGGGGTCGCTATGAGTCAGGTCTGACTCAACGGCACACAACAACAACAGCAGCCAGAAGAACAAACTAGCTGTCCTGAAAAAAGTGTAGTGTGAATGCCCCTTGGGAGTGAGAATGGCCAGCTGTTGTCTCACCTACTTTGGTCATGTTGTCAGAAGGGACCATTCCCTGGAGAAGCAATGCATGATAAGGTAGAGAGTCAGCGAACAAGGGGAAGACCTTCAACAAGATGGATTGATACAGCAGCTGCAACAACAAGCTCAAGCAGGAATTGTGAGTGTGGTGTAGGTCCAGGCAGTGTTTCGTTCTGCTGACGGTAAGCACCTAATAACAACAACAAAAAGGCACAAGGTTCCTGGGGGATTTTAACTCCTACTTTATACACTTATTGTTTGAATTATTTGCTAGCAGATCTAATTTTTCTAATAAAGATTTTATATTTTGTGCAAAAATAAATGCCATGAGTTGTAGAATATTATGATGGTTCATTATGAAACCATAAGATTCCGGGAATAATTTCAAAATCACCCATGAGTTCATTCATTGTCCCGTTCATCTTCACTCATTGATTCATTTTTCATCCTAATCTGTACATTTTTTTAGGCACTTTTGAAGCACTGTCTTTAATCAAGGAGCTCTGGTGGCATCGTGTCTAAGGTATTTGACTGCTAAACAGAAGGCTGGTGGTTCAAACTCACCAGCCAGTCCTTGGAAAGAAGGTTGGGCAATCTACTTCCGTAGTGATACTGCCTCAGAAAACCAAGGAGGGATCGCTATGAGTTGGATCTGACTCAACGGCAGTGAGTTTGGTTTTTGTTTGTTTGGTCTTTAATCAAAGAGCCCTGATGGCACAGTGGTTAAGGGACTCAGCTACTAACCCAGAGGTCAGCGGTTTGAACCTACCAATCACTCTGCAGGAGAAAGATGGGGCAGGCTGCTTCTGTAAAGAATTACAGCCTTGGAAATCCTGTGGAGCAGTCACTCTGTCCTATAGGATGGCTATGAATTGGAATCAACTGATTGCAGTGAGGTTTTTTGGGGGGTTAAGGGGCAGAGAGGTTTGCCTTTAATCATTTAAATTGATCTTTTTGGAAAGTTAGAGAAGGGCAGCTGGAAGACATTGTGGAATGAGTTGTTTGTGTGGCTGTTATTTTTACGAAGGCTATCTGTTATTATTTCAAGGAGGCCTAGTGGTGCAGTTGTTAAATGCTAGATTGCTAACTGAAAGGTGGATGGTTTGAATCCCACAGCTGTTCTGCAGGAGAAAGACGTGGCAGTCTGCTTCTGTAAAGATTTACAGCCTTGGACCCTATGAGGCAGTTCTATAGGGCAAATGGATTTGGTTTTTTGGGTATTATTATTTCAAGGAGCCCTGGTAGCACAGTGATTAAGTGCTTGGCTGCTAGCTGAAAGGACATCTGTGGGAGAAAGACGTGGCAGTCTGCTTCCATAAAGATTTACGATGTGAGTCAGAATCGACTGGACGGCAGCAGGTTACTGTTTCTCACTGTCATTTTAAGCCAAATGTCCCTAATGATTACTGAGAAGGAAGAAATATTTTTTCATGCTTATTGGACATTTATATTTCTTACGTGAATTGCCTCCTCACTTAACATTTTTTGTTTTTAAGTGTATTTTAATAGATTCTGGATACCAAGCCCTTGTTTGTTAAAAATGTTCAAAACTCTTTTTTTGGTTTCCCTTTACGTTTGTTTCTTGTGCAAAAGTTTTTAATTTTTATTAAGCTCAATCTGTCCATATATTTATTTAAAACTTTTAGATTTTTTGCGTTGCTTAGGCTGACCTTGACCAACCCCAAACTAGTAAAATCATTCTACTGTATTTCCTTTATATATAGATATTTTTTTTCTTTTTAGCTCTATAATTTTACCTTTTTTTTTGTACTACCAGTATTGATAGTCAGTTATCCCTGTACTATTTATTGAGTAATGTAGCTTTTCTCTATTGATTTTGAATGTTCCATTTGAACTCTTGATCGGAATAATGTCAAACTTAGAGATAATTAGGAGATAATTGACATTTTTACAATATTGAATCTTCTTACTTAAAAATGTGGTATAAACGTTTACTTATTCAAGTCTACTTTTATGTTAAGTAATTGTATAGTTTTTAAAAACACATTCGTATCTATTTATTGTTAAGTATCTTCCTAGTTGTTTCACAGTATTTTTTTTTTTTTCTATTATGAATAGATATTCCTGTTTCATTTTCCAGTGGCTATTACTGGTAGATAAAGAAAGCTCTTGACTTCCATATTTTTCTCCTGTGCCCTGTCATCTTAAAGAATTACACTATGATTTATGAAAAAATTGTAGTAGATTTCCAGTTAGGCTATTATATCTGCAGATAATGGTAACTATGTCTGACTTTCCACCACTTATAAGCATTAATTTTCTTCTCTTACTGAATTGGTTGGATCCACCATTGCACTGTTGAATATTGACAGTGTGGATTCAGCATACATGGGTAAATCATGTCTTCAATATTACTTCTATATTCTCTTATGTTTTTGTACTTTTCTCTGGGGTTTTGGTTTTGGGATAAAGTTTCTAGAGTCTCAAAGTTTATTCCGTGTGCATGATATATTTAGTTTCTGTGATAAAAAAGCCCTTTAACATCATTACTAACATATCACTTAACAAATTTAATTTTCTGGTGGTATAACTGACCATTTCTAAATTAAAGTAGAAATTCTTAGTTATCTATAAATCCTTAATACCTATCACAGTATCTACTTTGTAGCAAGCATTCAATAGTTGTTGAGTGAATTAATGAATTAAAGGGCTCATCTTGAAGATCAATAAGTACACACAGTAGCAAAAATTAAAATATCTCAGAAAAGTTTCATGATGAAAGGCAAGAGTTTCTTCAGCCTCTGTGTCACCCCAGAATGAATTGCAAGCTTACCACATATCTCAATATGCACATACCCCTATTCTTTTTTCATCAATTTTAGATGGTATGTTTTATTTACCAAAGGGCAAAGATTTAGCTTACTTACATTGTTCCTTTTCTGCTTCCTCTCCTCCTTCAAATGGTTATTTTTATTGTATATTTTAGTTTTTCTACACTTAGCTTAGCTTGGGACTTTGAAACACATTATAGCCTAGTAACTTTAAATAATATGCCTTATGTTTATATTTCATGCTTATTCAAGGATAGCTAATATCTCTTGACTTAGATTTTTATAAAATGAGGATATGAGCCCTCGTGCTCTTTCTTTCATCTTTCCTCCTCCTTTTCGGTTCCTGTCTTCTTTCCACTATACTTCTGGTTATAATTGTCAAAGTTATTAATATTTATATTCTATCTTGTGATATTGGCTAAATTTTCATATTTTGTCCGTAAGTTGACACTACAAACTTTTAACCAATGGGTTATGTTTACATTGTTGTTGTTATGTGCCATCAAGTCAGATCTGACCCATAGTGATCACTCCTTGAGTTTCCCAGGCGGTATCACTACGGAAGTAGATTGCCTTACCTTCCTTCCGAGGAGTAGCTGGTGGGTTTGAACTGCCAGCATTATGGTTAGCAGTCAGGTGCCTTAGGCACGTTTAAAAATAGGATACTGATTTTAGATTTTCTTTCTATCAAGACCATAGGCCAGTGGAAGGAGAGTGCATCTAACATTCAAGTCAAACGACTTCTCTTTTTTTGCACTTCATCCATTGTTTATCATACCTTCATGTAGTTTTATTTGGATTATGATATTGGTTAGATTTATCCTATAGGCTCTGTAGCATCTCCTGCTAGATACTTTTGCTGTTTGTTTCCTTTTTTTCTTGAAGCTTAATAGTTGGAATTCCTTAGGCCATGAACCCACCAGCCACTCCTCGGAAGGAAGATTGGGCAATCTACTTCCGAATGGATATCCAAGAATCAGAAACCCAAGGAGGGGTCCGCTGTGAGTTGGATCCGACTCTATGGCAGTGAGTGAGAGTGAGTGGCCATGAAGGTTGAACAATATAGTGTGTGTTCTAGAGAGGCTCTAGAATCCAGAAGCTTCTCAAATTGTAGGTTTTTTCTTTGGAAAGTTCTGTAGGCTGAAATCTATAGGCTAGCACTTGGTTCCACAAGTTTGTTCTAAAAATGTGGGCTGAGACACCAGAGCTAGTGATTACCCAGTGGTTGCCCTCAATGAGAAGATCACATATCGGTACCAGAAAACCTTGACACATATCTTAAGTCTTAAAAATACCATTTTATACAATTTATTAAGCTCTGAAGATTATTAATTTGATAAACATACTCAGATCCTAAATAACTCCTCCCCTTTTCTTCTGTATTATACATTAATTGATTCTTGTTATCATATCCTTATATGGGTATACTGTATTTATTTATACTAAGGAGGAGTATGTTTCCTTGGTGATACTGAAGGTCACCATGTAGAAACATGCCATCATATTTTTACGTGAGGGAGAATGTAACCCTGATTACATTGGTTAAAAATTCCATCATCACTCTCTCTCATCTATGTGATTCATCTTAGAAAGAATGTTGGTATTAATGGAGATACACACTTAAGATACATAAGTATATTAAAGCCTTTGTGATTATTTAGTTTCCTTTGTTCTAATCAACCTACTTTAATATTTTTAAATATTTTTCTGAAGAATCCGTCCTAACAATTTTCTAGTAAGGATTTTCCTGGAATTTTAAATTGCCTTTCTTTTTCTTGTACAGTTTTTCTTCATCATAGCCTCACTAAATTTTTCTATCTGACCATTTATTGAGCCCCTCTCTTTGTTGGGATACCTCCATACTATCCAATGCTCCATACTGTTCTGCTTTCCTCTCTACCCGTCACTAACTTTCTGGGCTTGCTACATAGGAGCAAAAACTTTGGATTATTGTTGTCTTGGATTGGATCTTTTGTTTCTGGGTTCCATGCCTTGTTCTTATTTCCTTCTTCACTACACTGGAGTCTATCAAGTAACTTCTCAAGGAAGATTATAGAGGAGGTAAGATTCTGAGTCCTTGAATGATGGAAATTATGTTTATTCCTCTCACATATTGGATTGTCGGTTTGACTGGTTATAGATTTCTAGGTTAAAATTTATTTGCCTTCATGAAATTGGAAGTGTTAAGTAAACCTTTTATCATCTATTGGTGAGAAGTCAGATGCTGGTCTGATTCTTAGTCCAGTGACTGTTGTTGTTGTTATGTGCCATCGAGTTGGCCCCAACTCATAGCGACCCCTCCTTGGGTTTCCGAGGCGGTATCACTATGGAAGTAGATTGCCCAACCTTTCTTCCGAGGAGTGGCTGGTGGGTTTGAACTGCCAGCCTTCTGATTAGCAGTCAAGTGCTGTAGGCACTATGCTACCAGAGCTCTCACTATGACATGCTTTTTTTCTCTCAGAAACTTTTAAGATCTGCTGTTTAAATTTTTGGTGTTCTAAAATGTTATGTCTAGTTGTAGGGTTAAAAGGTATCATGAGCTACATAAATTGTGCCTTTTAAGATCAAGATTGTATCTTTTTTTTAGCTCTGGGAAATCCTTTTCTACTTTTTTTCCTCATATATTTCTTCCTTCTATTTTCTTTTTTCGTTCTTTCTGGAGTGTCTCTTAACTAGATGTTGAAGCTCCCACAGTCATCTTCTATGTCTCTCATTTTTTTCCCATCTTTTTGTTTTTTATTCTATACTTTATCTTCCGATCTTTATTAATGTTTACATTTTAGCAATCACAGTTTGACTTTTTAAGAGATTTTCCTTATTTTCTTTTTCTTAAAGCATCCTGTTCTTTACTTTTTGACGATGCAGATAGCTTCTTGTAAGAGGTGTCACAAGACTATCTTTCACATCTCATTACATGAGCATATTTGCAAGAAGGGCTGCTATTGGAGAAGGCAAAGGCATACATGACATGAATGGTATGTTGGTCAGTTATATTGAAAGGAGAGCAACTATTTAGTTAGGGTGGAGGTGACAAGAAAAAGTCATTGTGCAACCACAGAGTATTTCCTGAAAGAGTAGAACATTGCACGTTGTGAGTTTAGCATCAGAATGTTCACTTTATCAGGTTGAATTTATTAACATGGCGTTTTGGCTCCTTTTTTTCACTCGGTTATACTGAAACTATGGAGCTCTGGTGGTACAGTGCCTAAGGCATTTGACTAATAACCAGAAAGTTGGTGATTCAAACCCACCAGCTGCTCTGTGTAAGGAAGATGGGACAATCTACTTCTGTAAAGATTTACAGCCTCGGAAACATTGTTGGCACAATGTTTAAGCACTCAGCTGGTAACAATTCAAACCAATCAGTGACCCCATGGGAGAAAGATGAGGCAGTCTGCTTCCATAAAGATTTACAGCCTTTGAAACCCTGTGGGCAGTTCTCCTCTGCCCTGTAGAGTCACTGTGAGTCTGAATCGACTTGACAGCAATGAGGTGTTTTTTTTTTTTTTTTTTTTTAAAATCTATACATAATAGGTACACAACAAATATTTCTTCTTATTCCTTTCAAACCAAACTAATTCCTCAGGGACATACAAAGTCCATATGCAATTAGGAGTTCCCAGGGAAGGAAATAATATTCTTTCTTTTTGTTAATCTTCCCTGAGGAAAATGGTTATAATTGAAAATGATAACTCTCAGGGTTGGACATATTCTAAGAGGACATACTTCTGGACAGCCTTCCCCAGAAGCAGCCTTTTAGACAGGAAATCTGCGGTGATTACCTTGTTTATGATGACACAATTAAGAAGTACAGGTGAGTATTCCGACTCAGGTCTGTTTGCGGCCCCCCTTTCTCATGCATTACGCCTTCTAAGAGAAGGGTATTGTTCATATCTTCATGTTCATATGCTTTCTCAGCAAAAGTGTGGAAATGAATTGACCAGACTATTCTTCCTTTGGAAAGGGAATATCTGATTATGTCAGAATGTTAAGTGTTATATTGGATCCTCATTTGTGTTAGAAGAAGAATTAATGAACACTCCCAGTTATCTTAGTGTCTCTAGCAAGTTCTGTTGGGGCTTATTCTGAATTTGATCTTATCAGCAGTTAGGAATGGATTCTCAATTTACATTTAGAAATACATTTCATCTGTCTTATTTTCTCTTAGCTATTTTAATTATGTAGGTTATTCTTTCCTACCTTGCCCTGCCTGATATTTGATTTTGTAGCTGTTGAACATCTGCCAGTTTCATTTTTAAATGTGGTTCAGTTTCGTATACTGCAGAAGGGTGCCTAGGATTTTTAAAACATGGTAATAATAGAATAAAACTGGGGGTCAAGTAGACCTAAGTTTTAATCCTGTGTTTACCTCTTACTGGCTGTGTGGCTTTTGTCAATCATGTAACCTCACTGATATTTTTTCATCATCAGTAAAAGAAGGAACTTGCACTAAGTTGAGAACAATGCCAGGCCCACAGTAGAATCTCAATAAATGGTATCCATTATTACTATTATTTTTTGTTCCTTTGTAAAAGTATATGCTACTAGTATACCTTTTAAGAAGTCATCTAGTCTCTGTTTTGCTACTCCCAGGAATGAAGGCATATTCTGTTAAGTCCCAGCTTTACCAAATACATGGTGTGTGACCACAGACAAGTTTCTACTTAACTCATTTTGAGTCTTAATTTCATAAGTTGTAAAATAAAGATAATAATAGTATTTACATCCTAGGGGTTAGTGATGATTACATGACATACATTGCTTATATTGTTGTTGTGTGTCATCAAGTCTGTTCTGACTCATAGTGACCTTATAGGACAGAGGAGAATTGCCACATGGGGTTTCCGAGGCTGTACTCTTCACAGAAGCAGACTGCCTCATCTTTCTCTCATGGAACTGCTGGTGGATTTGAACCATGGACATTTGGGTTATAGCTGAGTGTTTTGTCCACTGTGCCAGCAACCCTCCTTATACTTATATTGTGTTTATAATAATGTCTAACACTAAGTAAACACTCAATAAGTGTTAACTAGTAGTAGAAGTAGTGACAGTTGAATACCTCTTAATAATATTATCAATTGAGTCTGCTGTTGCATTTTGTCCACAGCAAAAGTTCTGTTTCTTCCGTATGTATGATGATTAATTGTAGTAAAGAATGCTATGTAACGTGGATTGATTTTTTTAACCTGCCTTAATGAGACTGCTATTTTTCAGCCAGCAACCTATACTTGCTACCTACAAGCCACCACCCTTGTAAGCTCTTAATCAGTGTTTGTTGAATGAATGGTCTATGGCAGAGGTCTGCAGACTGTCTCTTTGAAGGGCCAGGTAGTAAATATTTTAGGCTTTGAGGACCATCGAGTCTCTGCCACAACTGCTCAGCCCTGCTGTTGCAGCACAAATGCAGCCTTGACAGTATGAAAATTAACAGGCATGGGCGTGTGGCAATGAACTTTACTTATAAGAACAGGTGGTAGGTAGGCTGGAGTTTTGCTGTAGATGACTGACCTCACATCTATGGAGTAAATAAATCAGAACTCTAATACTGATAATGAAATTTACATCAGTATGAGTCTATTTGGAATTATTTTCATGTAAGAAAATGTTTTATCCTGTACAGAAAATTGGAAACTTACAGAAAAGGTGAAAATGCAGTGGACCAAAACAGGGGGAAAAAAAGTATACTTGACCGTTGTAATAAGAGTCCAAACTGTCAGTTTCTGAACTTTTAAGCTGAAAGCACAATTTCACAGAGATCTTTTTAGATGTTCCATTTAAACATATTTTTCAGTAGCTAAAACCGTATTAGGATTGGTGTGGAAGTACTCTGAACTTTCAGAAAATAATTTCTAAATGAGATGTATATCCTTCCCCCAAATGTTAATGGCAATGAGTTGGTGCTAAACTATTAATTCTATAGGTTTTAAGGTCTGATTCAAATGCTACTTCCTTACTTCTTAGTGCTTTATTTAATCCTTCCCCCCGAAAAAATACTTTCCTTTCTGTTAACATTAAGAGTACTTATTTTTTGACATCTGTGGCTTTATCCTTGTATATTATAGTTATTTACATACATGTTTTATCTATTATTTTAGATTGTAAGCTGCTTGAGGACAGTGTCTGTGGCCAACCAAAACACATACAGCTTTTGTGCTTTGTAAGCAGTAGATAGATTCTCGGGCTATGTCTGCTGAATTCTGAACTTTTTCTTCATTGTCATTGTAGGGAGATAACCTGGCATTGTTAAAACAACATACTTTTTGGCAATCTGGGTGCTAATTCTGATTCCTTTGCTTACTAGCAGTGTATTCAACCTCTCTGAATCAGCCTCAATTTCCTTACCTACACACTGAGGCTGATTGTTATGCTACATTGTTTTGTGAGGAGTGAACGAGTTGACAAGTGTCAAGTGCCTAACAGAAAGCCTAAATCCAAAACCAGCTGCCACTGAGTCGATTCCAACTCATTGCGACCCTATGGGACCGAGTAGAATTGACCTATAGGGTTTCAAAGGTTATGAATATTTACAGAAGCAGACTGTAGTATCTTTCTCCCATGAACCAGCTGGTGGGTTTGAACCACCAACCTTTCAGTTAACAGCTGAGCTATTTAACCACTATGCCACCAGGGCTTCTAGTGTATAATAAATGTTATTGTTAGTTGCCATTGAGTCAGCTCTGACTCTTGGTGGCTTTATCTGTAACATAACAAATTGACTGATCCTGTACAACCTTCACGATCATTGGTGTGTTTCAGTCCATGGTTGTGACTATTGTATCAACCTATCTCATGGAGGGTTTCCCTTGTTTGTTTACTGACCTTTGTTTTATCAGCCATGATGTTCTTTTCTAGCAACTGGTCTTTCCTGACATTGTGCCCAAAGTAAGTGGATCCAAGTCTTGCCATCTTTACTTCTAAGGACCATTCCTACTGTATTTCTTTTAAGACAGATATGTCAGATATGTTCATTCTCCTAGTAGTACATGGTACAATCAGTACTCAGTATTCTTCACCAGCATCATTGTGATGTGGGTGAATCAACATTAGCCTTTATTTATATCTAAAGGATGTATTTAATGTCTCTTTTCTTTCCTCACTACTCTAAGATCTAAATTATGTTCTAAAAAGGACTAATTAGTAGCCAGCTAATAACATAAGTCAATGTCAACAAAGTGAAAAAGACAGATAACATCTTAGTATTACTACAAACATAGTTTTGATTTCATAGACCTCTGAAAGTGTCTAAGGAACTCTCTGGTCCCCAGGGCCCACACTTTGAAAACTATTGCCAAAAGTAATGCTAAATAAATTTGTACTCAACTAATATTTTATCCATTGTACTTTCTTGGCAACCACTACAGTAGGAAATAAAAGAAAAAGCTACATTTAGTTGGAATACACTCTAGGGAAGCCCTATTTCTTGCTTTGATTCTGTGGCCAAATTCAGACTCCAACATTCTGAACTAAAATTAACTGCAATTATAAGAGAAGTTAAAGGAGTCTTTGTGGTGTAGTGGTTAAGCTCTTAGCTGCTAACCAAAAGGTCAGCTGTTCGAGTCCACCGGCTGCTTAGCAGGAGAAAGATATTGCAGTCTGCTTCCATGAAGATTACAGTCTTGGAACCCTAGGGGGCCATTTTACTCTATCCTATAGGGTTGCTATGAGTCAGAATTGACTTGATGGCAGCTTTTTTTTTTTTTTTTTATAAGGGAAGTTGGAGAAAAAAGAAAGTCATGCTCATTATTCTTTTATATCCTGTTAATGGCAAGAACATTTTTGTACTGAAAAGTAGAAACAATAAAGAGATGGCGATGTCAACACCCTTGTCCTTTTCTTTCTTTCTGGCATGTTATATACCTAGGTGTGAAAATACATTGTGACCCCTTCTTTGGGACCCTGCACACCAGCATGCATTGGCCTTGCCCCTAATCTTGCCTCTTCCCCATCTGCTCCTTGTCATCTACCTGTTTCCAGGATGGCCCTCCACGCACCTACCGTGTATCAGTCAGCTCCTGTAGCCTTACAGATTCATGCATTAGAAAAGGGGGAAAAAACTTCTTCTTGCTGGGTGTGAGGGTGAGGGTGTGGGGGTTGGACATGAAAAGGGTGAGAGACAGTAGTGACAGGGAAATGGTAGGATAAATGGAGAGGGAAAAAAAGAAAATTAAAAGAAAAAATGTAGCCCGCATTTGTAGTCCTAAGCTGCAGGTGGTATATCGATTTTTCAAACATGTAGTGATGATGGGACTACAGGGTGGAAACTTGAGCAATTTGTCATTGTCACTTGAATGTGGAGAAGAAATTATAGAATGTTATACACGTTTGATGTTTCATTTTTTATTACAACAAGCGCACAGATGGCTACCTAAAATATATCAGAGAAAAGTATTATTTTAGGGGCTGATCATTTTATGATAGTTAAGTTTGTAATTTACTCTTAAATTGTTTTCCAGTTCAGCACATATATTTAGCTCAGAAACCAAAGCATATTTGAGTGCTTAGTGTGACCTGTTTCTTTCCAGGTCAGAGCATTCCAAAGACAGCTTCTCAGATACAGGTAGCAAAAAGTAATTGACTTTAATGCCTCAGTTTCTTCATTTATATACAATGAGGATATAAATACCAACTTAGACAGTTGTTGTGTGGGTTATATGAGCCTTGGAAAGGGCTTGGTATATCAGAGTTGTTTAATGATATATATATATTTTTTTATTTCTTTTCCTTTCATTCCATATATAGAACATTATATTAATTGGCACATATGTGCTTCATCAGTTGAGTGATAATTTGTCATAATTATGAGTCTTGAAGTTATGAGTAGCTCCAGTTTCCTTAGAAAACCCATTAAAGAAGGATTCAGGTATATTCAATATTGTTTGAGTGTTGTTTATTATATCCCAATTTTCACATTGGTAATCACAATGATTTATTTAAGTAGTGTATTTACAAGAGGGATAGTTGTTTAACTAGAACACCTATCATCACCTTTTCATGGATAACTTAGTGTTTGCAGTGAACTAAAAGACAATTTTAAGTTTTCAGATGAGAAAACAGAGTCACTATAAGTCAAATACGTTACATTACTATTAATAGTCTTTGATTAGAATGTGTGTTTGATGTGTCATATTGAAAGGGTTTGATTGGTATGTGCTGTTAACTCATTAGGAACTCTGATGGTGTGGTGCATTTGACTGCTAACCAGAAGGCTGGGGTTCAAACCTACCTGCCACTGCTCAGAAGGAAGATTGGGCAATCTACTTCCATAGTGATACTGCCTTGGAAACCTGCAGTGAACTGCTTGATGTGGCCCTTCTAGCCATTGTCCTTCATTCCGTGATGTATTGTGAATCCTATTTTCCATGCCTGTTTGGGGTGGTGTGGTAGTTAAGGTCAGATGTCAACTTGGCTGGGCAGCTGGTCATAGTAGTTCCCCATAATGACTGGCAATTGGCTCGGTGGTGGGATTTGCCTGGAGCTGCTGATTGTTGAAGCCATCCACATGGGTTATTTTTGTTGGTGCAACACAGGTGGAATGTATCTTGAGTCCTGCCTTGCTGGAGGGTATAATTCAAATCACCACCCTTAGCTTCCTTGAGGGTATACTTATGAATCTCCTGGGAAGGTTCACCCTCCTCTTGCTCCAGTTCTGTGTTTTGGCCCATCATCATCTTACCCCTAGATTTGGGACAGCAGCCGCCATCTGATCTGCTGATCGAGGTTCATCAAACCCCGAGAATTGGGAGGATCCTCCAGACCCACTCACAGACCTGGGACTCAGCAGCCGGCCAGCCTCCACCACTACTACATGAGATGATCCCTTCAGTGTCTGTGAGTTCTGTGAGGTGTTACAGCGAAATACAGAGCGCTAAGATGGGGGAGATTACTGGGAGGAGGAGTTAATGTCTGAAATGATGGAGTTGCACAGTAGTTTGGACATTTGGGACATCTTTAGCCTCTGCCTCATGGGGACCAGCCTTGTGCTGATCTTTCTGAGAGAAATTGTTCAAAACCCAAGGAGGGGTCACTATGAGTCAGATCCAACTCTATGGAAGTGAGTTTGTTTTGTTTATTAATTTATTACATTGATATTGAAAGTGTTTGGTTACTGTATTTTTCACGTATATCATGCCCACGTAAATAATGCGTGCACACCCAAGTAGCACTTATAGCATGCATAAGAAACTAACATGTGTGGAGTTTGCGTGATTTGCAAAAAAGCTTACAATGCAGGCAGTATTTGCATAAAAATATGATAGTATGTTGGATGTTACCAATTACAGCATGAGACCACACACAGGTTAGTAAGTTCATAGGAAATAAACACACACACTCACGCACACAACACAGAAATAACACACACACATATGCTCAAAAATGACAATGTAATTTAAAGCTTGCTTTTCAAAGTTATATTTAAGTGAATATTTATTCTTTGATTTAGAAATTTTAAGAAGAGATTAAATGAATGTGGTTAAATACTAGTAGAGAATTTGAAAGATGTGAACTTTTTGGTTAGATGAATCATGTTAGGATTAGCATTAGCATTAGCCTTTAAAGTTGAAATAGAAGTATAATTTAGAAATGTAATTATTTGTCCACTATTTTCATGTAATTATAAAATATATTTTAAAGATAGTTAAGAAGTACCCAACAGGAACTAGGAATTCCTGGGTTGCACAAATGATGAAGCACTCCGCTACTAACTGAAGGTCAGTGGTTCAGTCCACCTAGAGGCACATGGATGAAAGGTCTGGCAGTCTACTTCCAAAAGATCACAGCCACTGAAAGCTCTAAGGAGCACAGTTCTACTCTGTGAGACATGGGATCCGAGTTGGAATTGACACGATGCACCTGGTGTATTTGGTTTTTCTTTTTTTAAGCAGGGTCTAGGGATAAATTTGAGCATAAGAGATTATGAATGAAATTATGAAAGAGTTACCACTTTTTAAAAGGATTTCATATTGTAGTACATCTCCAGGACACACATATATATAAGAAATAAATTGTAAAACATAACTTTGTGCTTAGGGAAGGCTAAGATTTTATGAAGTATGTTGTGAGGAAGTGGATGATCTAGATTTTTACAAGTGCAGAGACTGTAATGTATTTAATATTATAACCACATTGTGTCTGTGTCCATGAAATAATAGATATTCAATTATTTTCAATTTTCTTAAACTCAGTTTAAATCAGAGATCAGGAGGGTCTGGGAATCTTCACACTTAAGCTGTCTGTCTGACTCAAAGGCGGCAAATAAATGCCTTCCGTATTGATGGCTCCTGTTTTCTTATCCATTCTGCCATTCTCTTCCTCTTGACTGGTGCATTTAGTCTGTTCACATTCAGTGTAATTAACGATAGGTCTGAGTTTATTGCTGGCATTCTTTTGTGTATTCTATTGTGGTATTAATGGTTTCTTTGTTCTGAATATTTTTCTGTGCTGAGTTAATTTTGTTATCATATTTTCTTCAACGTTGAGTTTGTGTTTACTAAGTCCTTACGATTTTCTTCTTTCTTATTTTGGTTAGAATGCTTATTAATTTTCTTTGTGGTTACCCTGTAATTAATTTTCATCTTATTAAGTTTTGAAACAGTCTGCTGTATATTGATATTGTCCTGACTTCTTCTCCATTTGGAAGTTCTGTAATTATACCATTTATGCTCTCTTTTTGCTTTGTAGTTAACTGCCATTTACAGACTGATACCACTGGTTCTCTACTTTCATTCTTGTAAGCTCATTTTAATTTTGAGAATTCTTTTTCTGGGTTGGTTTCTGGGTGATGTCATCTTAGGTTGTTGTCTTCCATTGCTGGTTTTCTGTCTGAAGGATTCCCTTTAGCGTGTCTTGTGGGATTGGTCTAGTTTTTTACATATTCCTTTAATTGCTGTTTATGTGCAAATGTCCTAATATTTGAGGGACAATTTTGCTGGATATATAATTCTTGGGTGCCATTTTTTTTTTTCAAAGTTTTATATATGACATTTCATTGTCTTCTTGCCTGCATGGTTTCTGCCGAGAAATAGGAGCTTAGCCTTACTGGTTGCCGTTTGCAGGTAACAATTAGTTTTTCCTGAGATGCTATCAAGATTCTTTCTCTACCTTTGGTTTTGGAAAGTTTGATCATGATGTGTCTTGGTGACTTTCTTTTGGGATCTATCATGTCTGAGGTTCATTGAGCTTCCTGCATGGATATCTTTTCATCTTTCATGATATTAGGAAAGTTTTCTCCTTGCAAGTCTTCAACAATATTTTTTTTTTTCCTTCTCCTGTTATGGAATTCCAATCACATGTATATTATTTCTCTTGATATTGTCCCAAATGATGAAAACTTAAATCCTTAAGTTTTCTTCATTTTTTTCTGGTTTTTCCTCATATAAGCTGGTGTCAAGGGATTTGTCTTCTAGCTGATTGAGTTACACTCTTTTGTCCTTCCAGTGTGTTATCTATCTCCATAATTTTAGTGTCAATGTTCTGGATTTCTAATTGCTATTTTTTATGATTTCTAATTAATTGTCTGTTTATTTTGTCATTTTTTTTCTCTTGTATTGTTTTACTTCTAGGGTATTATTTGTGTTTTCCTTGCTTTTGTTTATGTTTTCCTTGAGCTCTTGGAAAGTCCTATATGTAATGTCTTTTGAATTTCTTATCAGTTAGTTCTGTGACCTCTTCTTCCTCGGGGAGGTTGCCTACTTCTTTATTTTGGTCACTGCTTTGGCCGTCTTGTCCTGTTTTTTTGTTTGACTTGAAGTTGACTGTTGTCTCTAAGACATTTTGGGGTTGTTATTTTTATTTGTTGGTTATATGTTTATTTGTTGGTTTGTTTCACCCTGAATTTTTGTTTTGCTTTGTTTTAATATATCTGGGTGGGTGGGGCAGGCATCCTTCTTTGGTTGCTAGTTTGACAGCACAGGGGTGCTCCCCACCTGACTCTGGGTACATGGACAAATGGTGGAGATGTGAGCACAGGTCTGTGTTTGTTGGTTATGCAGAGGAGATGCAGGTGGGATGAGCAGGTGTTGTTCACTGTCTGTTGTTGCAGTGGTGCAGGAGGTGGGGGTGGTATTCACCAGACTGGTGAGGTGGTAGGTGGTAAGTGTGTTAGGAATGGCTGACTACTAGAACTAATGTCTGTCTCCTGTTAAATGGAGCAGGGATAAAAAGAGAAGAAAAAAAATAAAATTTACAAAAAAGAAGGGGAGGTAGCTAAGAAGGAAAATGAGTAAAGATAAAGATAAGGTAGAGGGAAAAATAGACAAATAAAGAGGAAGAGTAGATAGAAGAAAGAGAAAAAAGAACAAAGGAAAAAAAAGGGAGGGGCTTGTGGGAGCTACGGTCAGCAAGCAGCACTGCTAGCAGGGGTCTGAGACGTGACCCGTGTGCCCTCATAGAGGGGAGGCTGGGGTGCACACGTGCAGAAGTGATGTGCTCTTGTCAATGATGCAGGTTTAGGGAAAATGAACTTTTGGAAGAATGAGCCACAGGCACTGACTCTGTCTGCTTGAGGCATGGTGCTATAGCGTCTGGGCTACTGGTGGGAGGAGATGGTCTGAGGAACCTGGCAGGGTTGCTGAGGACTGGTCAGTTCTGCCATCTCTGTAGGCTTAAAATGAGCCCACCTAGAGGCAGAAAGGAGGATTTCACTGCCATCAAGAAGAGCCAGGAAGAGAGAGTGTCCATGGGTTGGCCATGGGCTGTCTCCAGCCACCGGTTTGGTGAGGACAGGAAGAGGGGTCTCCCCTTGTCACCAGGAAGGTGTGGCTAAGAAAGTAGTGAAGCCTCTAGTCCCAATTCATGGGCATGGGCCCAGTGTGCTTCTAGGCACACACAGAGGGTTATCCAGCTCCCGCTGAGACCTAAAATAAAGTTAAGGGCCACCAGAGTTCAGCATCACCAATCGCCACTCCATAGGCCTTCCCTGTCACATGGGCCTTTAACCCAAGAGTCTAGTGATCACTACTCATGAGTTGTTACAGCCCTCTTCACTGGCTTCCTCCTTGTTCTGTGGTTCACCTGTGCTGCTGGAACTCTTGCCTGTTTCCCTGCACTTTGCTCTTGCAGATCCAGCATATATTCTGCCCACCTTGGTTCCCTCCAGATCTGCCCATGCTCTGTCTCTGTCCCAGGGTGGATTCCCTGAAGCTGGTTTCTCTTTGTATATATATGATGACTTTTGTGTCTCAAAATGGCCATCCTTTGCCATGTCCCGGCTTCTTCTTTCTCACCAGACCCTCCTCACTCTGTCTTCCTTTCCAATAAGTACTCAGTCCAATTCTTCATCCTGTCTTTTAATGCTCCGGGTTCGGGGATCATTATCTGTATCTGTTTCAGTTGTTTTTTCTGGGTCTCTGTTGTAGAGGGGTTGGGCAGAGTGTGTCACTAGGACACCATCTTTTCTCCCTCCTGGTTTCTTTTTCTGGTTGTGTTTCTTAATGGCATATCGATGTAGGAGAAAACAGAACATAAGACAGTCAAGACAACAGTTTAACAGACCTTACAGAAAGAATATAGATATCTTTTAATTCATGGTCATAAATGCCCTAACTTTAGCTCTTCCTCTGGGAGCCATTGCTGTGGCACAGTGGTTAAGTGCTTGGCTGAAAGACTCAAACTCACCAGCTGCTTCTTGGGAGAAAGATGTGGCAGTCTGCTCCTGTAAATATTTACTTCCTTGGAAACCAAACCCTATGGAACAGTTCTACTCTGCCCTATAGGGTCTCTATGGGTCAGAATTAACTCAACTTTAATGTTTTTTCTATTCTTTTTGTTTTTTGTCTGGGTAAGAAGTTCCTGAGGTATGGCAGGCCAGAGTATAGAACCAAGTCTATGCCCCCTATAAAATTTTCTAGACTAATCCTATTAAGCCTCAGCGGTCACTGGAAGCCATTTCTCTCAGGTCAGCTACTATCATCACCCAAAGTCTTATCCGTTTACTATTCTCTGCAAAAAGGACATGGGGGTGGCATCCTCTGACATCCTCTAATTTCACAAAGAAGAGAGAGAAGGATCAATAGTAACAACCCAAAGTTTATTCCTATGAGGTCAGACATCTGCCACCCTCTAACCTTTTTACCAATTCTGTCACCAACTGTTCCTTCCATGGTACTCACTACTCTGCTAGATTCAATAATTCATTTCACTGGCCACACAGAATTCACAGATGGTACTCACAATGGGGTTTATTAGGGAGGCAACAGGTTACAATTCAAGATAAGAAACAAGTCAGGCCACAGTTCTTCAAATAGGACAGCTGCAGTCATGCTTCTCTCTGGACTTGGCCTTGGCCTTGGCCTCTGCCCTACTCAGGCCATTGTTACAAAGCTCTTTTAGCTTTACTGATAGGTGACAAAAAGGCGTCCCACTGCACCAACAAGCCTCCAGCCCAAAGGCACTACTCAGCTTTCTCATTCCATGGGCCTGCCCCTCTGTCTAGTGCCAGTCTCTTGAATCTGCTGCTTCTGTGGCTGCCATCTCTCTTCCATCTCTGCAGAGGAGGTCCAGGGATCTCAGGTCCAAGGACACTCACTCTCTACTCCTGGCTCTTCTTCATGGCAATGAGATCCTCCTTTCTGCCTCTAGGTGGGCTCATTTTAAGCCTACAGAGATGGCAAAACTGACCAGTCCTCCCATGAGATTTCCATAAACCTTATTTGCCCAGTCCCACTCTCACAGGGGGCCATGTATATTATTTATTTACATTATTAGCAAGTTATCCAATCCCCTTGGTGGGCCACCAAGCACTTTATATTTGTGTAGTTCCACACAAAGACCATAGCTAGAAGAGCCATACTAAGTAATTCACATGCTGCATCTGCACATCTCTTGAACTGACTCCATCCCTCGTAGTCCCTACTATTTATAGTGAGCAAAACTCCTATATCTTTACTCTCTCCTGGTAATGTTTCCACTTCATGGCTTTCCCCAGAGGGACTTATAGTTAACTTATTTATGACATTTTCCCCACCAAAACTGGTAAGACTGGAAACCAGCTCTGCTAGTTTTTAAAGTGAATCTCAACACCAAAATTTGTACCATGGATAGCTATTATTCTTATCACCTGCTTTCTGCAATCGTCATTCCTTCAGCATATGTTTATTGGTCTCTTCTATGTGTCAGATACAGGAGAATACATTGGTGAACAATTTGCATTCCAGTAGTGAAGATAAGGTTCCAGGGTTGTGCTCTTGACTACTAACCCAAGGGAGCTCTGGTGGCATAATGGGAGCTGAATGCTACTAACCAAAAGGTCGGTGGTTCAAACCCACCAGCTGCTCTGTAAGAGAAAGATGAAACAATCTGCTTCTGTAAAGATTTGCAGTCTTGGAAACCCTATGGGGCAGTTTTACTTTGTCCTAAAGGGTCTCTATGAGTCAGAATCAACTCACTGGCAGTAAGTTTTTGGGTTTACTAACCTAAAGTTTGTCAGTTTGAATCCCCCCAACTGTGCCTCACCAGATAGTCCTGGTGATCTCTTTCCATAAAGATTATAGCCAAGAAAATGCTCTGAAGCTCAGTGCTATTTTATAACACAACAGGTTTTTTTTTTTTTTTTTTTTCTGTATGTGTGTGGGAAAGATAAACAATGGCAGGTAAACAAATAACAAGTTTTGATAGTGATAAATACTGTCCAAACCAAAACCAAACTCGCTGCCATTCAGTCTAGCAACCCCCATTGGGTTTCCAAGGCTGTAAATCTTTATAGAAGCAGACTGCCTAATCTTTCTTCCATGGAGTGGCTGGTGGGTTCAAACTACTGACCTTCTGGTTACCAGAGTTCCTTGATAAATGCTATAGACAAAAAAAATATTAAAGGCGATGATAAAGAGTAATGGGGACAAAAAATCAATGGCTAATCACACTGAGTAGTCCCGGAAGGTCTCTTTGAAAGGGTGACATTTGAGTTGAGGCCTAATGACAGGAGAGAGCCAGCCATGTGAAAATCTCTGTGCTAAGCAAACACAAATGCTGCCTTGAAGTGAGATAGGGGAAGTGTTAGAAGTTGATGTCAAAGAGGTAGTTAAGGGCCAAATTTTATTGAGCTTGTAATTCTGAGGAGCTTTGGTGGCACTGTGGTTAAAGCATTGGACTGCTAACCAAAAAGATTGGTGGTTCTAACCCACCAGTTGCTCTGCAGGAGAAAGATATGGGAGTCTGCTTCTGTAAAGATGTATAGCCTCGGAAACCCTATGGAGCTGTTCTACTGTGTCCTGTTGGGTCACCATGAGTCAGAATTGACTCAATGGCAGTGGGGATTTTTTTAATGAGTATCGATCCGAATAAAGAGTTCATATTTTATTCTAGTTGACATAAAGTCATTGAAAATTTTAAGCAAGTGTTATTATGATTTATTTTATATTAAAAATCACTATTTATTTTTATAGCCCATACTATTGTTATTTAATTACATAACATCACATTTAGGAGCTCTGGTGATGCAATGGTTAAGCGTTTGTCTGCTAATTGAAAGGTTAGTGGTTCAAACTCATGGTTCTGTGTGAGAAAGACCTAATAGTCTGCTCCCATAAATATTACAATCTAAGAAACCCTGTGGGACAGTTTGACTCTGTCATACAGGGTCACTGTGAGTGGAAATTGACTCAACAACACCTGCCAACAACAGGAACACATCACATTACATTATATTAGTATATATCTATGTTCAGATGCATTTATGAAGACAAACTACCCAACCTGAATGCTAAATTATCAGTAAGTTTGTTGGCTGTAGGGTTAGATTCAGGGAACTCTCAGTGCTTTGGAAGAAAGATAGTTTGTTACCTGGCTTATAGTATTTAAAGTAAATGTTCAGTTTATTTTCTTTTTATATATTAAAATTAGGAGCTCTGGTGGTGTTGTGCCTAAGGCATTTGACTGCTAACCAGGAAACTGGCGGTTCTAACCCACCAGCCACTCCTCAGAAGGAAGGTTGGGCAATCTCCTTCTGTAGAGATACCACCTCAGAAACCCCAGGAGGGGTCACTATGGGTCAAAATTGACCTGACAGCAGTGAGTTTGGTTTTATCCTCATTTACAAAATGGAAAAATGAAGAAATGTATAAAGAAGAAAAAAATTAGCCAAATGAAATAATTAAAATATTTTGATGAATTTCTTCTGGATTTTTTTTTTCTTTTTTTACACAAGAGTGTAAAAAATGTGTGGGTGTTACTATAGTTGTTTTTCATCATGTTGTATATTCTTGGAAATTCTTTTTTATTTAACAAACATTTTCAATATTTTTACAAACCATCTTTTGAATGAGACAGTATACCATTAAGAGATGGATATATTGCTTAAAAAATAATTTCAAGGTAAGGTGCAAGTATAAATGTGAATTCTTCTCTTTCATCAGAGACCCTTGAGATTCCTGGAGTTCATTTCATAGGAGCCTGGAATGAAGCCTTCAACCAAAGCAATGTTGTTCTGAGGAAGAATTAATTTAGAGAATCAAAAGGCTTATTCTCAGTCTCCTTGAATTATGAAAAGCCTGGGAATGTTATTACTGAGTTGAAATGAAAAGAGAAATAATGAGAAATGTTTCAAGCATGATTGAAAACCATAAACATGATAATGCAGGAAACATTTCAAGATGAACATGCACAATGTTGTTGTGTGCTGTCAAGTTGATTCTGATTGATAACAGACCTTATAGGACAGAGTAGGACTGCCCCATAGGGTTTCCAAGGCTGTAATCTTTATAGAAACAGACTGCCACAGTTTCTCACTTGGAGCAGCTAGTAGGCTTGAACTGCTTACCTTTTGGGCAGCAGCTGGGTGCCTAATCACTGTACAACCATGGCTCCTTGAACATACATAACAGAGAAATTCAATAGAAGAGGTCCCACATAAAAGAACAATAAATTCTCAAGCCAAATGTTGGAGTACCTATGTAGGAATAGTTACCTGTGAATATAAAATGGAAATCTTCTGAGAATGCCTTCCATATTCAGATATAGAGGATTAGTTTGAAGATTGGCTTCATTGGACGGGAAGTGACTAACTTTGCTTACTCACTGCGGTTGAGTCAGATCCGACTCATAGCGACCCCTCTTTGGGTTTGAGGTGGTACCACTATGGAAGTAGATTGCCCAATCTTCCTTCCGAGGAGTGGCTGGTGGGTTTGAGCTGCCAGCCTTCTGGTTAGCAGTCAGATGCCTTAGGCACTACGCCACCAGAGGTCCAGACCCTGCCACTTTGTTGTTGTTAAGTGCCCTCACATCTGTTCTGACTTATGGCGACCATACCTACAACAGAACGAAATACTGCCCGGTCCTGAGCCATCTTTACAATCATTGCTATGCTTGAGTGCACTGTTGCAGCCACTGTGTCAGTCCATCTTGTCGAGGGTCTTCCTCTTGCTCTCTGACCCTTTATTAAGCATGATGTCCTCTAAGTCCCTTGAATTAAGCAGAGGACACATTCTTAGTGCATTTCCATTGGCTCTGGGCTATCACTAAACAGAGCCTATTAACTCAGTCCTTAAAGGGCCTTTCTGCTTTTCTTCTTAGCCAGCCTCCCTCATTAGGTGGGCGGGCTCCTGAGGTATCTCTTTGTCCTATCTGCTTTACTCCATGTTGTTGTTAACTGTATGGCTGCTTACTCAAGATGGCCCGGAGAGGTAGAAAGTACTTTTTTCCCCATTCAAATACTTCTGTAATACAGGGACCAATGCGTTACTTTACTTTTTAGAGGGAACCCTGGTGGCATAGTGGTCAAGTGCTCAGTTGCTAACTAAAAGGTCAGTGGTTTGAACCTACTAGGAGCTCTAGTGTAGTGTAGTACCTAAGGCACTTGACTGCTAACCAGAAGACTGGCGGTTCAAACCCACCAGCCACTCCTTGGAAGGAAGGTTGGGCAATCTACTTACATAGTGATACTGTCTTGGAAACCCAAGGAGGGGTCGCTATGAGTTGGGTCCAACTCGAGGGCACATAACAACAACAACCGCTGCTCTGTAGGAGAAGAATGAGGCAGTCTGCTTCTGTAAAGATTTACAGCCTTGGAAATCTTACGGGGCAGTTCTGTTCTATACAATGGCTGTGAGTCAGGATCAACTCAATGGCAACAGATTTGGTTTCTTTCATTTTCACTTTTTTAGATGGAACACAGTTGGTTTTAAATATATTAGAGATTTACTATTAAATTCAGGGAGCTCTGGTGGCATAGTGCCTAAGGCACTTGACTGCTAACCAAAAGGCTGGCAGTTCAAACCTACCAGCCACTCCTTGGAAGGAAGGTTGGGCAATCTACTTCTGTAGTGATACTGCCTCAGAAACCCAAAGAGGGGTCGCTATGAGTCAGGTCTGACTCCACGGCAGTAAGCTGTATGTTTTACCTACATAGTATACAAAAATGTAAATGATAGAGGAAAAGTTGGTTTGTCCTAAAAATAACATTAAATTAGCATGCCAAAATGAGGTAACATAGGCAAAGAACTTAGCATAGAGCATAGTAAATGCTCATATATTGCAGACTCTGCAACTCAACTTCCAAAATTGAAATCCCATCTGTGTGTTTCTTACTGGCTATGTGACTTTGGGAAAATTATATAAACTTTCTGTGCCTTAGTTTTAATAACTGTAAAGTAGAGATAATAGAGGTCTTATTTCATAGAGTTGTTGTGAGAGTTAAATGAGTAAATATATAGAGAGTGCTGAGGATAACGGGAGGGAGCTCTGGTGGCGAAGTGCCTGAGGCATTTGACTGCTACCCAGGAGGCTGGTGGTTCAAACCCACCAGCCACTCCTTGGAAGGAAGACTAGGCAATCTACTTCTGAAGAGATACCACCTTGGAAATCAGAGGAGAGGTTGCTGTGAGTTGAATCGACTCCATGGCAGGGAGTTTTTGGGTGTACAGTGAATGTTGGATGCATTAGCTATCATTTTGTGGTGGTGGTGGTAGCTCATGTTTGCATCACAAAATGAAAGAAAATGAAATGGTATCAAATCAGAATATACCAGAAATCTTTTACCTCCATTGAGATGAGAGTTATTTTTGTTTGGGATATGAATTTTGCAACCTCAGCTTGGCATCTCTGTTTCATTTCATTTTATTTTTTTAACTCCTTCATTTTATGCCTTTACATTA
Source organism: Orycteropus afer afer (assembly GCF_000298275.1). Lineage (NCBI taxonomy): Eukaryota > Metazoa > Chordata > Mammalia > Tubulidentata > Orycteropodidae > Orycteropus > Orycteropus afer. The sequence goes on along the minus strand of NW_006921764.1, from coordinate 4,000,041 downwards.
TTTTGGGCTTAAGAAGAGGAGCTGTTAGACTTAAGATCACATTCTCAAAAATTCAGCTAAATGCCTTTCCATTTTTTAACTGACACATTTGTTCTCCTCATCTTGTTTAAATGAATATCATAAATATGAAATATATAATGAATTCTTCATGCTACTGAAATACAATTGGTATAGATATTCAGAACATTTAAATGAGAATTTCTTATGTGTGAAAAATTAAGTTACTGATGATCGGAATAATAGTTATGAACTGAATTTCTTGTAGAATTTCACAGATTGATACTTGACTAATTCTGTTTTAAATAATAAATTCCGGGGACATACATTAGGCATGACACATGACTTCTCCAGTCCTCCTGTCCTATAAACCTTCCTTCTCAATTCATTTCTTCAGGGATTACCTCATTAAGGACTCTGCCAGTAATGCCTCCTTAAAAAGTGTGATCCTTCTTTTTATATCTCAAACTGGAAATTGAAAGTGATTTCATGGGAGATTCAATGTAGCATGGTCCATCAGATATTTTACATGACATGGGGATGTTTTAGAAAGACCTAGTTTCAGGGGCTGCTGGCTAGCACACCCTGAAGGTCTTTCTCACCTATTACAGAACCTCAGATTGTTTGGGATCAGTCAACCTCTTAAATTTTATAAATAAGGAGATTGTATAGAAATTTAGACAGTGATAGATCAGCCCTGGGTATGTTAAAAACATGTGTGTACTTTTATAAAAAATGTATTTTAGCCTGGATAGAGAAAGTTAAATGTTTGAGTTAAATGTTAAATGACTTATAAGATGACATTTTAAAAAGTGAGGCATGGAGGAAAGGTGAGATTGGGAAGTCATGAGACCTGGGTTCAGGTCAGCTCTGCAGCTGTCTACTGTGTCTGACCTGGACAGCTGTTTAACTTCTATGACTTTCATTATTTATGCTCCCCTCCCTCCCCTTTTCTTAATCTATAAAATAAGGGAGATATTGTACCTGCGCAGGACACAGGGAGGTGCCATCTTCTGACCCCCTCTAACCCCACAAGAGGAAGACAATCACCATCAGTAGCCCAAGGCCTGTTCCTGCAAGACCAGACATGCTGCCTCCCTCCAGCCCTTTCACCAACCCTGACACCAACTCTTCCTCCCATAGCACCCACCACCTCTCTGCTGGGTTCGATAATTTGCTGCATTGGCCACACAGAACTCACAGATTATGGGGTTTATTAGGGAAGCAACAGGCTACAATTCAAGTTCAGGAACATGCTCAGTCTCTCTCAGGCCACTGTCTCTCAGCCGACAGTCTCTCTCAGTCTGCCTCCCAGCAGTTTGTGTGTCTCACTGTCTCTCTCAGCAGTGTGTGTCTCTCATGTCTCTCACCTGGCAGTGAGAGATTCCTTCTGCCTCTATGAGGGCTCCTTTTGAGCCTGGCAGAGTGGCCAAACTAGCCAATCCCAACATCAGAATTCTATATACCTGAGAGAGAGCGAACTTCAAAAAAGTACTTTGTGCTGCTCCTAACAGAAGTACCCCAGGTGGATAACTTTAACAATCAGGAGCTACTCAGTTACGCACAGCAAATCCCACCATGAAGCTGACAGAGACTTATGGCTAGAAAAGCCACACTATGTAATTTACTATATCACATACCAGATCAGTATTTCCTAGATGGTGTTGTGATTACTAGTTCTGGTTTCTAGACTGTCAAATATGTTTATAAAATTAAAGAGATTTCCTTCCTGCTGGACTTCTTGGAGGTGACATGTATTATGCATCTCCAAAAGGAGAAGGCAAATAGGGTTCTCTAAAGTTATGTGAACCCTTTTGTCAATAACATTATTTTTGAAATACCTTTTGGGAATTCCTGAGCTAGATTATATCTTAGCCATCTCCCAACTCTGATTCTATTACATTTATTAATATACATTTAGTTGTGGAATAAAATCATACTCATTAATATTCTCGATTTTGTTATTGTTCTTTGGGGTATTAATAACCTCTCATACAGTTTAAGATTAAGAGCTTTTCTTGAACTTAAAATAAGGAGACAGTAGGTACTAAAGTGCTGAATTTGGGATTGGATGTTGTTGTGGATTGAATTGAGTTTTCCAAAAAAGGTATATTGAAGTCCTAACCTTAAGTACCTGTGAACCTGATCTTGTTTGGAAATGGGGTCTTTGAAGATGTTATCAGTTATATTAATGCGAGGCCATTCCAGAGTAGGGTGAGCCTTAATCCAATCTGAGTAGAGTTCTTAATAGAAGAGAGCAGATATGGAGAAATACCCAAGGGGAAGATGGCCATGTGAAGATGCATCAAGCCAAGGAACACCAGGAAATGCCTGGGGCTACCAGCAGCATTAAGAGACAGGAAGAGTTTCCCCCTCTAGCTGACAAAGAGAGCTTGGTCCTGCCAGGCCCTGAATTTGGACTCATAGCCTTCAGACTGTGAGACAATACATTTCTGTTGTTTAAAGCCACCCACTTTGTAGGAAACTAATACAAATATGAAGGAAAAGATTAGAACCTATTACATGTGGCCTGCCATGGTGTTTCATCCTAATGTTAACTCTTTTATTAGTCATGACTCTGATTAATTAAAAAAATAAACTAGTCTCTGAAAAGGTTGGTTATGGAGGATTAATTGACAAGTGTGCAAGACTGGATCTTCGGGATCAAACATTGCTCTCAGAGCTGTCTCTTCTTCATTTCTCCATTGCATTCATCTCTTCCTGACTTTATAGCAGGCAAGATGGCAGCCACAGTTTGAGACCCACATCCTCTTAGCTTTGCAATTGCAGTGGAAAAAATACGGCCGTTTTCCAGAAATAATCTGAAGAGGACTCTGATTGACTGTTTTGGATCATGTGCCACATCCCTATGCCAAGGGGAGGGTGGTCAATCCTGATTAATAGCTTTAGTAGATCTACAGGGAATGGGTGAGGGGTAGTTCTCCCAAAGCAAATAATACTGGGACAAAAGTAAATATTTCTCTCAAAGCAATCATGCTGGCATACAGAATAATGTAAATATTACAAAATTTACTTGCCATTCTTGGAGAGGAAGCCACTGGTCATATTTCCACTTTAATAGCATTCATGTCACAGAAATATCTGCCATCTACATCCCAGGCTTATATGCTTGCTTATTATAGAACTGTTCCTCCCTACCCCCATATGTTAAGGATGTTTTAAAATGAGAAATTTAAACCACACAATCATAGTAGCAACCATTGAAAACAGCTCTACATGAACAAGAAGAGAGCCAGCATCTCTGATATTAAAAGGTTCTACCTTATAAATTAACTCTTCAAATTAGGAGACATCATTTTTGCATAAAGCAAATTGTATTTCCAAAACAACACAAAAGGCAATCTCATAGTTACTTTTACTACTTTCCTTTAAAACACTAATTTAAATAGATACTGTAAGAATTAAACTCGAGATAACAATCTTGTTCTGGAAAACTGTTTTTGGAGGCGATATTAAAATTTGAGAGATATAGGGAAAGATAAGGCAATCTCATTTATGAAAATAATACTGTATTGGTAGGAAAGAAGGGGAAATTTTAATTAGAAATAAAATTATATACAGAATTTAAAAATAGGTAAAAAAATTTAAAGAACATTTTCATACCTGTAACCCATTTCTGTCAAGTCACTTCTGACTCCTAACATCCTTATAGGACAGAGTAGAACTATGCCACAGGATTTCCAAAGCTGTAATCTTTACGGAAGCAAACACTTATTAGTTTCCTGCAGAGCAGCTGAATGGCCAGCCTCTGGGTTAGCAGCCAGGTGGCTAACCACTGTGCAACCAGGGTTCCTTTATCATATTCATAGGCTAAAATAAAAGGCTGAAATCTATGCTGGAATCTGCTTTTGGATGATCTTTATCATTCTCATCTATTAGGACCCACTGCAATGAGATATTATACACTGAATTCATCCAAGGGGTTTATAATCTAGTTAAATGCAGAGAATATATGCAGGAAACTTAACCAGGACAGCATTTGCTGAATTCTAAATTTTACAACTATTATGGCAGAAATATTGAAGAGGCTTGAGTGATAGCTGGGGTGGTCCTAGCAAATTTCCATGAATTAAGTAGGAACTGAACTGAGCTTTGAAGACTAAACTTTGAAAGTAGAAAAAACATCTCGGGAGAGTGATGTGAAAAGGTAGGCTGATTATTATTATTATTATTTATCATTTAGTAAACGTTATGTAAAGTATTTACACTGGAACATAAGACTTTTGTACTTGAAAAAGAAAAGTAATGAAAATATGGCTGTAGATACAGGTAGAGTTAGGAGAGAATTAGAATTCCTTTGGTTTTCTCAAGCTTTAGATTAGATTAAGAAAACCTGCTTAGAAGCAATTTTTAACCCAGTTAAGTTTTGAAATCCCTCCTGAGTTAATAGTGTGTCTTGGCATGAGTGATTGATGTCTCCTGGGGCTAATGACTGAGGCATTGTTTCTCTGAGTGGGATTCTCTGGCCCAGAACAAGCCATCTATGAATAGTCAATTTGTTGACCACAGAAACACCTGCTTGTCAAATCCTCAGGCTCCACAGTCTTCCTGCAGCTTTTTGTTCTCTGCCTCTGCCTGGTGCTCCCTTTTCAACATTTATTGAGTGTTCCCTGTGCTCTCATGAAGGTGATAATCTCTTTCTTCTCAGCAGCACAAAAACACTGCAGTTATGTGATTTGGTTTTGTAGGAGAAATGATGTGGGGCTTGGGATGTTATTGGTTTGAAGAGTTGTGAGGACCACAGGGCTAGGTTAATTTTTCATTGTTAGCTCCTTAGAGGATTCATATAAGTAATAATTTTTCCTTTCCAGAGCCCTTTTGGGACTGGAAGTTCTCTTCAGCATTTATGAGGTCCCTAGCACCAGGGCCCTAAGTATCTATAATCAGACATAAATAGAAAACTGAACTCTCTTTTCTCTGCCATAAGACTGTTTTCCAAAATGGTGCAGACAATGTCAATAAAATTAGCTAATCAAATACAGTGTAACGGTGAAAACTCAACAGTGACCAAGTTGAAGCATTCATGATAGTATAAAAGTTCTGGAGCAATTGCCCTAGGACACGTTGACACCAGCAATCATAGTATTTTCTACTACCATCAAGTTATTGATCATTTGGTAATTTCAACCATGCTCATGAATGATGATTATGGTTCCTAAATTTCTAAATTTTGAGTTAACATTTAAGTTTCTAAATGTGCCCCAGACTTGTCTACCATACTCTTAATGTAGATCTCAAACATATACTTCTAGATAAACAAGTACAAAGCCAAGCTACCCTGGCCGTCTGCACTTCCTCTGATATTCCCTATTCTTATTTATATCCCTACTAAGGCATTCTTCAGAAGGAAGGTTGGGCAATCTACTTCTGTAGTGATACCGCCTTGGAAATACAAGGAGGAGTCGGTATGAGTCAGGTCTGACTTGACGGCAGAAAACAACAACATAGTCATATCTCATCCATCCCTTCCATTCTTCCTGCATAATCGTTAAGCCTTAAGAATAGCCTTCTTTCTACTAATCTCTTCAATATTAACGCCATAATGATCTTCTTTTAACATGCAAATATTACAGTGTCATTCTGCAAATCAAAGCACTTCAGTTGTGCCCATCACCTATAGAATGAAATGGAAAGTTTTCTGTAGCCAACCTCATTATCATCATCTAGTCCCTGCTCACTCATCCAGCCTCTCCTCTTTCTGCTATCTTACTTCTCCCACTTGCCTCTTGTTTCACGCCCTCCACACTTCACATGCTTCCTCCCCAAGCAACCTGGCCTTCTCTAACACTGTTGTGGTAGACTGAGTAAATGGTCCCCAAAGATACCAGGCCTTACTTCCTGGAATCTGTGAATGTTACCTTATTTGAAAGAAAGGTCTTTGCAGATGTAGTCAAGGATTTTGTGATAGATTACCCTAGTAGATGATGCAATCACAAATATCCTTTTAAGAAGGAGACAAAGGGAGATTTTACACAGACACACACACAAAAGGTCATGTGAAGATGGAGCTGAGAGAAATTTCAAAACACTGGCATTGAAGGTTGTAGTGATGCAGCCACTAGCCAAGGAATGCTGTAATCACTAGAAGCTGGAAGAGGCAAGTGACGGATTCTCCTCCAGAAACCATGGAGGATGTGTGGCTCTGTGTACACCTTGGTTTTGGACGTCTGGTCTCCAGAACTGTGAAAGAATGAATTTCTGTTGTTTTAAGCCGCAGAGTTTGTGGTAATTGGCTTATAACAGCATTGGAAACCAGTACAACTTATTATGTTATTCCTATTATCCCTCTGGACATTTACTGCTCTTGGATCCATTCCAATCTGGAATTCCCCTCTTCTGTCCTTCTGCCTGAAAAATTCCTGTTGATTTTCAGAAAAAACTCTGTGAAACCTTCTCTGAATTTCTCTGGCAAGTCAGGACTCTGTTCCTTTGTGGCAGTGGTGTTTTGTTTTGTTATTTTGATATATCTGTATCACTGGTATAAGAGACGGTGTAGCTTCCTCAATGGTTAGGGATACAGACCACTCAGGTAGAGAGGTGTTTTGAACACTAGTTAATAATGGAGTAATCTTGTGCAAGTTACATCTCTAAGCCTGTTTCCTTATAGAATGGAAATGTTATTCAAATGGGAATAATAATGGAATCCACCTTGTACCTTTGTTGTCAGTGTTCAATGAGATAATCTGTGTAAGTATGATAACTGGCAAATAGTATGTGCTCAGTAAATGTTAGCTGTTTTTGGAGAATTGTACTTTTCTTTTTCCACCTTATATCTGTCTCTCAACTGGACTATGAGTTCTTTGAAGGCAGGGAGAATTATTTTTATACCCAGTGCCTGGCTGACAGTTTGTGCTTTATTTTTACTTAATGGAGAAAAGAATGAAATGTATCTTTTACAGTAGGCCTTACCATTATGTCATTATTCCCTTACCTGGAGCTCTTAAAATGCCTAATCTTGCTTTTCTTCACCTCTAAAAGTGAGACATTATTTCTCTATAGATTGTGGTAGCATTTTAGTGCTCATCTCTACAATGGAGTTCTATGGATTCAAGACTAAGGTGGTAGTTTATACTTCTTGGTAGGTCCTTTAAGAATATTTTCCAATGTTGGACCATAGTCACAAGGGACATCAAGCTCAATTGGCATAAACGACACAAAAATATTGTTCCACATCCTACTTTGGCAAGTAGTGACTGGGATCTTAAAAGCTTGCAAGTAACCACCTAGATGCAACAATGGGTCTCTCCTCATCCAGAGCAAAGAAGAATGAAGAAAACCAAAGACACATGGAAACAGTTAGTCCAAGGGACTGGTATACCATGTGATCCTCAGCCTGTATGACTATGAGACCAGAAGAGCTAGATGGTGCCCAACTACCACTGTCAAGCACTTGGAGGGGGAGCTCTGTAGAAGATCCTGGATAGAGTGGGAGAACAGCATGGAACAAAACTCAAAATCATTAAAAAAAAAAAAAAAAGAAGGACCAGGTGTGCTGGTCTGATAGAGCCTGATGGGACCATTAAGACTATGGCCCTGAGTTGCCCTCATGTCTGGAATTGAACCTGCTCCTGTGGCTTCCAGCCAAACCAAAAACAGGGATAGGAGCTCGTCATTTACAATAGGAAGACACACTCTCTGGAGAGATCAATCATGAGAGAATAGAAGGGCTGTGTATGCACAGGAAGGCAGCTCAGGGGGCAGGAGTGCATGGATGGAACGACACATGGAAGAGGTAGATATGGGGAGGAAGTGGGAGGGAGCTATTGCATTGTGGGAAATTGGAGTCTGTGTCATGAGACAAAGTGTATGTGAACTGCCATAGGGAAAATGAATTTTCTCTGTAAACTTTCACCCAAATTACAATAAAAAATAAAAAAAAAAAAAAAACTAAAAAGGAAAAGCAAAAAATTAAAATAATATTTTCCAACTTTGTACATAATTCAGGAGGTATACATTTACTTTCTCCCTTTTTACGTGGTTCAGAGGTAGACCATCTGAAAGACTTAAAGGAAAAATAATTTAATAGTTGGTTAAAGAATACTTATTCAGGTGTGCAGCTCATTTTTATGACTTTGCAATCATGGAGGCCCAGGAGTATAGAGGTGTTCAGTTTTATTTAACAGAAGTGTTCAGGATTACTGATTGCTGGAGACCCTATCATCTGCCTAAATCTCCATTTTATAGGACTCATTTGACATTTTTAAAGGTCTAGCAAAAATGATTGATACTACTCATCAGAAATATCTATTATTGTTGAAATCATCTTTGTGGAAATTCTCTGAAAATATTAATGGTCATTTTTCCTCTGAGGAAATTTAAATTTAGAGTTCCCTCCTACTATTACAAATGCCTTTTCAAAAAAATTGAAGTAGTTGAGAGAATGTCCTACATGATTGCTTTAAAGATCAGACTATATTGAGGGAATACTTGGCAGGCTGATGACTTACAAATAATCTTGGACTTTGTTTAGCTGAGCCCCCACGAAGCTCTTTGCTCATAAGGAGTATGTTAAAATTTCTTAAAACCAGTTAGTAAAGATATGATATCATAGTATGTGTACCTTAATTGTGCTGTGTTTGATAATTGTCTTTTACTTCTTTCTCCCTCCCACTAGAAACATTAGAAAACATTAATTGCTCTAAGGGCAGGGAGTTTGTTGTTGTTGTTATGTGCCGTCGAGTCGTACCAGACTCATAGCGACCCCTCCTTGGGTTTCCAAGGCAGTATCACTACGGAAGTAGATTGCCTCATCTTCCTTCCGAGGAGTGGCTGGTGGGTTTGAACCGCCAGCCTTCTGGTTAGCAGTCAAGCGCCTTAGGCACTATGCTACCAGAGGGCAGGGTGTATGTATTATTATATTTTTTATATTTTTGTATTTATCACCCATCAGACCAGCTAGAAGTTAGTAGAAACTCAATAAATGATGAATGAAGAATATATTACTTTTGAAAATAATTTTGTGGAGGATCTAATTTTATAAACAATATTTTAGTGCAGCTTATGGTGGTGTAATTTATATTTTCCAAAATGTTTGCTCTACAGTTCTACGTTGTTGCTTTTGGTGGTGGTTTTTAGTTGCCGTCAAGTCCGCTGTGACTCATGGCAACCTTCTATATAAAAGAGTGTCCTGAGCCTTTTCGTGAGTGTTCTATGTTTGAGTCAATTGTTTGGTTAATCCATCTCACTGAGAATTTCCCGTGTTTTTGTTGACACTCTACTTCAAAAACATGATGCCCTTTCCTAGCAATTGCTCTTTTCTGATGACCTGCTCATAGTGAGCTGAAGACTTTGCTTCTTTGTTTTCAAGGAGTATTCTGGTTGTATTTATTTGCAGACTGTTCATTTGGCAGCCTGCAGTATATTCAGTAATCTTCTAATACCACAATTTGAATGCATCAATTCTCTGTCTTTCTTGTTCATTGTCTAGCTTTCATGCAAAAGTTCTGCGAGTTTTGATAAATGTATATAGTTACATAACCACAACTACAATCAAGATACAGAATGATTTCATTACCCAAAAGTGTACTACATGCATCTTTGTAGTCAGCCTGTCTCCCCACATTAAACCCTTAATGTCTACTGATCTGTTTTCTGTCCCTATAGTTTTGCCTTTTCCAGAATGCCATATGAATAGAATCATACAACATGTAGCCTTTTAAGTTTGACATTGTTTAACTTAACACAAAGCATTTGAAACTTATCCATATTGTTGCATGTATCATTAGTTCAGTTCCTTTAACTGCCATCAGTATTTCATTATATGGATAGATCAGTTTCTTCACCTTTCATTATCTGCAGGACATTTATGATGTTCCCATGTTCTTCTTATTGTAAATAAAGGTGCTATAACCTTCACATCCTTGTTTTTGTATGGACGTAAGTTTCCATCTCTCTTAATACCTAGGAATGGGATTCTAGATTGTAAGGTAAGTGTATACTTAACTTTATGAGATATTTACAAACTGTTTCCCAAAGGGGCTGTACCATTTTGCATTCCCAACAGGAGTATGAAAGTTCAACTTGCTCTGCATCCTTGTGAGTATGAGTACTGTCAATTATTTTTATCTTAGCCTTTCTAATAGGTATGTGGTGGTATTGTGGCTTTCATTGGCATTTCCCTAATGACTAATGATGTTGGACATCTTTTCATGATTTTACTTGCTGTCCATGTATCTTCTTTGGAGAAGGGTCTGCTCAGATCTTTTGCTCATTTTTTCAAATTGGATTGTTTGTTTTCTTAATTGCTTTTCTGAACTGTATATTCTCTTATGTTGACCTATATTTCTGCCCTTCAACAGTGGGATGCTGTTTTGATTATTGTTGCCTTATATTAAGTCTTGAAATCTGCTAGTATGATTCTCCAATTTTTCTTCTTCTCTTCCAAACTGTTTTGCTTCTTTTGCCTTTTCTTTACATAATAAAATCATCTTGTTTATATCTACAAAATATCCTACTGGAATTTTTGTTGCAATCCTATTGAATCTGTGGATTTTTGGGAGGAGAATTGAAATAATAATAATATTGAGTTTTCCAATCAACAAACTTGGCCTATTTCTCTATTATTTAGGTCTTTGACTTTTGTAAATCAATGTTTGTAGCTTTCACCATATAGATTTTGCACATAGTTTATAAACTTTTAATAACTAAGTATTTAGTAGTTTTTGATAATGGCTCTTTTTTGGGGGGAAAAAATTTCACTTCCTAATTGTTCATTGTTGTTGTTGTTGTTGTTGTTATGTGCCGTCGAGTCAAACCTGACTCATAGCGACCCCTCCTTGGGTTTCCGAGGCAGTATCACTACGGAAGTAGGATTGCCCAACCTTCCTTCCGAGGAGTGGCTGGTGGGTTTGAACCGCCAGCCGTCTGGTTAGCAGGCAAGTGTCTTAGCCACTATGCTACCAGAGCTCCCATTGTTCATTGTTAGTACATAGAAATACAATTGATTTTTATGCATTAATCATATAGTCTGCAGTCTTATTACTGACATCACTTTTATTATTACTATTAGCTCTTTTTTTTAGTATCTTCATGTTTCTACAGAGACAGTTTTATTTCTTTCTGTTCAATCTGTATGTTTTTTTGTTGTTGTTGTTGTTGTTGTTGCCTTATTGCATTGGGTAGAATTTCTAGTATGAACTTGAATAGGTATGATGACAGCATACGTCATTGCTTTTTTGCCAGTCTTGCACAGAAAGCATTCAGTCTTTCACCATTACATATGTTATTAATAGTTGGCATTTCATAGATACCTTCATCTGGTTGAGGAAGTTTCCTGCTATTCCTAATTTGCTGAGATTCTTTATTATGAATGAATATTGAATGTTGTCCATTGCTTTTATGCATCTATGTATTTTCTTTATTGATTTGTTAATATAGTGAATTACATCAGTTGATTTTTTGAATGTTGAACCAATCTTGCGTTCCTGGGGTAACCTCCATTTGGTCATGATCATTATCCTGTATATATTGCTGGATTTGATTTGCTAATGTGTGGTTCAGATTTTTGTATCTATGTTAATGAGAAATATCAGTCTATAGTTTGGGTGCCAGCATAATGCTGGCCTCATAAAATAAATTGGGAAGTATTACCTCTTCTATTTTTTATGAGTTTGTGTAGAAAAGGTATTATTTCATATATCTTCCATATAAGGCATTTGGGCTTGGAATTTTCCTTTTTGATATGTTTTGCACTAGAAGTTAAATTTTAAAAATAGATATAGGAATATTCAAGTCACTGATTTTATTCTTAATGAGCTTTCATTGTTTATTTCCTTCAAAGAATAAATCTGTTTCATCCAAGTTGTTGACTTGATGGGTTAAAGTTTATTCTTCTATTATCATTTTGATGTCTGTATGGTCTATAGTGATGTCCCTTGTCTCATTTTTGAGATAGTAATTAGTAGCTTGTGTGTGTGTGTGTGCATGTCTTAATCAGTCTAGCTAGAGGATTATCAACCTTACTGATACTTTCAAGGAACAAGTTTTTAATTTTATTACTTTTTTCTTTATTATGCTTCTGTTTTTAGTTCCACTGACCTCTGTTCTTATCTTTATTATTTTCTTTCTGCTTGCTTTGGGTTTCATTTGCTCTTTATTTTCTAGATTCTTAAAATTTCAACTATAATAATGGATTTGTCTATTTCTCCTTACAATTCTATCAATTTCTGATTTATGTATATTGAAGTTTTGTTTATTTTATAAACTTATAAGGCACTTTTAAGGAGCTCTGGCAGTGTAGTGCCTAAGGGATTATACTGTTAACAGAAGGTTGGTGGTTCACATCCACCAGCCACTCCACATAAGGAGGACCGGGAAATCTACTTCTGTAAAGATTTACTGTCTTGGAAACCCAACGGGGGGTTGCTATGAGTTGGAATCAACTTGATGGCAGTGAGTTTGTTTTTTGAGTTTGATAAGGCACTTGGTGTGTCTTCTTTCCTTCCTCTGCCACAAGTGAATCAGTGCTTATATTCTGTCTCTTCTTGGAGTCACCCATCTTTTCTTAGATTTCAAGCTACTTGGTTGTCCTGTGTCCTAAGTTTTATGATAGGTTCAAGGAAGTACATGACTTTGTAGATTAGCCAGCCTTTTCTTGTTGTTAGGATAAGAGTAACACTCTTCCCGGCTTCCTACACAGTAAGATCAAATGAAACTCAGGGACTGCTTTTCCCTTGAGGTGGCTCTCTATTAAGGCTGGGGCCAAGGTAGGCAGGCCCACGGCTTGGTGGCTACTTCACTTGGGGGTAGCTCTGTTTTAAGGTTGGGGCCCAAGGTAGGCAGGCCCAGGGCTCGGGACCTGCTTTTCCTTGGGTGTGGCTCTATTTTAAGGCTGGGGCAGAGGTAGGTGGGTGCAGACAGTTAGGAACGCCTAAGGGAGATAAACTTGTCTGTCAGTTTGTGGTTTACGTGTTGCTGTGAGGCTGGAGGCTATGCCACCAGTGTTGCAAACTGCCAGTAGGGTTACATATGGTGGACAGGTTTCAGTAGAGCTTCCAGGCTAAGACAGACTCGGAAGAAGGAAGAGGCCATCCACTTCTCAAACAATTGGCCAGTGAAAACCTTATCAAGAGCAGTGAAACACTGTCTGATATAGTAGTGGAAAACTTTATGAGTAGCCCTGAAACATTGTCTAATATAGTGCCAGAAGATGAGCCCATCAGATTGGAAGGCACTCAATATTTGACTGGGGAAGAGCTGACTCCTCACAGAAGAGACAACCTTAATGATATGGATAGAGTAAAACTTTTAGGACCTCTGTTGGCTGATGTGGCATGACTCAAAATGAGTAGAAACAGATGCAAACATCCATTAATAATCAGAACATGGAATGTACGAAGTGTGAATCTAGGAAAATTGGAAGTTGTCAAAAGATTGATATCCTAGGCATTAGTGAGCTGAAATGGACTGGTTTTGGCCATTTTGAATCAGACAACCATATGATCTATTATCATGGGAACTGCAAATTGAAGAGGAATGGTGGTGTGGCCTTCATTGTCATAAAGACTGAAGAGCTGTCTGTCCTGAAGTACAATGCTGTCAGCAATAGGATGATATCCATATGCCTACAAGGAAGACCAGTTAATACTACTATTATTCAAATCTATGCAGCAATCACCAAATCCAAAGATGATGAAATTGAAGATTTCTATCAACTTCTGCAGTCTGAAATTGACCAAACATGCAATCAAGGTATGCTGATTATCACTGGTGAATGGGATGCAAAAGTTGGAAACAAAGAAGAGTTACCAGTTGGTGGAAAATAAGGCCTTGGTGATAGAAATAATGCTGGAGATCACATGATAGAATTTTGCAAGACCAATGACTTATTCACTGCAAATACCTTTTTTCCAACAACAATAAATGGCAGCTATACAGGTGGACTTCACCAGATGGAATACACGGGAATCAGATTGACTATATCTGTGACAAGAGATGATGGAGAAGTTCAGTATCTTTGACCAAAACAAGGCCAGGAGCTGACTGTGGAACAGACCATCTACTGGTCATATGCATGTTCAAGTTGAAGTTGAAGACAATTAAAACAAGTCCATGAGAGCAAAAATATGATCTTGATAATATCCCTCCTAAATTTAGAGATGATTTAAAGGAAAGATTTGAGGCAATGAACACTAGTGACCAAAAACCAAAGGAATTGTGGGAAAACATCGAGAACATCATCCATGGTGAAAACAAGAGGTCATTAAAAAGACAAGAAAGGAGAAAAAGACCAAAATGGATGTCAGAAGATACTCTGAAACTTGCCCTTGAGTGGAGAGTAGCTAAAGCAAATGGAATAAATGACAAGGCAAAAGAGCTGAAAAAGATTTCAAAAAGCAGCTTGTGAAGACAAAGCCAATTACTATAATGAAATGTGCAAAGACTTGGAGTTAGAAAACCAAAAGGGAAGAACATATTCAGCATTTCTCAAGCTGAAAGCACTAAGGAAAAAAATTTAGGCCTCAAGTTGCAATATTGAAAGATTCTATGGGCAAAATATTGAATGATGCAGGAAGCATCAAAAGAAGATGGAAAGAATACACAGAGTCGCTGTTTCAAAAAGAACTGGTCAATCCTCATCCATTTCAGGAGGTGGCATATATGATCAAGAACCAATAGTAATGAAGGAAGAAGTCAAAGCTGCACTGAAGGAATTGGCAAAGAATAAGGCTCCAGGAATTGACGGAATACCCACTGAGATGTTTCAACAAACGGATGCCCCATTGGAGACACTCACTTGGCTATACCAAGAGGTTTGGAAGACAAACCTGGCCAACTGACTGGAAGAGATCCATATTTGTACCCATTCCAAAGAAAGATGATCCCACAGAATGTGGAAATTATCTAACAATATCATTAATATCACACACAAGTAAAATCTTACTGAAGATAATTCAAAAATTTTTGCAGCAGTATATTGACAGAGAGCTTCTAGAGATGCAAGCTGGATTCAGAAGAGGACGTGGAATGAGGGATATCATTGGTGATGTCAAATGGATCTTAGCTGAAAGTAAAAAATATTGGAAAGATGTTTATGTTTTATTGACTATGCAAAAGTATTTGATTATGTGGATCATGACAAATTGTGGATAACATTGGGAGAAGAATGCGAATTCCAGAACACTTGATTGTACTCATGAGGAACCTGTATAGAGATCAGGAGGCTGTTGTTTGAACAGAACAGGGGGATACTGCATGGCTCAAAATCAAGAAGGGAGTGCATCAACAATGTATCCTTTCACCATACTTATCAAGTTGTATGTTGAGGAAATAATCTGAGAAGCTGGATTAAATGAAGAAGAATGTGGCATTGGGATTGGAGGAAGACTCATTAACAACCTATGATACTCAGATGACACAACTCTGCTTGCTGAAAGTGAGGATGACTTGAAGGACTTACTAATGCAAATTAAAGACTACAGTCTGTGGTATGGATTATACCTCAATATAAAAAAAAAAAAAAATCCTTACAACTGATCCAATAAACAGCTTCATGATAAAAGGAGAAAAGATTGAAGTTGTTAAGGACTTCATATTACTTGATTCTACAATCAACACCAGTGGAAGCAGGAGTCAAGACATCAGATGACATATTGCATTGGGCAAATCTGCTGCAAGAGACCACTTTCAAGTGGTGAAGAACAAAGATGTCTCCTTGAAGACTGTTGTTGTTGTTATGTGCCGTCAAGTCGGCCCCAACTCATAGCGACCCCTCCTTGGGTTTCTGAGGCAGTATCACTACGGAAGTAGGATTGCCCAACCTTCCTTCCAAGGAGTGGCTGGTGGGTTTGAACCGCCAGCCTTCTGGTTAGCAGTCAAGTGCCTTAGGCACTATGCTACCAGAGCTCCCCTTTGAAGACTAGGGTGTGCCTAATCTAAGCCATGGTATTTTTCAATCTCCTCTTAGGCATGTGAGAGCTGGACAATGACTGAGGAAGACTAAAGAAGAGTCTTTGATGCTTTTGAGTTGTGGTGTAGGAGAAGAATACTGAAAGTACCATGGACCACCAAAAGAACTAAAAAATCTGTCCTGGAAGAAGTGCAGCTGGAATGCTCCCTGGAAGTGAGAATGACTAGACTTGTTTCTATTTTGGTTATGTTGTCAGAAGGAACCATTCCCTGGAGAAGGATATCATGCTTGGTTATGTGAAGGGTCAAGGAAGAAGGGAAGGCCCTCAAAGAGATGGAGTGACACAGTGGCTGCAGCGATGGGCTCAGGTATAGCAAGGATCATGAGGCTGGCACAGGACCAGGCATTGTTTCGTTCTGTGCATAGGGTTGCTATGAGTCAGAGATGACTTGACAGCACCTAAGAACAACAAAAAATAATTATTTCAAATTTTAAAATGGCTCACATGCAAAACAATTAAATTAAACTCTTAGCTCACACCCTACGCAATTATTGACTTCAAGTGGATCACAGTCTTAGATATAAAGCACTAAACCTGTACAGCTTCTGGAAGAAATGATAGAATAATACTTCTGTGATCTTGGGTTAGGCAAAGAGTTGATACCAAAAGCACAACCTATAAACAACAATAACAGAATGATAAATTGGATAATTTGGACTTCATCAAAATGATTATTTCTTTAATTTTTTAACTGTAAGTTACCATTAAAGAAATGGAAAGACAAGTCACAGAATAGTAGAAAATATTTGCTAATGTCTGATAAAGGACTTGCATCCAGAATACGTAAAGAACTCTTACAACTCAATAATAAGAAGAAACGCAATTAAAATAGGAAAACATTTCAATAAACAACTCTAAAGAAGATACACAAATGGATAATAAACTCATGAGAAGCTGCTTAACATTGTAAGTCATTAGGGATATGCAGATTAAAATTGCAACATGATTTTAATGGCTGTAATTCAAAAGACAGATAATATTAAGTGTTGGCAAGGATGTGGAGAAAATGAATGCCTCATGCATTCTGACAGTAATGTAAAATTGTACAGATGCATAGGGAAACAAGTTTGAAAGTATTTTAAAAAGTTAAACATAAATTTACCATGTGACCCAGCAATTCCACTCCTGGACTATTGAATGTAAAATGAATCTGCTTTGTAAAATTTCACCCAAATCACAATAAAAAGTAAATAAAAATGTGAGGAGGTAGTGTATATAGGAAAAACTGATTTTATAAAACTTTTATCTATGAGAAAACTAGTTACTAAAACAAAAAATACCCAATGTGTATTTCTTTGCTAGATCAGAGTTCTTTTTTGTTGTCTCATAATTATGGAATCACAAAATTTTAGAGATGAAGCATGTTTTAGAGGTTAAAATTACCTAAAATATTTATTAAAAATAAATGATACATGTTTATTCATAAAGAAGAATATATTAAGGGATTACTTTTGGCAAGGAAATTTCTGGCTTCAAAATTCTATCATAGCTAGCCTTGGAGTCCAGCAACTTATACTTCACAGATGGATGCTTGTATTAAAATTGATGTAATAAACATTTAACAAGAGATCATACTGTGTTGATTGACACAAAAACTTATGTTGCAATTTAGGAAATTGGTGAGAAAGTTCTGTAGGGTTGACTTAATGGTACAATTGAAGGATTGAATACATGCTTCTGACGTGATAAAAGATGCACAAAATATATGTTTTGTTTTCAAGTGCTTTAATTTAATTAAGAGATGACAGTAGTACTTACTGCTCCTTGGGTTTCCGAGGCATTGTCACTGTGGAAGTAGATTGCCCAATAATCCTTCTGAGGAGTGCCTGGTAGGTTTGAACCACCAGCCTTCTGGTTAGCAGTCAAATGCCTTAGGCACTATGCTACCAGAGGTCCTTACATTCTATAGAAACTTGTTATAAGGAATCTGCCTACCCTGACATTTCCTCCACAGGGATAGCAAAACATTCTTATAATAACTCAGCTTTCTTCAGTCTTTTCCAGTTTATAAAGTGCCTATGCACACATTAAGGAGCTGTGGTGGTGCAGTGCCTAAAGCATTTGACTGCTAACAAGAAGGTTGGAGGTTCAAACCCATGAGCACCTCTTTGGAAGGAAGATGAGGCAGTCTACTTCTGTAAAAGATTTACTGCCTTGGAAACCCAATGGCAGTTTCTATGACTTGGAATTGACTTGATGGCAGTGAGTTTGTTTCTTTTTGGTTTATACACACATTATCCCTTAAGCCTGTGTGATGGGTGTTATTTCTCTCTGTTATCACAAAGAGGCAGCACAGTACCCAGACTTTGATGCTAGAGTCCATGCTTTGTCACTGAGAAGTTGGTGACTTTGGGCAAGTCACTTGAAATGGAGTCTCATTTTCCTCATGTGTAAAATGAGAGCATTTATCTGCCTCATCAGATTGTTATGAAATTAAATGAGTCAGTAACTGAAGTACTTAGAACAATGAGCAGCACGTAATAAGTGCTAGAGTTAGCTATGATTGTTACAGATACCGTTCAGGTTCAGAGAACTGGCCTAATGGCGCACATTTAATCAGAATATTTAGGATTCAAATTCTAATCTTTAACTTAAGGTCTAATGATTTAAAAAAATCCTTAAAATGCAATCCAAATTAGGTAAAGCCATATGTTATTCATAAAAGAGCATAGACTTTGGGGAAGAGTTGGCCCTCCACTTTAGCAAGTCTGCTAACTATGATTAGCCTCAGTTTTGCTTATCTGTGAAATAGAGACATTAATATCTGATTCCTATGGTCACATAAACATTAAATGGGAAAACAACTCTATGAGACCCAGATGGAAAAGGACTTTATAAACTGAAAATTGATTCTTTGCAATATTTGGCCTTGTTGTAAATATTTTAAGAGGTCCCCAAGCTAATAATGTTAGTTACCAACACAGCATAGATAATTAGAAAGATCTCACAAGTATATTCCTTATTGCAGTAGGTGCAACTATTTTGACAAGCTCTAGTGAGCATCTGCTCTTGTGTTATTAGAAAATTGGGTGAGAAATAGTACAAATTGTTCTCAATTGCCTGTGAACTTGATAAATTATTTTTCTTACAAAAACTAAAAATTGATGAGATTAACATTTCATTTTAAAGGCTGAAATGTACAAATACATTTTTCAGAAAATAGGAAATCCCATCAATGTTATTATGCTTCAATTAATTTTAGAAAATATAAAACTAATTATGTTCAATTTAATATATTTGTACTGCAATTGTCTGCCTAAGCATTCCAAGATCTTTCCTTTAACAATAACCCATATATTAACTCATATTAAAAGAAAGTTTCCAGTAAATCTAACAGGATTTAAAAATGTTCTCACATACATTCATTTAACAAATGAAACTAAATATAAGAGTTGTCTACTATTAATTTAGCAATTCATGTTTCATAATTACTTCTTGATTGCTTAAATTGCTTCAAGGATCTTTTGTTGAAGTCAATTAGTGTTTTACTAATTCACTGGTGGGAGCTCTAGTGGTGTAGTGCCTAAGGCACTTGACTGCTAACCAGAAGGCTGGAGGTTCAAACCCACCAGCCCCTCCTCAGAAGGAAGGTTGGGCAATCTACTTCTGTAGTGATACTGCCTCGGAAACCCAAGGAAGGGTCACTATGAGTCGTTTCTAACTCGACGACAATGTGTTTAATACACTGGTAGTTGTATGAGAAGGAGTCTTAAATATTTTAACTAATTATTTTCTATAGTATTTATTGGATAGAATGTTTTTCCTTTTTTGATTTTTACCTATTTCATTAATGAGGTGATTTTAGGTATTCTTAAAAATAATTCTTATAAATCATCATACTGGACTTCAGAATTTCAAATTTTTTTTTTAGTAAGAAGATAAAATTCTGAGTCACAAATACTGGCTCTGGTTATCTATTTTTGGTCCTTAATAGTGAAAGTTAATGTTCTCTTTGATTATTATAATGCCACTTCACATGACTGTTACAGTCTACCATCTTTTTTGTTCATCATCGTTTTCTTCTCTCTGTTCCTCTCCATCTCTCCCTGTCTTCTTCTTTTGGTTCAATCTTTTGATACCTCTATATTAAAAAAAAAGTCTCCTCTTTAATTTCTAGCCAAGAGAAAAGAAAAATTGCACATTCTTTTCACTTATTTTTCACTTCCAGCCTCTGGTGGTTCAAACCCACCAGCCACTCTGTGGAAGGAAGACAGGGCAATCTACTTCAGTAAAGATTTACTGCCTCAGAAACCCAGTGGGGTCGCTATGAGTCAGAATTGACTCAATGGCAGTGAGTTTGGGTTTTTGGCTTTTTGTTCAGCTGTTAGGCCAGATGCTTCTTTTGAGTTTTGGAATAGATAAACCAAAAAAAAAAAAAAAAAAACCCACTGCCATCAATTTGATTCTGACTTGTAGAGACTCTTTGGGACAGAGGAGAATTGCCTCACAAGGTTTCCAAGGTTATAGATCTTTACAGATTTACTGCCTCATCTTTCTCCTGTGGGGCAGCTGGTGGGTTTGAACCACCAGCATTTTTATTAGCAGCCAAATGCTTTAACCGCTACGCCACCAGAGCTCCTTTTTAGGGTAGATAGCAGAATGCTTCATCTGATGCTTTGTCATGGTAGGACTGTTCACTTCAAAGTGTAGTACTGTAGAAAGGAGCTGTACCATCCATTCTGTGGATACATTTCACATTCATGTTTCTAGCTGTCATGGTAAAGAGCATTTCATATGCTTAAATCATCACAAAGTTGGTTCTAATCATAAACATTTACACAAATGAATAGAGCTAAAATTGCTCAGATAGAGAAAACCTTACTTTTAGTACTATGTTGTTGTTGTTGTTATGTGCCATCGAGTTGGCCCTGACTCATAATGACCCCTCCTTGGGTTTCCGAGGCAGTATCACTACAGAAGTAGGATTGCCCAACCTTCCTTCCAGGGAGTGGCTGGTGGCTTTGAACCATCAGCCTTCTGGTTAGCAGTCAAGTGCCTTAGGCACTATGCTCCCAGAGCTCCTTTTAGTTCTATAGTCATCATTATATTAGTGTGACTAGAGGGCCTGTCTTAATGTATAATAACATGGTCTGCATATTCACAGGTGAGCTCTGGTAGCATAGTGCCTAAGGTGCTTGACTGTTAACCAGAGGGCTGGTGGTTCAAACTCACCAGGCACTCCTTGCAAGGAAGGTTGGGCAATCTACTTCCGTGGTGATACCACCTCAGGAACCCAGAGAGGTGTCGCTCTGAGTTGGTCCAACTTGATGGCACATAACAACAACAACACATATTCACAGTGGATTTTGGAAATCTGAGCCCATTTTCAGTCCATTTAAGTATTAGTTTAAATAATTATACACCTTCCTTGCTCTTTTTATGAAATGTCATAATAGAAGCTGAAATGTCTAAATACAATTGGAAGGTTTAAGCAGAAGTAATGACAATTGACAAAGAGTGTTTAAAAGCTTGGAGTACACTTTTAGATATGGGGATAAGCACCACATATGGCGGGGGGAACAATACTCTCTGGCTTTTGACTAAGGATTAGGTCTTTCTGATGACACATCAATGTTGCATTATGCCTCTTTCTTCCTGACAACCCCCATCAAATTTGTCCCACACTTTAGACTTGGACCCAGAGTGGTGCATTTGAGAATTACTTCTCATCCAGAAGAAGGGAAAGAATGCTAAAATATTGATCATCTTAGTACTGGCCAAAATGACAATCATAAGTACGCTGTGGAGGAGGAGCTCTTCTGCTCCCTTCAGAGTCTGCTACACTATGGTTTTTACTGGAAAAATAATTACTCCTCACAAGCTGCTCATTGTCACACTGATGAATAATTTTTAAGCATTTTGTTGCAGTATGAAAGGAAGGTTCACCAAAAAGATTTTATTTATAAGAATAGATTATTATTTAAACTGAAACAAAGTGTATGAAAGTAACACTTTTTTAAAAGTCTGAAAACTGTAGTCATGCTTACAGAAAATATATTTTTTTTGTTATTTGTATCCTGGAAAGAAATCAAAACATCTGTTTCTAAGATTTTAGGATAACAAATAGCATTAATTGTTATTTAAATCCACATGTAAAATAGTTTTATTAAATGAAATAATTTATTCAACAAGGATAGTCTAAAAGAAAGTTTCATTATTCTCTTTTATTCCTC
The DNA here is from genome assembly GCF_000298275.1 of Orycteropus afer afer. Classification (NCBI taxonomy): domain Eukaryota; kingdom Metazoa; phylum Chordata; class Mammalia; order Tubulidentata; family Orycteropodidae; genus Orycteropus; species Orycteropus afer. Next base: position 3,977,942 of record NW_006921764.1, on the reverse strand, counting down.
TAGAGCTACTTTCATAAAATCACTGTAACAGTAACTTCTTGTTGTTAGGTGTCTTTGAGTCTTTTCCGTCTGATAGTAACCCTCCTACAACAGAACAAAACACTGAAAAAAATATATACAACAGAACAAAACACTGCCCAGTTCTGTGCCATCCTTGCAGTCATTGCTGTGTTTGAGCCCATTGTTGCAACCACTGTGCCAGTTCATCTTGTTGAGAGTCTTCCTCTTTTAATCTAATCCTCTACTTTACCAAGCATGATGTCCTTCTCCAGGGAGTAGTCCTTCCTGATGACATGTCCAAAGTACATGAGACAAAGGCTTGCCATCCTTCCTTCTAAGGAGCATTCTGGCTGTATTTCTTCCAAGACAGATTTGTTCATTCTTCTAGCAGTCCAAGGTATATTCGGTATTCTTTGTCAACACCATAATTCAAATGAATCAATTCTTCTTTGATATTTCTTATTTGTTTTCCTGCTTTTGCATGCATTGTTGTTGTTGTTGTTATGTGCCATGGAGTCGGTCCCGACTCATAGCGACCCCTCCTTGGGTTTCTGAGGCAGTATCACTATGGAAGTAGGATTGCCCAACCTTCCTTCCGAGGAGTGGCTGGTGGGTTTGAACCACCAGCCTTCTGGTTAGCAGTCAAGTGCTTTAGCCACTATGCTACCAGAGCTCCCTAGCATAGGAGGCAATTAAAAACACCATGGCTTGGGTCAGGCACACCTTAATCTTCAAAGTGACATCTTTGCTTGTTAACAACTTAAAGTGTTCTTTTGCAGCAAATTGGCCCAGTGCCATACCTTGTTTGATTTCTTGACTGCTGCTTTCATAGATGTTGATTGTGGATCCAAGTAAAATGAAATCTCTGACAACTCCCAGACCTCAAAACCTCCTATACAGCCAGAGTCATCAAAACAGCATGGGATTGGTACTATGATAGAGAGATAGACCAATGAAATAGAAGTGAAAACTCAGAAATAGACCGATCCATCTATGGACAGCTGATCATTCACAAAGGCACAAAACCCATTAAATGGGGAGAGAGACAGCCTCGTTAACAACTAGTGCTGGCAAAATTGGATATCCACTTGTTTGAAAATGAAGCAAGACCCATAACTTATCCCATATGCAAAAACAAGCTCAAGTTGGCAAAGACTTAAATGTAAAACCCAAAACTATAAAGCTCATCAGAGATAAAATAGGGGCAAATCTAGGGGCTCTAATTTATGGCTTAAATAGACTACCAATCATAACCTAAAATGCACAAGCACCAAAAGAGAAACTAGATGACTGGGACCTTTTAAAAATTAAATTCTTATGTACATCCAAAGACTTCTCCAAAAGGGTAAAAAGAGAACTTACAACAGATTGGGAAAAAATATTTGGCTATGACAAATCTGACAAGGGACTTATTTCCAAAATTTATAGAAAACTTCAACACTTCAACACCAAAAAGACAAACAACCCAATTAAAAAATGGGCAGAGGTAATGAACAGACACTTCACTAAAGAGGATATGCAGGCAGCCAACAAACACATGAAGAAATGCTCATTATCATTAGCCATTAGAGAGATGGAAATCAAAACAACAAGATATCATCTAATTCCAGCAATAATAGCAAAGTTCAACAAGACAGAAAATAACAAATACCGATGAGGCTGTGGAGAGATTGGAACTCTTACACACTGCTGGTGGGACTTCAAAATGGGGCAACCATTGTGGAAAATGGTATGGCATTTCCTTAAAAAACTGAAAATAGAAATAATATTTGATCCAGCAATTCCATTACTAGGAATATATCTTAAAGAGGTGAAAAACAGGACACGAGCAGACATATGCACACCCATTTTCATTGAAGCATAATTCACTACAGCAAAGAGATGGAAACAACCTAAATGCCCATCAACAGATGATTGGATAACCAAACAATGGTACATTCACACAATAGAATACTGTGCTACATTAAAGAATAATGAAAAATGCTTGAATCATCTTGAAACATGGATGAATTTAGAGGACGTTAGGCTGAGTGAAATAAGTCAGCCTCAGAAGGACAAATATT
>NW_006921764.1:3974586-3975739 GCF_000298275.1 Orycteropus afer afer | reverse complement strand
CTACTTCCGTAGTGATACTGCCTTGGAAACCCAAGGAGGGGTCGCTATGAGTCGGGGCCGACTCGACGGCAAATAACAACAACAACAACTATTGTAAAAAGTCAAGGAAAAGTTTATTCAGGGATGGAAACTCACTTTGTTGATTACCAGGGATGGGAGGGAAGGGGAGGGAAAATCAGACTATTTGGGGGTCACATATAGATTTGGGTGAGGGGAGGAATGGTATGGAAAGAGTCTGTGACCAGCACGGTTACAATACATAAAGGAAAGACACTAAAATGTACACAAAAGATAAAGACAACAGAGGCAAATACTATTACATACACAACACTGCAGTATCATTAGCCCCAAATACCAGGCTACAGATTAATGCATAGACAGGTGAGAGGAGCAGGTGGGGGTAGTCGAACAGACATACACCCTAGACAAAGGATAGATTTGGCTGAAGATAATCTTACATACACACTTGTGTTACAAAATTAGCCCATACATTACAGAAGCAACAGAATACAGGTTGAAGTAACTTCTCAGAGACAATTGGACATCCTGTGAAAGAGGATCACCTGGGCTGGGGCTCAGGACCATAATCATCATGCTCAGTTAGCACATATAATTCATAAAAATTTTGTTCTACCACCTAATTTGGTGAGTAGCAACTAAGGTCTAAAATTCTTTTGAGCAGCCATCTGAGGTCCAACTACTGGTCTCTCTTTGTCTGGAGCAAAGAAGAGTGAAGAAGATCAAAGTCATCTGAAAACAATTAGTCTAAAGATAAGATGGACCACAAGGACTTTGGCATCTGAGACCAGACAAACTAAATGGTGCCAGGCTACCAATGCCAACTGCTCAGAAAGGAATCATATTTGGAGATTTTGGATACAGTGAGAGGAAAAATGTGGAATAAAATTCACAAACAGAAAATGACCAGAATTGCTGGTTAGAGAGAGACTGATGGAACCTCCGAGACTATGACTCTGGGTTACTCTTCGAGTCTAGAAATGGACTCACTTCCATGGTTTGGCTCTCAGCCCAACAGTAGTAGAAAGACCTACATATAGAACGCCTAACCCAGGTTGATGCACCCCTTGGCTCAATCAGCCATGAGACACCAGAGGGATAGCACTCACATAGAGGGAAAGCTGGACAGAGAGGA
>NW_006921764.1:3967936-3973388 GCF_000298275.1 Orycteropus afer afer | reverse complement strand
TTTTTTTTTTTTTTTTTTTTTAATTCTCCTGCTAGCACAACCATCTTTTCTCTGAACTTCCTCTATGTTCATAAAATGTTTATGATCATGTCCTCTACAGTAGTGGACCATGGTTGCTCAGGGGTACAACTCTCATCTTAAGCAGCTGCGTTCACCGATTTGTAATTTGCAGCCGTGTTTCATTCACTTTTCAACGTTCTTTGGGAGCCTGGATACCTTCCTGGTTCTCCATCCAGGAAAAATATGGGAGACTTGGGAGAGGCTACTTCAAGTCTTCTCTAGTCAGATCTCCCTCTCAACCATTTCTAATTCAGTGCCTGGGAAGCCTCCTTTTTCCCATGGCATTTCTTGGAGTGTTTCCAGTTTGTACCAAAGGGAATGAGGAAAAAGCCTCAGTACTCAAAAATTTCCCTTATCTTACATAATAAACCATTTGTTAAAATAGGTTAGGGAGACACAAAGCATCACAATTTAGGAAGAATGTGAAAATAGCTTAGCATTTCCAAATTATTACCCTTTCTAAGTTATTAGATGTGGTATTTAAAAGAGTTTATCATCATACTAAACTTCAGATGAGCTGACAGTGGAGAGAGTCTGGAAGCAGGTGATATACTCTGTCCTTACCTCCTGCTAGAGTATATTACAATATGATATGCTTCACATAGGAAAACTGTTTAGAAAGTCCAATATAACTTGTAATTTCCATGGGGGAAAAAAAAAACAACTCAAAATATAATTTTTACTGATAGTTGGCCTGGAGTATCATCTTTTTGTGTAAAAGGTTACTTTTTCCTCTAAACACAAATTTCTAGCGGCCCTCTATTAATCACATGTAGACTTTCTCCAGAGTTCAGAAATCCTTTTAGAAAGAAGAGAGAATGGATTTTTCTCCCTCTGTAGAATATAGATGGATCTATGGTATAAATCATGTGACTGTATATTGAATAAGCAGGCAGTTTATTAATTCTAGGTGTGTTTAGCTCAAATCATTTTTATGCACACTGCACTCTGTCTTGAAGACTTAGTAGTAGGATTCTACTGATCCTTTTTTTTTCCATGCCTGAAACCTTTAGGTTTTTGCTATTTTATATTAACTTTGCATTGTTTCATTATATTTTCTCAGTATTTCAAGATTTTTTTCCACAATAGAAAGGTTAGGTAATAAATTATATTGTCTGACTCTGTGTATTTTGTACACTTTGGCGGAAGAACTGTTCAGTTGTACCCTCTGCTCCCTTCGTTTCTGTAACACTTTTCTCTTGTGATTCTCCCTTTAACAGCTTGACTGGAGGACATCTCTCTATCCTTTTTGTCCCTAAATGTTGACTTGTTTTATTTGCCATTGAGTCATTCCGACTCACAGTGACCTCTTGTGTGTGTCAGTGTAGTACTGTGCTCTGTGTGGTTGTCAGTGGCTCATTTTTCTGCAGTCGATCACCGGGCCATTCTTCTGAGGACCTCTGAGTGCTCAGTTATCAGCTGAGCACATTAACTGTCTGCATCATCCAGGGACTCCTTAAATGAGTCAGTATTGACTCCTGCCAACCCATGTGTGTCAAAGTAGGACTATGCTTCCTCGGGTTTTCAGTGGTTGATTTTTTGGAAGTAGATAACCAGGCCTTTCTTTTGAGGCAATTCTGGGTGGACTCAAGCCTCCAACCTTTGGGTTATCAGAGAAGTGCGTTAACTGTCTGCACCGTCCAGGGACTCCCCATGTTTATTCTTGCCACAACTCTAGAACACAGAGTTAACTATTTTCTACTTAGGTCTTTTCCCTAATTACATCTACTTATGGGATCAGCATATTGTTTTGTATGCACCAAAGGTGGCTTATGTTGCAACATGTCCAAATTTGAACTTTTTGTATTTCCCCTTTTATTGCCTTGAAGCATCATTATCTATCATTATGAAGCTGGAACGCTTAATATTTTCTGTGACTTTCTGTTTTTGTTGCTGTTGGTACTATCCCATTTTCTCTTTACTGAGGTCTCACATAAAGTTTGGCACTCTCTCTTCAAATATGCAAGTTTAATTCACTAAAATAAAGCAATTGACTGTTGCAGTGTAGTAAATTACTTAGTATGGCTTTCCTACCCATAAGTCATTGTAAACTCAGTGGTGGAATGAGTAAATGAGGAGCTCCTGATTGTAAATGTTATCCACCTGGGTTATTTCTGTTGGGCGTGGCACAACGCAATGTTGTGGGAGGTTCACTCTCAGATGCTTAGAATTCTGTTGTTATGATTGGTTTGGCCACTCTGCCAAGCTCAAAAGGAGGCCTCCTAGAGGCAGAACTCTCTCTGACTGCTGGCTGAGGAAGATGTGCTGCTGAAAGAGACACGGGCTCCTGAGGCACACGTTGCTGGGAAAGAGGCACAAGAGACATGCATTGCTGAGTGAGACACCGAGGGACCAGCACTGCTGGGAAAGAGACTGTGAGAGACTGTTGGCTGAGGGATGGTGGGCTGGGAGAGAGACTGAACATTTTTCCTGAACTTGAATTGTAGCCTATGGTGCTTCCCTAATAAACCCCATAATCTGTGAGCTCTGTGTGGCCACAGCAGCGAATTATCGAACCCAGGAGAGAGGTGGTGGGTGCTTTGGGAGGAATGGTTGGAGAAAGGGTTGGAGGGAGGCAGCATGTCTGGCCTTGCAGGAATAGGCCTTGTGCTATTGATGGTGATTCTGTTTTCCTCCTGTGGGATTAGAGGAGGTCAGAACATGTGGCCTCCTTGCCCTTTTTGCAGCTGTAAACATTATATAAAGAGGTTGCCAGTTACCAATTGTCATGCAGTCCATTTTGACTCATGATGATCTCATGTGTGTCAGAGAACTGTGCTCCACAGAATTTTCAGTGGCTGATATTCCAGAAGTTCATGACAGATCTTCCTTCCATAAAGGGTTAGACATGATGTATTACTCGTTTTAATGAGCAGTAATGACGTTGTAAAATAATTTCTTTTGCCATCACTTGCTTGTTAGAAACTTAGACTTTTTATATCCTAAGGCATTTGACAGGAGCTCTGGTAGCATAGTGCCTAAGGCACTTGACTGCTAACCAGAAGGCTGGCGGTTCAAACTCACCAGCTGCTCCTCACAAGGAAGATGGGGCAATCTACTTCTGTAGTAATACTGCCTCGGAAACCCAAGGAAGGGTCACTATGAGTTGGGGCCAACTCAATGGCACATAACAACAACAACATAACAAAGGCATTTGACTGGTAACCAGAAGGCTGGCAGTTCAAACTCACCAGCCACTCCTTGGAAGGAAGATTGGGCTATCTACTTTCATAGTAATATTGCCTCAGAAACCCAAGGAGGGGTCACTATGAGTTGGATCTGACTCAAAGGCAGTGAGAATTTGAGTTCAGTTTCAATATAATAGGTGTACATTTATTTTACTTTTTCTTTGTAGATAATATTCACACTAAGAGGTCTTTCTCTAGTCTTGTCCTTTTGTCAAATTCTGACTTGTGAATAGTACGTTTAATTCTACCATATCTGTGTCAATGTGATCCTAGTGAAATGATCTTAAAACATTAGGAGCATCCTTCTTATCTACCTGCCAGCAACCTCTCCTCATTTGACACAAAGAGTACTAAGGTCTAATATTGATACAAAAGCTTGTCTACCTGCTCTGCCATTTCATTCATCTCCTCTTTGTATTTCTGTTCCTGACACCTTTTCTAATTATCCTGAGAGGAATTACTTACTTAGAATGCAATCAAAATTCTCCTTGTAGCCAAAAAGTTACATGTTAATATGTTTTGAAATAACTAGAATTTCATACACAAAAGGAGGAATTTGAAGTTGAGAGTGCATTACCCTACTATGTTTATACACTTGACTTCATAAAATTGAAGGAATAACCCTCTTTTCTGGGTAAATTATTGAATGCCTCATTCAGCTCTCTGTTCTTTCTGTGTTTCCCTCCTTCTCTGCCAGCCGTGTTGACATTGTTATTTATGGCAGCTATAGAGTTTCTAAAATGAACACTGTTGTGAAAGAGAGACAAAGAAGGGGCTGTATATTTTTTAAGAGGAGAATGATGCACTTCAGTTTTTTTCCCCATCCTGAATTGAAGCCTCAAGAGGTCAACACAAACGTTGGTATATAAATTTTGAATAGTCCTATTAACATATTGTAGCAGATGTGTGCAAGTGTTGCTAGGAAGAAATAGCATTAATTATGTATACCTGAATCTGTCTACCTGTGCTTTATTTTCTCAAGTAAAGTTTAAAGTCCTTGGAATCCCAGATTGTTTTTGCTGTCTTACCACCACATGGAACACAGCACATGTTGTAGAATATAGGTGTTTCATAAATATTTGCTGATCTATGATCTAACTTGCCAGGAAATTTTAGAAAATGATACATATTCTGATGAAACACCTTAGCATTAACTGAAAAAAAAAAATCTGTTACTTATCTATGATTTACATAATTTTATAATTTATGTCTTGGTTATTTTCTCTAAACAGTCACTTGTTAATGGAGTAATTCTGATGGAAGAAAGCAGAACTGCTCATAAAATAGTGTTATTTATTTATTGGGAACCTAAAGAAGCTAGATGTTAGGTGTTTCAAAATGGTTGCCATTCACTAACTCATGGCCGGCACATTGAGAATCTTTAAAAGTTTATAATTAATTATAGTAATCTCCCCTGTCCCATTCTATCTTCAAAACCTGCTTTGAGAGAGAGAAGTGGCAGTTTATATTCTTTCCTTTATATTTGTTAGGTTCCTTTAAGTTTTACTACTTAGCTTCAATACCAAAAATGAACAGTCGTGTTATCTCTCTCTTGGAAGGTGAACAAAACAAAACAAAACAAAACAAACCCTAACATTTTGGTTGCTATGATTAATTTTGGTGATGCCTAGTAACCTGGTAGGAGCTCTGGTAATGTAGTGCCTAAGGCAACAACCACAACCACAACAAAAATAGTAACTTGGTATTATACAACAGCAACGACAAAAATTGATGGTGTTGTCTTCTGGGGGTAGAACTGTCTCCTTTACCATCTTTATATCTTAGAATATTTGGTTCCTGACAAAGTACAAATATTTTTTTATAGTAGAACAAGTAAGTACTCCTCATTCTGGATTTTGATGTGTTCTTGCAAAGCTTCATGTAAGGTAAATCATAAATGAAATACACTAAAGGGAGCCAAAATTTTTCAAGGAAATATAAAATGGAATATTTTGTAAAATCCAGGCATTGTCACTTCTTGGAAAGTAAGTACCAAATATTTATTTTGGTGCTTAATGCTTTTCATTTGTTCTTTTCTTTAACATGTGTTGTTGTTGTTATGTGCCATTGAGTCAGCCCTGACTCACAGCGACCCCTCCTTGGGTTGCCAAGGCAGTATCACTACGGAAGTAGATTGCCCAACCTTCCTTCTGAGGAGTGGCTTGTGGGTTTGAACCTCCAGCCTTCTGGTTAGCAGTCAAGTG
>NW_006921764.1:3948184-3967236 GCF_000298275.1 Orycteropus afer afer | reverse complement strand
GAGGAGTGGCTGGTGGGTTTGAACTGCCAGCCTTCTGGTGAGCAGTCAAGTGCCTTAGGCACTATGCTACCAGAGCTCCTTTTGTGTGGACAGATGTTTTCATTTCTCTTGGGTCAATATCTAGGTAAGAGATTGCTGAGTCTTATGGTAAGTTTATGTTTAACTTTATAAGAAACTTCTAAATTGTTTTTCAGACTGGTTGTACCATTTTGTACTTTCAACAGGAACACAAGAAATTCTAGTTGCTTTGTATCCTTGCTATAACTTGGCACTGCCTATTTCTTTTTTATTTTTGGCCATTTAAATGGTGTGTTGTGATATTCCATTTGCATTTCCCTGATGACTAAGGATGTAAAGCAGTTTTCCTCATGCTTATTTGCCATTTGCCTTCAATGATGACTGAACTGAGGCTGTTGGGTTGGCCCTTGAACCACCTCACTGACCAATGGCGGGGTGTTGTGTTGTGATCTGGGAGGGTGAATTACCTTGGTGAAAGCAGTTCCTGGGAAGAGATTCAGCTGGGAGCCTTCAGTAGGCAATGCTTCCAATATTTGAAGGAATAAGTATCCCTAGGTCGAAATCTATTCTTTAGATGGTCTTTAAATTCAGGAGGAATATCATGAAGGTCATATTTTGACTCTCATGGACTTGTTTTAATTGGTCTTCAGCTTCAAGTGAACTTGCATATGAGCAACTTATCTGTTCCACAGTCAGCTGCTGGCCTTGTTTTGGCTGAAGGTACTGAGTGTCTTCATTGCTTCTTCTCACAGGTGTAGTCGATCTGATTCCTGTGTACTTCATCTGGCAAAGTCCACATGTATAGCTATCATTTGTGTTGTTGACAAAAAAAGGTAATTGTAATGAATAAGTTGTTGGTCTTGCAAAATTCTATCCTGCTATCTCCAATGTTATTTCTGTCACCAAGGCCATATTTTCCAATTACTGGTGATTCTTCTTTTTTCCAACTTTTGCATTCCAATCACCAGTGATAATCAACACATCTTGATTGCATGTTTGATCAACTTAAGACTGCAGAAGTTGGTAAAAATCTTCAATTTCCTCATCTTTGGCTTTGGTGTTTGGTACGTAAATTTGAATAATAGTAGCTCTGGTGACGTAGTTCCTAAGGCATTTGACTGCTAACCAGAAGGCTGTCAGTTCACACCTCCCAGCCACTCCTCGGAAGGAAGGTTGGGCAATCTACTTCTGAAGTGATACTGCCTCGGAAACCCAAGGAGGGATTGCTATGAGTCAGATTCCACTCGATGGCAGTGAGTTGAGTATTAACTGGCCTTCCTTGTAGGCATATGGATATTATCCTATCACTGACAGCACTGTACCAGGATAGATGTTGAAACATTCTTTGTGATGATGAATGCCACGCAATTCCTCTTCAATTTGTCATTCCTGGCATGGTAGATCATTGGGTTGTCTGATTCAAAATGGCCAAAACCAGTCCATATCAACTCACTAATGACTAAGATATTGATCTTTATGCATTTCATTTCATTTTTGACAACTTGAAATTTTCCTAAATTCATACTTCATACATTCCATGTTCTGCTTATTAATGGATGTTTGCAGCTATTTCTTCCCATCTTGAGTCATGCCACATCAGCAAATGGAGGTCCTGAAAACTCTACTCCATTTACATCATTAAGGTTGGCAGTACTCTTAAAAAGACAGGTAGGGAAGAAAAGAGCAAAATGGATGTCAAAAGAGACTCTGAAACTTGACCTTGAATGGAGAGTAGCTAAAGCAAATGGCAGAAATGACAAGATAAGGAGTTGAACAGATGATGTCAAAGAGCAACTTGAGAAGACAAAGTCAATTATTATAATGAAATATGCAAAGACCGGGAGTTAGAAAACCAAAAGAGTTGAGAACACATTTGGCATTTCTCAGGCTGAAAGAACTGAAGAAAAAATCCAGGTCTTGAGTTGCAATATTCAATGACTTTATGGACAAAATATTGAATGCTGCAGGAAACATCAAAAGAAGATGGAAGGAATCCAATGAGTCACCGTATAAAAAAGAATTGGTTGATATTCAACCATTTCAGGAGGTGGCATATGATCAAGAACTAATGGTACTGAAGGAAGAAGTCAAAGCTGGACTGAAGGAATTGGCAAAGAACAGAGCTCCAGGAATTGAAGGAATACTCATTGAGATCTTTCAACAAATGTATGCCATGCTGGAGGCACTCACTTGTCTATGTCAAGAAATTGAAAGACCTGGCCAACTGACTGGAAAAGATCCATATTTATAACCATTCCAAAGAAAGATGTTCTGGTTACCTGGTGCTGCTCTGACAGAAATATACCACCAATGGGAAGGCTTGAACAAACAGAAGTTTATTCTCTTACAGTTTGCAGGTTTTAAGTCTGAGTTCAAAATGCCAGGCTCTAGGGGCTGGGTAAAAACCCCTCAACCATGGACTTCAGCTCTGCCTCCTGCTCCCAGCTAACTGAAGCTGGAGGCTTTTCTTCACTCAGCTGCTGGCTGCTGAGGCTGACAAGCCCAAGGTTGACAAGTAATAAGGCACAGTCCTGATGTTACCAAACCATATGACAGGCCATTAGTTCAAGTCCATTGAAAGTCCCAAGGTTGCCAGAGCATGACAGCCTGCTGAACAATGACACCAGCTATATGCAGGGTTCAAGCATACCATTAGCTGGAGACCATTCCCCAAGCTGTTTCTTATATATAGGAAGCAGACCACATACCCAAAGCAACTGCTCAGCTGCTCCAATAGATTCCACTGTGGAGTTAATTACCTATCTCACCATGGGCAATAACTACATTCAGCTGCCCAGCCACTCAACCAGGCTCAGCCAAGTTGACACACAAACTTAACTACCACAAAGGTGATCCCACAGAATGTGGAAATTATCAAACAATACCATTAATATCACAAGTAAAATCTTGCTGAAGATAATTCAAAAATAGTTGCAGCAGTATATTGACAGAGAAGTTCCAGAAATTCAGGGTGGATTCAGAAGAGGATGTGGAACAAGGGATATCATAGCTGTTGTCAGATGGATCTTGGCTCAAAGCAAAGAATACCAGAAAGATGTTTACTTATGTTTTATTTACTATGAAAAAGCATTTGATTGTGTGGATCATAACAAATTATGGATAACGTTAAGAAGAATGGGAAGTCTAGGACACTTAAGTGTGCTCCTGAGGAACCTGTACATAGATCTGGAGGCAGTTATTTGAACAGAACAAGGAGATACTGCATGGTTTAAATTCAGGAAGAGAGTGTATTGGGGTATGTCCTTTCATCACTTATTCAATCTGTATGCTGAACAAATTATCTGAGAAGCTGGACTATATGAAGAAGACCATGGCATTAGGATTGGAGGAAGACTCAATAATAACGTGCGATATGTAGATGACACAACTTTGCTTGCTGAAAGTGAGGATGACTTAAAGCACTTATTGATGAAGATTAAACACTTAGTCTGCAGCATGGATTACATGTCAACGTAAAATGAAAATTCTCAAAACTGGACCAGTGAGCAGCATCACAGTAAATGGAGAAAAGATTGAAGTTGTTAACAATTTTGTATTACTTGTTTCCATGGTTGACATCAATGGAAGCAGTAGTCAGGATATCAGACAACGTATCACACTGGGCTAATCTGCTGCAAAGGACCTCTTTAAAGTGCTGAAGAGCAAAGATATCTCCTTAAAGACTACAGTGTGCCTAATCCAAGTCATAGTATTTTCAGTTGCCTCATACGCACGTGAGAGCTGGACAATGAACAAGGAATATTGAGGAAGAGTTGATGCTTTTGACTTGTGGTGGTGTTGAAGAATACTGAAAGTACCATGGACTGCTAGAAGAACTAACAAATCTGCCCTGGAAGAAGTGCAGCTGGAATGCTCCTTGGAAGCGAGAATGGCCAGACTTCATCTCACTTACTTTGGATATGTTGTCAGAAGGGACCATTCTCTGGAGAAGGATATCACACTTGGTAAAGTGGAGGGTCGGCCAAAAAAGGGAAGACCTTCAACAAAATGGATTTACACAGTGGCTCAGGTACAGTGAGGATTGTGAGGCTGGTGCAAGACCAGACAAGACAGTGTTTGGTTCTGTTTGTGCATGGGCCTGCTGTGAGTTGGAGCTGACTCAACAGCACCTAACAACAACAAAAAATCCTGATAAGTAAGGCAAGAGGGGTTGGGATCCAGTCAATAAAGGAAGTAGTAAACTTACTAGAGGAACTTGGGCTGTTCCTCTATTGTGAAAGAGTGAAATTAGAGTATATGTATCCAGATGCAAGTAGCTTTATAAATTTGGTGTTGGGAGATTGAGGAGATTTTTTGGTGGTATTGTCTTGGTTAAATGATAAACAAAGATTTGCACATGTTAGGGGGTGGGTGTGCTAGGGTAGAAAGAAGGAGGTCTGAAAGAGTTTCTTGGAGAATGGGAATATGATTTTTCCCAGCCTTGTTAAGCTGCTTTGAATAGGCAGAGAAATTTAGCAAGAGTTGGGATTTTGCCAGTTAAGTACAATAAAGAGAGAGTGAAGACTGATCAAAGGGAGTGAGCATCACTATAATCTATACATTCTAAATTATGCCTAGCCATAGAAAAATGATTTAAAAAATAGCCTTTATTTTATGAAGCTAGCATAATGCTAACACCTAAATCCAATTAAGATAGTATCAAAATTTTTAAACAATATATCTCAAATTCTATATTTGATATATTCTATTTATATCTATTATTGTCTTAGATTAATTAATATAACCTCAAAATTATATGACAGTATGAAATTTTAAGTAATATGTGAAAGTATGTTTGATAATTAGTTAATATTTTGTTCACTATGGTTAAAAGTAAAAGTTATAAGCATTAAAAGCTGTAACTATTGAATTTTAACTTAATTATACATTAGACAGACCTTGAGTTATAAAATTGTATGGTTTATATTTTTAATCATTAGGTTTCTTTAAAACCAATTTTGCAAAACACTTATTGCAGTTCTTGACAAAAAGTCAATGAATGTTGTCTTAGTTATCTAGCAGTGCTATAATGGAAATACCCCAAGCGAGTGGCTTTAACAAACAGAAATTTATTTTCTCACAGGTTTTTGTTGTTGTGTTGTTTGGTGCTGTCAAGTCAATTTCGACTCATAGTGGCCCTGTGTACAACAAAATGAAACACTGCCTAGTCCTGTGCCATCTTTACAATCCTTGCCATCCTTGAGCTCGTCATTGTAGCCATTGTGTCAATGCATCTCATTGAGAGTCTTTCCCCTTTCCACTCACTCTCTACTTTACCCAGTGTGATATCCTTCCCCAGGGACTGGTCCCTTCTTATAATATGACCAAAATCTGAGGGACAAAGTCTGGCCATTTTCACTTCTAAAGAACATTCTGGCTGTGTACTTCCTTTAAGATGGGTTTGTTCATTCTTCTAGCCATCCTGGGTACCTTCAATATTCTTCAGCAGTATCACAATTCAAAAGCATCAACTCTTCTTTGATCTTCCTTATTCAGTGTCCAGCTCTCACATGCATATGAGGCTATTGAAAATACCATGGCTTGGGCCAGGTGTCCCTTGGACTTCAAAGTGACATCTTTGCTTTTTAACACTTGAAGAAGTTCTTTTGCAACAGATTTGCCCAGTGCAGTTCGTCATTTGATTTCTTGACTGCTGCTTCCGTGGACGTTGATTGTGGATCCAAGTAAAATGAAATCCTTGACAACTTCAATCTTTTCTCCGTTTATCATGATGTTGCTTGTTGGTCCACTTGTGAGGATTTTCGTTTCTATATGTTGAGATGTGATCTATATTGAAGGCTGTAGTCTTTAATGTTCATCAGTAAGTGCTTCAGTAAGCAAGGTTGTGTCACCTGCATATTGCAGGTTGTTAATGAGTCTTCCTTTAATCCTGATGCTGCATTCTTCTCCATTTGGTCGAGTTTCTCAGATTATTTGCTCAGCATACAGATTAAATAAGTATAGTGAAAGGATACAGTCCTGACATACTTCCTTCCTGATATTAAGCCATGCAGTATCCCCTTCTATTCAAACGACTGCCTCTTGGTCTATGTACAAGTTCCCCATGAGCACAATTAAGTGTTCTGGAATTTCCATTCTTTGCAAAATTACCCATAATTTCTTGTTATACATATAGACAAATGCCTTTGTATAGTCAATAAAACATAAGTAAACATCTTCCTGGTATTCTTTGCTTTTAGCCAAGATCCATCTGACATCAGCAGTGATATCCCTCATTCCATGTCCTCTTCTTAATCTGACTTGAATTTCCAATAGTTCTCTGTCAGTGTACTTCTGAAACTGTTTTTGAATTACCTTACGCAAAATTTTACTTGTGTGTAATATTAATGATATAGTCCAATAATTTCTACATCCTGTTGGATCATCTTTCTTTGGAATGGGCACAAATATCGACCTCTTCCAGTCAGTTGGCCAGGTAGCTGTCTTCCAGATTTCTTGGCATAAATATATGAGCACCTCTGATACTGCACCCGTTTGTTGAAACATCTCAGTGGGTATTCCACCAATTCCTGGAGCCTTGTTTTTTGCCAGTTCCTTCAGTGTGCTTCAACTTCTTTCAGTACAATAGGTTCTTTATCATTTGCTTCCTCCCGAAATGGCTGATCATCAACCACTTTTTTTTTATAGTACAGTGACTGTGTGTGTTCCTTCTATCTTCTTTTGATGCTTCCTGCATTGTTCAAAATTTTAGCATTAGAATCCTTCAATTTTGCAACTCTAGGCTTGAATTTTTCCTTCAGTTCTTTCATCTTGAGAAGTGCTGAGCATGTTCTTCCCCTTTGATTTTTCATTTCCAAATTTTTGCACATTTCTTAATAAAACTTTGCTTTTTCTTCTGGAGCTGTCCTTTGAAATCTTCTGTTTAGATATTTTACTTCATCATTTCTTTTCTTTCTTTTTCTTTTTTTTTTTTTTTTTGCAGGCATGAAATCCTTGTAAGGCAAGAGGGGTTAAGGTCTAGTGCAGGAGTCTAGAAATCGCAAATCAGAGCATCAGCCCTAGGAGAAGGCGGTCTCTTTCTTTTGGCTCCAGGAGAAGACCTTTATTTCTTGTCTCTGTGGTCACCTTCCTGTGAATTGGCATCTGTCTTCCACTTCTCTGCTTGCTTACTTGTTTGTTTAATCTCTTTTATATCTCAAAAGAGATTGACTTGAGATACACCCCATACTAACACTGCTTTGTTAACATAACAGAGAAATCCATTCCCCACTGCAGGTATAGAGGTTAGAGTTTACAGTACAATTTGATAGGGACACAATTCAATCCATAGCACATGTTAGTTCAGAAAGCTTTAGGAAAATTTAGTATGGGAGACATAACACATGTGTTTGGAAATCAAAATGCTTACATAATAAGAATAATTTATTTTTAACTTCTGGAAAAATATCATTTAAATTTGCATTCTTTTTCCTTTTATATTCAAGATTGTTTAAACCTAATTGCTTAAATTGTTGTGGTTGCTCGTTAATATTGAAAGGACTTGGTTCTTAAATCTTAGAAGTAACTGTAAGGAATCTTTATCTTCCAGGTGGAAAATTTGAGATCCAGAGATGTAAGTGTTTAAGTCCTAGGGCTAGTTAGTGGCAAATCCAGTACTAGAATCTTGGTTTGCTGTTAGTCAAGTCATCCTATTCCATTTTATTTTACAAAAGTTCTTCTTGAACCTTTCAAGTTTCCTATAGGACTGGACTCAACATGCTCATATTTTATAAAACTTTAGGTTTTATTTGCTTGCTTATTTACTTAAATTATTTGCAGATAGCCCAGAAAGCTAGGTAAAATGCATTGAAATTCAGCATTTGTAGGATTTTTGAGCAGCTTTTAGTTCACACCATTTATATCTTTGTCCTTTGTACACTCCATTCCCTCTCTTTATTTCAGGTAATCAAACTTTATTTGTTTAAAGAACACGTGGTTGTAATAATAACCTGGTTATCAAAAGGCCTTTGGACAGCTCTGTGATTATGGGAATGATCCATTCCCTTTAAGAAATATAATTATCTGAATGATAGCACTCACCAAAGTGCTGGATCAAATTATATTAAATGGCCAAGACTTCAAAATTCAGAAAGACCTTCAAACACAGAAGAGTATAAAGATAGCAAAACATGTTTGTGTAGTATATTTGGACCTCTCTTGTTTCCTCATCACAGCATACTTAAATGAACACATAAAGGTTAGACAGAAACCAAACCACTCTGCAAAGAGTGAATGCCTGAGTCAGACACTATTTTCTCTTTTTACTGTAGTTCTGACTTTATGCTTCATCATTTCTTAGATAGATAGATGAATAGATAAGCAGAATTATTTTGACTAATTGTACTACCTGTTGAGTTTTCAATATCTTTTTTTACAAAAGGGTTAAACAGGAGGAAAGGTGTGGTTTGGCCAGATTGTTTCAACATGTTATGATAAAGCATGTGCATTATTTTAAAAAAAAAACTATGCTTGGAAATTTTATATTTTAAAACTTGAAATAATTTGCTATCACATTATAAAGTATTCATAATCTAAAGTCTGCAGAATGTACAGAATAGCTGTATGCTATACTTTAATATGAAGAGTAAGTCTCTTAAATAAATATTTAGTGTGAAATGCTTTTGTGGGTTTGCTTTTAAAGAAAGGCTCAGCAGTTTTTTCCCCCAACAAATTTAAGAATTATTTGGCAATATTCCTAACAAGCCCTATTTTATCTACTTTTTAAAATATGAAATTTCTTTATTTTGATATAATTATTTCCTTCATATAGGTAGAACTGAATTTAAGAATATTATTATACATATATTGATTGTTAAAGCACATGCATTGTATGTATTTTTATCATGTACATTCATGTATTTTATAAGGCATATTGATGCCTAATTTTTTAATATAGAAAGGTTTCAACATGTACAGAAGTAGAATAGTATGATGAATTCTTGTGTGCTGATCACCCAGCTTCATCAGTTATCAACACTTTGACAATCTTTTTTCATTTACTCTTTTTTTTTTCTGAAGTGCTATAAAACATGTCCCAGACAGCAATATTGAAAACTGTTATTTAATATTATTCACTAAGGAGCTCTAGGGGTGCAATGCCTAAAGCAGTTGACTGCTAAGCAGAAGGTTGGTGGTTCAACCCCACGAGCCACTCAGTGGAAGGAAGATGAGGCAATCTACTTCTGTAAAGATTTACCGCCTTGGAAACCTAATGGGAGTTGCTATGAGTCTGAATTGACTCAGTGGCAGTGGGTTTGGTTTTTAATCATTCAATTTCCTCAACTGTTTAATCGAACAATTTCCTCAATTGTTTATTAAGCAACAAAGTGACAGGCTAAATCTTCATACAAATTGGTCAGTGAAAGATGCTCAGAAAAGGTAAAACAGAGGTGGGCAGAAGATTCACACTTAATTTGGCTCCTTGGTAAAAAAACAAAACAAAACAAAAACCCAGCAGAAACAAGGCTCAAGGTTAAGGACCCTTAGTCTCCAACCCTCTAGAGCCACTCAAAGATGCTTGAGTGTGTTATGTGCACTTGTTGCCCTTGTGGTGAGTGGTGATGGTAAGGACATAAAGAGAGGATGAGCAACAACTGACTGCAACATTATTGCTGGATTAGTTCCTTGGGGAAGGGAGTCTGAGAGCTGGCAAATTGATTCCAACTCATGGTGACCCAATAGAGCAGAATAGAACTGCTCCATAGGATTTGTGATTTTTATAGAAGCAGATTGCAATGTCTTTTTTCCCCACAGATCAGCTGATGGATTTGAGCCACTGACCTTTCATTTAGCAGCTGTGCTTTTTAATCCTTATGCCACCAGGGCTCCTGAGATTAATGTATAGGAGGAATGCTGTTGTAATCAATACCTATGCATAGGAGGTAAAGGAAGGAAGCAGGATTGGGCAGGGGGAGAAGTTGATAAGTCATCTGAACAGAGGCTTTAGCCAACCCTGTGAGAAGTTCTAGGAGCTCTGGTGGCCTAGTGCCTAAGGCATTAGACTGCTAACCAAAAGGCTGGCAGTTCAAACCCATCAGCCACTCCTCGGAAGGAAGGTTGGGCAATCTACTACCATAGTGATGCTGCCTTGGAAACCCAGGGAAGGGTCGCTATGTTGGATCCGACTTGATGGCAGTGAGTTTGGTTTTGTTTGTGAGAAGTTCTGATCTTGGATGAAAGACCCTTCTGTCACTGAAGACAGATCTCCTGGAATGGGGTGAAGATTGGGGAAGGCAGCTCTCTTCAGCCAAGGAGATCCCCACAGGGGCTGAGAATGAGGAGCTTTTTGTCAGCAGCAGTCTCAGTAGCTCAGAGAATTTGCCCTTCCTTCCTGAGACAGAATCTGGGTAGCACATTGCAGCATCCAGTACAAACATTAACATTAGCAGGAAAATCTGTTCATGCATTTAGGTTTTCCTTAAGTAGTGGGAAAGTTATTAAATACCTTTTATCTGTCAGATATTTTATGCACATTATCTTTACTCTTCACATCAACCTTAAGATGGTTTTATTACTTTTAAGATGAGGAATCTGAGAGGTTAGGTTGCTTGTCCAAAGTTAACAAGCTGGTTGAAGTAGAAGAAGTGAGATTCCAGCTAAGTTCTGTGTGACTTGCAATCTCCTGTTCTTTCCACTGCAGTTCAGCCTCTTTCTGCAGCCTTTCTCTACAGCACTGTGTCAGTGCAGTTGCAATTAGAGCTCTCCACAGCACATCCATCCTTCTTCTTTATTTTCTCTTTCTACCCACCAGTTAGGTTAATATCTATATCTATATCTATATCTATATCTATATCTATATCTATATCTATATTTATTTAATTTAAAGTCATGTTTACCTAAGACCTTCCAAACCTATTTGAAATTCAAGTAGAATCATCTCAAGGTTGAATACATTTCCCAAACATGATGTTATATTTTTTGCTATATTTCTTTAAAGCATTATTGAAACTAGGAGGTAGAAAAACTAACCAACAGTGTATTATTATCTAAGTGATGGTTTCTTGTCTGGATTTGGAATGCTTGGAGCAGAGGCACTGGATAATCGATATGAATCATTGTCATCATTATTCCTGGTCATTAAGGTATTGAGTGGAAATAGGGGAAGCTGAGTTCTAGTCATAATTCCTCCAGTGTCCCTCACTGAGTGTTCTAGGGAAAACCACTGAACACTGTATTCTTTAGTTTTCTTACTTGAAAAATGAATGTAATAATATCTACCTTTCCCTTTCTTTAAATGCCAATTAGAGGAACAGATTAGATGCTTTGCGAATGGTTGAGGCAACTGCTTAAGAACATGTTATTTAACAATTGCTGCTAGCTAATGAAATTTGTTAATTAAAATCCCTCCATTAATTTTTGTCAGAGAATATAAGAGTCTATAGAAATAACAACAACAACAACAACAAAGCCCGAACTCACTGTCATCGAGTCATTTGGGACTCATATGGGAGCTCTGGTAGCATAGTGGCTAAAGGCACTTGACTGCTAACCAGAAGGCTGGTGGTTCAAATCCACCAGCAACTCCTCGGAAGGAAGATGGGGCAATCTACTTCCGTAGTGATACTGCCTCGGAAACCCAAGGAGGGGTCGCTATGAGTCGAGTCCGACTCGAGGGCACATAACAACAACAACAACATTGTTGTTATGTGCCATCGAGTCAGACCCGACTCATAGCGACCCCTCCTTGGGTTTCCGAGGCAGCATCACTACAGAAGTAGATTACCCCATCTTCCTTTCGAGGAGTGGCTGTTGGGTTTGAACCGTCAGCCTTCTGGTTAGCAGTCAAGTGCCTTAGCCACTATGCTACCATCATTGGGTTTTCAAGGCTGTAAATCTTTATGCAAGTAAATCGCCCAGTTTTCTTCCACAGAGCAGCTGCTGGGTTTGAACCACTGACCTTCCAGTTAGCAATCAAGTCCCTTATCCACTACACCCCCAGAGCTCCTTATAGATTGAAAATAAACTTTTTTTTTTTTTTTTTAAATAGCACATTACTGAACATTTCTGTAAGTAGCCAAATGAATTGCTTGAGTTTGGGTATTAAAAAGGCATTTGACAGGTGCTGGACTTGATGGCACATAACAACAACAAAGGGAGAATAATAGGAGTTCTGGTAACATAGTGCCTAAGGCACTTGAGGCACTTGACTGCTAACCAGAAGGCTGGTGGTTCAAACCCACCAGCCACTCCTTGGAAGGAAGGTTGGGCAATCTACTTCCCTAGTGATACTGCCTGGGAAACCCAAGGAAGGGTCGTTATGAGTCAGGTCTGACGCAACAGCACATAACAACAACAACAACAGGGAGAATAATGCCCTTCCCCAAAAGAAGCCCTGTCCTAATCCTCAAAACGTATGACTATGTTATCTTACATGGCAAAAGGGACTTTGATGATGTGATTAAGTTAATAATTTTGAGGAGGGAAGGTTATTCTTGGTTATCCAGGTAGATCCAGTATAATCACAGGCTCCTCACAAGACAGAAGTAGGAGTGTAAGAGTAAGAGAGAGATTTTAAGACTCTGCTGGCTTTGAAGATGGAGGAAGATGTGATGAGCCAAGAAATGCAAGTCAACTTTAAAAACTGGAAAAGTCAAAAGAACAGATTCTCCTAGAGCCCCCAGAAGGAATGTAGCCCTGCTGGCACCTTGATTTTAGCCCAGTGAGACTTCTGACTCACAGAACTGTAAAGTAATAAATCTGAGTGTCTTTAAGTGAGCCAGTTGTAATTTGTTACAGCAGTAATAGGAAACCTATACCAAAGGACTATTATCTCAATTAACCGCTGTATCTTGGTCAATAGGAAGTAGTAGTTTGTCCTTGGATAAGTTCCATTACCAGCATTCTCTGCTGCTACAAGGGTGTTCAGCACCACTGGAGAAAACCACACAATGTGTGGATATATTTTAGGAAAAATTTATGCTTTATAAGGAGGTTTGTGTTTGTCTGTGTGTATGTATTGTAATGGGGGAGTGAGGTAGTTGCTTTCCTTCTAACCCAAAGAATATGTATCTATGTATAAAACTAGTTGCTGTCAAGTTGATTTCGACTCATAGCAACTCCCTGTGTGCCATCATAGAACTGTGCTGCATAGGATTTTCAACGGCTCATTTTTCAAAAATAGATGGCCAGGTCTTTCTTCCAAGGAACCTTGAGGTGGACTTGGTACTCCAACTTTCTGGTGAGCAACCCAAAATATTATCCATTTGTGCCATCAGGGTTTCCATATTGTGTATAAATATACATGTATAAATGTATCTCCAAATATTTATTTTCAATTCCAATAAGGTCTCTAATCAGTTGTTACAAGGAGCCCTGGTGGTGCAGTCGTTAACATGCTTTGCTGCTGACTAAAAAGTTAGTGGTTCCCACCTACCAGCTGCTTGGTGGGAGAAAGATGTGGCAGTCTGCTTCTATAAAGATTACAGCCTTGGAAACCCTATAGGGCAATTCTACTCTGTCCTGTAGGGTTACTATGACCTGACCTGACTTGATGGCAACAAGTTTTTTTGGTTTGCTTTTCAATCAATTGTTTAAGTAAATGAAATGGGAGATTTTACTGGATGTGCCTGATCTAATCAGGTAAGCCCTTTAGAAGAAAGATGCTTTTCTGTTGATCTAAAAGAAAGCAGAGTCATGGGAACTGCTTATGGAGGGGAGCAGTCTATACAAACTGAAGGCTTCAGTCCTATAGCTGCAAGGAACAGAATTCTTCCAATGACCTGAATGAGTTTGGAAGGGAACCCCAAGCTCTAGATGACAGCTTTAGCCTGGCCAGCACCTTGAGTGCAGTCCAGGAGGCCCTGAGTAAAGGACCTAGCTAAATTATGCCCAGACTTGTAACTTATGAAAACTGAGAAAAAATAATGGGGTGTTGCTTTAACCTGCTAAATTATGGGGATTTGTTATACAGCAATAGGAAACTAATGCAGATTTTAGTATCATGAGTGGGGTGATGCTATAACAAACACTTAAAATGCAAGAGTCACTTTGGGATTGGGCAATGGGCAGAGGCTAAAAAATACTGCGTAGCATGACAGGAAAATCCGAAATCACTGAGTGGATTGGGTCAGAGGAGATGGCAGCTGTACCTCGGACATTCCACTTCTTAAAACAATCAAAGAAAGCTGTGCTTCACTTTGAAGGAGAATGGGTAGCTATGTGAAAAGAAAAGTATATCTATGGAAGTAATATTATAGTAAACATGTTCAGACACTCAAGTGAGAATTAAACAATGCTATATTGTGCATGGAAGGAGTTCTGATAGTGTAGTGGTTAAGGCATTTGGCTGCTAACCAAAAGGTCTATGGTTCAAACCCACCAGATGCTCCATGGATGAAAGGTGAGGCAGTCTGCTTCCGTAAAGATTTACAGCCTTAGAAACCCAATGGGGGTTGCTATGAGTTGGAATTGGCTTGATGGTAGTGAGTTTGGTTTGGTTTTATATTCAGCATGGAGATTACAGTAAATTAATATAGTGGAAACAAAAACAAGCAAGTAAAACTCACTGTACCTTTACAGTCATTTAGAGATTGACAGTCTTGAAAAAACATATTAAACATGAATCCGTCTTCTAGCCTGTAGGATAAACCAGATCAGTACCCTGTATCTGCCTGTTTTAAATTCTTTCTTAGTACTTATTTAAATCAAACACTTTAAGCTTTATTAAAATATTCTTCTAGCCTATATTAAAACCCAGAAAACCCACTGCTATTGAGTTGATTCCAATGCGTAGACACATGACGGACTCTTACATTTTATGTTGTTTCTTTCTTCTGTAGTTACTTTATCTTTTAATTCCCAAACTAGATTTAAAGTCCCATAAGGATGAATATTTTACCCTACACTTCTTTGAGCTTAAGTACCCTCTCTATGATTTTTTCATTTTAATGTTCAAGCAGCAGTAATTATCTTCATAAGCTACTAAGACTTTCTCTTTCCCCAGTATCATAGAAAGATCTCAGCCTTTTGTTACTTTTTTATCTTGGTCAAGTTATCTAATCTTTCTAAACGTTCTTTCCAGAGATAATAATACCTACATCTTGGGATTGCAAGAGGGTTAAATAAGAAAATCGGTATAAACCACCAAGTTAATACAATGCCTGTTACACAGTAGGCTTTCAACAATGCTAATTTTCATTTCCTTTCAGGTTTTTTGTTTGTTTGTTTGTTTTCTGCCAGGGTAGCATAAGGAAATGAAAATTAGCATTTTCATTGAAAGCCTACTGTGTAACAGGCATTATATTAACTTGGTGATCTATACCTATTTTCTTATTTAACCTTCTCACAATCCCAAGAAGTAGAAATTAGAATCAATGACATTAATTCCATGTGACTTGCTTTATGAAGTATTTATTTATAAATACTCGAATTTAAGTGAGCACTAATGGCCATCTGCCTACCTAGTTGAGAGAAGTGGAGAGACCCAGAACAAGTGTTTGAGAACAAAAGCAAACACTGATTGAATGTGCAGAAAGCTGCTTCTAGAATACCGTCCAAAACCAGTCTCAGTTAAAAATCTAAGCTTTCAAGCCTAGCATTGCCTACATCTCCATCAAGATGAAAACAAAAATGATAATTCCAATACTGAATCAAAGTGACCTGAGATATTTACCCCTTTAAAGTTCTGATCTTCTTCACAGGTTAGGGGGTCAGTACAGATGACAACAGGAAACTCTGTCTGTGAACAGGGATTTTATCCCTTAATTTAATGCTTTTAACAGACTACAAACAGACCCTACATTTAGAGATTTTATATATTATCATCTACTCATTCAAGACAATTTAATTAATGCCTCTACTTCCCCTCTTGTGACCTTTACCCTCCTATTTGTGAAACTATTTTCTAGTTCCAAAATAAGGTCCCTTTGGACATAATTTTAGGGGGAAAATAGTTTCAACATTGAATTTGATTTTTTTTTTTTTTTCTTTTTCAAACCCAAACTCATATTCAGTCCATGGCTTCTCATCCTCTTGTATTCCTCCAACCTCTCCTGTTAAAAAAGGTGTAAGTACAGCTGAAGTGTGTCTTAGGCTTCCCATCTGGGTTAAATTTCTCCTTTCAGGCTGCTCTTGATAGTACTCATAGATTCTAATTCTGGTCTTTTTTTCTCGCACCTCTTACAGGCTTAGATGTGTCTTAGGCACTGTGCGATTCAGGTGTTCAGATGAGACCGTCCTGGATTTCTCTGTCTCCCTCTCTTTCTTTCTTTCATTGTCTTGGCTTTGCTTTCTTCTGTGTTGGCATCACATGCAGGCATGTTTCTCTTCACACATTTTTACCACTTCTTCAGACTTATTTCATCCTAACAGTTCTACCATAAAAAGAGTTTCAGTTGTCCCACAAGTCCCAGGATTGAGACAGTGGACTGTGTGATTCCTTTGATCAACCTTGAACCAATCACTTTAGTTGAGGAAAAGAAATATTCTCATTGGCCTGTCCTGGACCATAGGACCAACTCTGGAAGTGTGAAACTAGTGTCAGCTCTACTCTAACTACATAAGCTGAGAGTGGAGGAGAGAGGTTTCCCTAGTAAAGATCAGGTGAGTTTATCAAACAGAGTGGCAATGGATTTGAACAGCCATTGTCTGCTTAACAGCAAACTGCAAATTATGGCCTGCAGACCAATCTGCAGCTACTGCTTTTTTGTAAATAACAGTTTATTGAAACACAGCCTTGCCCGTACTATTACATATTATCCATGACCACTTTTTGTTATGTTGGCAGAGTTGAGTCATTGCAACAGACAGTATGGCCTGTAAAGCCTAAAATACTTACTATCTGGCTCTTGATTACTACTACTCCTGGAGTACTACCAAAAAATTCAGAGGACATAGGGGAAAAGTATTAGTTAACAACAAGATTAGATAAAGATGATTCCAGTCGCCCAAACCAACTAAAGTCCTTAACGAAGCCTTCAAATATCTGGCTGCTGTATTAAATGATATCAACTTTAATTAATGGTCAATAAATCTGTATTAATTTAGTGATAAAGGTCATCCTAAACTTCCTGAAAAGAGCTTTTAAATTCTAGGGATGCATGGTAAATTTCTGTTGAGTGTTTTCATATCTAGTCTATCTGTTTAGCTAGCAAAAATTTATAATATACTTGAGTTTGATTTTGTGTAATATACGAAGGTTTTATTTTACATTGGGGCTCCAACCATTATGAAAAATGTATGTATGTGTGTTTTATTTGATGCAAAGCCTAATTTTTATAACTTTACAGGATGATAAATGTTTGTAACTCTTGAAGCTTTCCTTCTGTGATATATTGTTGTTGATATATATGTGCATATGATTTATTTGATTTTCAATCATAGTTCTATAACCAATTCCCACATAGACTATAACTTTAGGAGAATACAATTTTATGACTTTATGATAGAGCTTTAACAATGCTTTATGGCAGGACCTAGTGAGTGACTGTACTTCAAATGCCATGTTCATTCAATCCATCACTTATTCATTATTTCACAACTGTTTATGGAGTGTTTAATTATGTGCCAGATACTATGCTTGAGAGTGGGAATACAGTATTAAGTTCCCACTCTCAAGGACATGGACCCTGCCCTCATTTTGCTTAAAATGTAATTGGAAATAAAAATACTCATTCATTTTTATTTGTTCACTAAATCAATAAATAGCTATTGAACACTTTCTACATGCTAGACATTATGATAAACAGAGCAAGCAGTAATTAAAAACCCAGACTCCCTGTTCTCTTGGGGACTGTGATACATGCAAGGTGCTTTGAGAATGTATGATAGATGACCTGACCTAGTGTTTCTCAAGGAAATGATGTAGAAACTGAGTTCAGTGGAAACTGATATAGAAATTGAGCCCTGAAGGAGGACTAGGAATTATCCAGGAAAAAGTAAGAGGAAGAATATTTTTGTGCCAAGATCCTGAGGTAAGAAAGCAAGTTAGTCCATGACAGGAACACATACATGACGAGAACACAGTGTTTCAGGTTGGGAGGGGTGATAATAGGGTCTGGAGAGGTAAGCAGGAGGCACATCACAAAAGACTTTGAAACCTACATTAGGAGGCATATTCAGATTTCCATTGTAGTCACATCATGTAGGCTAGAGTGAGGAAAATTGTTTAGCGACAGCAAATGTGGGAGATAGTAAGACCCATTATGAAATTGTTAAGATAATCCAGGTCAGAGATTTTTGTGGCTTGAAAAATGGGTACTGATCATTGTGATAGAGAGAGGTGCTCTAAGCAGGCTCTTTGAGGATTACCTGCCCTCTCATTTCCATTTCTCCAACCCTCTAAGATACAGTGCAAATATCATCTCTTTTCTGAAGTCTTTCCTGTTGTAGACACTCCAACCTATGAACTTGTACAGCAACCATCCATCCACCTGTTCCCCTGTCCAACTAACATTAAGAATATACTTAAAATCTGACACTCTCTTTGTTTGTAGGGAGTTACACTATCAACTCATATATGGGTCCTGCCATGAAGGGGCTTCCATTTTCATGGGGATATGGTTCAGTGTGAAAAGTACTTTGATGGAGGCAGTGAGAGCATACCACAGAAGCACAGATATAAATTGTGCTAAGGATCTGACTCAGCGTCAGTGAGTTTAGTTTTCTAAGATATAAGAATAGGACCCATAGCTTTCAGGGAAGATTTATTGGATAATATGATCTTAGTTAGTCATAGCGACCCAGCCTTGGGTTTCTGAGGCGGTATCACTACGGAAGTAGATTGCCCAGTTTTCCTTCCAAGGATAAGCTGGTGGGTTTGAACCCCCAGCCTTCTGGTTAGCAGTCAAATGCCTTAGGCACTATGCCGCCAGAGCTCCTACTATAATAATGGATTTGAGGAACTGAAAATGAGTTTATGTGATTGGAATAAATGATGCTAGAGGTTGCAGTAGAAATGATAACACATTAAATTAGAAAAATAGTCAGAGACTACTTTTTTGTTTTATTATTATTTTTTATTGTGATTTGGGTGAAGATTTACAGAGCAAATTCACTTTCCATACAGCAGTTCACATATACTTTGTCTCATGTCATTG